>NC_055990.1:33519809-33833558 GCF_018446385.1 Zingiber officinale | reverse complement strand
TGAGGTACTTGGATCTGGATCGAACAAATGTTCAGTCATTGCCAGAGTCAATTGGATGCCTCAGAAACTTGGAAACTTTAAATCTTCAAAGCTGTAGATTTTTGCACTACCTTCCTGATGCCATCACAAAGTTGCAGAATCTAAGATGTCTTCGTGTGGCAGAAACTCCTCTAAATCATTTACCAAAAGGAATTGGGAACTTGACAAAAATCAACCATCTCGATGGCTTTCTGATAGGCCATGAACGAGATACACAAAGCCAAGTCGAAGACTGTGCATTAGATGATCTGCAGTCACTTAACGACCTGAGGTTTCTACATCTGGCGGCGTTGAAGAGGGCTTGCAGAGGATCTTTGGCACTTGCTAATAAAACCCTTCTTAAACATTTGTTTCTGAATTGGCTGCCACCTTGTGTGGAGGCTGATCTCACGTGGTGTGGGAACCAGGTAGCAGAGGCTCTTGCCAAGGGTTTTAGTGGGCTTTTTCCTCCTTCAAGCCTAGAATGTTTTCCAGAGGAAGAGTGCCATAGGAATGTGAGGCTCTTTAATGAGCTTTCTCTGCCATCAAGCCTAGAGTTACTTTCAATCTACCATTTTCTTGGTCAGGAATTGCCAAAATGCATGGACAGATGCATGCCAATGGCTTTCCCCAATCTGCAATTTCTCTTCCTTCATTGTTTCATATCGTGTACACAGCTTCCTGTACTCGGCCAGTTACCCCAGTTGAAGTTTCTTTCCATAGCAAGAGCTGAAGCGATAGTTACCATTGGACCGGAACTTCTCTGCGGCCAGTCACCATCGACCACACTAGCAGCATTCCCCAAACTTGAATATCTGGTATTCTCGATAATGCCCAACTGGGAACAATGGTCGTTCGGTGAGACTAAGACTGCAATAACACATGAGCTGAAACTATTGCCTTCTCTGAAACGACTGCTTCTCATAGACTGCCCAAAGCTGAAAGCTCTTCCTGATGGTCTGCATCACGCAACCAACCTACAGGAATTGTGGATCAATGGTGCGCATGAGCTAGGGGCTGTGAAGAACCTCCCATCCTTGACTACTGAGCTTTTCCTCGAGGACAACAAGAAACTGGAAAAAGTCTCCAACCTTCCCATGTTGAAATCACTGATCGTTGGATCTTGCCCGTTGCTGAAACGAGTGGATAGTTTGAGTGCATTAGAAATGCTTGAACTACGACATAATTCTTCCTGGAGACTACCGGAATCATGGTGGAACCCATCATTGCGGCACCTCAGCCTTGATTCCCAAGAAGGTCCCCTCCCAGTTTGGCTACCGGAAACTGCTTGAGCAGCGCATGAAGGGTTATGCTGCATCAGGTGTGCTGCTTGTCAAGTGCAGCTTGTCGCTGCTTCGTAGATGCTGCAAGGACGGCCCTTACTGGCATACCATTCAACAGTTGCCCGGAGTGATGATGAAATCTAAAGAAAGCAGTGCCTACATGACGTATACCAAAAATCCATTCAAGTATGAGAGTAATGCATCATTCCGTTGTTAATCGTTTTTCTTCCTTGCAAGGTGAGGCTATCCATATTTCATGGATTACTAAACACATCCTAATTTTTCTCTCTCAAAACTATCCTTAGATGAAAAATTTAAAATACCTTTTTTATAAAATTTTTATCTCCCCTTCTCTCATTCTCCTTCCTCCGCCTCTCTGTGCCCCTTTCTTTTCTCTCTTTTTCTCTCGTTATCTAAATCCTAACAACCTTTTATATCTCCCTCCTCTCTTTCTCCTTCCTCCGCCCCATTCCTTTTTCTCTCTTTTTCTCTTTATCTAAACCCTAACAACTTTTTATATCTCCCAAAACTTCAGTTTTGTAACAAATCATAAACACAATGGACCATGAAGATCCAATTCCCACTAACAATGTAAATTTTTTTTCGTTATTTTCGTCAGTATAATTGTATATTTGTATTATTACGATTTGAACTGTAGCAGTCTGAAAGTTATTCAAATGCACAGTGGTTGGTCATACCAGGCCAAACACTTTGAGCAATGTTCGACTTTTAGAAACCGAATATAGCGAAAAGTTGATTCTTTCCGAACATAGTTGAATATGTTCGGTATTTTAGTTCCGAACATGTGAGTCATGTTCGTCCATTTGTAGTCGAACACTGGGTGAACAATACTAATGCGTATTTTTATATTTTGTAAAGTTATATTTGTAATATTATGATATTTTCTTTTTTTTTATTAGGAATCAAATACACGTTCTATGGAGGGTAATGTCATTGGTCTTATGAATAATGAGATAGTGATAGATTATACAATGATATTGACTACGAATGAATATTTTGAATCTCGTGATGCACTAGTTGCTTGGCCACATAAAGTGATAAAGGCGAATAGGATGGTTGTAGTAGTGAAAAGGTCAGACAGTGGAGATAGTAGGAGATGAGCTTGGTTGTTTTTGGCATATGAACGAAGTGACCAATATTGTCAGCCCAAAGAGAAATTGTCTAAAGAAATATGTGAGAATGTGAAAGATGAAAAAAATGTGATCCGAAAAGCGAGCAAGGAGAGACTTACTGGAACAAAGAAGTGTGGTTGTCCATTTTTAATTAAAGTTATGCAAATATCCATTGACGGACCATGGGTTTTGAATGTTGTTTGTGGAATGCATAATCATCCTTGCGCGTTGTATTTGGAAGGTCACTCATTTGCTGGTCGCTTATCATGTGCTGAAGAGGAGTTGGTGGTTGACCTGTCAAAGAGCCATAGTCATCTGAAAGACATATTGAGTGTGTTAAAGGAGAGATTTTCTAAAAATAAATTGACAATGAAGATTGTTTACAATGCATGACAAAAGCATAAAATAATCGAGCATAGAGGTCGATCACAAATGCAATACCTTATGGCCAGCCCCGCCCCAGAGGCCGGGCCGTCCTGGGCGATTGCCCAGGGCCCCAAGTTTAGAAGGGGCCCATAATTCTAAATGTTTATATAATATATATATTAATTATTTTAAGAATTTTGTAAACCTTGCACTGTGCACTGCTCTTCCGCCGCCGCACCAGCTCGTGCTCTTGGAGGGGCCACAACTTGCAAATGTTTATATAATTTATATATATATTAATTGTTTTAAGAATTAGGTTTTATAAATTTGCACTGTTTGTCCGTTGCATCTGCTCTTCCGTCGTCGCACGACGGCATAAGCAGACAAGCTCGAGCAACTTGCAATATCCGATAGCGCTATCTCCTTTTTCATATTCTCTACTTCTCAGATTTTTTTTTACAATTACATCATTTTTCTTTTAGCCTTCTCTTTTCATTTTTATTTGCTCTCCTTTTTATCGACGACTCCACGACGATATCACAGTGAGACTGCGCCTTTACCACTTCTCTACACGGCTGCACCAGTACCAACACGGTTTTAAATGGATTAATAATTTTATCTATTAAAAAAAAAGATTTTAGAAAATCTTAAAATTAATAATATTATAGATGATTTTACATCTAGAAAAATTAAAGAAATTCATTATAAATAATTTTTACTTTATAAAAAAATTAAAGACCTATTTTGATCGTTTCGCCCTGGGCCTCCTGATTGTTAGGACCGGGGCTGCTTATGGCAAAGCTAAAAGACTATAACAATTTCTACCATCACAGGCGATGTGAGAAAACTGACACGGTGAAAGATATTTTCTTTACTCACCCGACGAGTATTGACTTGTTGCATGCTTTTCCAAGTGTATTGTTGATAGATTGTACGTGAAAGACAAATCGATATAGGTTAGCGCTATTTGAAATAGTTGGTGTGACATCAACGGACTTGACATTTTCCATTGCTTGCGTGTATTTGGAGTTTGAGCGTGAAGATAACTACTTATGGTCATTGCATATCTTGAGGTCATTGATGGACGACTCATCTTTACCCAACACAATTATAATTGATCGAGAGATTACATTGATAAACATGATCGAAAGTACTTTTCCCACTTCAAAGCATTTATTGTGTTGGTGGCATATTAATAGGAATATATTGGTAAATTGCAAAAAGGGATTTCGCACCAAGGAGAAATGAAATTCTTTTATATCTTCGTGGAATGTATTGGTGTTAGCTGAAAATGAAGCTACATTTTATCAGTTGCTTAGAAGATTCCAACAAGATTATTCAGACCATTCAGATGTTGTTCAGTATATAACAAATTGGCCGATTCATCCTTTCAAAGAAAGATTTGTGTCTTGTTAGACAAATAATATCATGCATTTTGTTAACACAACAACAAATAGGGCCGAGAGTGCACATGCAAAATTGAAGAGGTAACTTGGATCGAGCCAAGGTAACTTTGAGACATGTTGGACTAAAATTCACTCTTTGCTTAAGTTATCTCACGCCACAATTAAAGAATCATTTAAAAAGAGTATTAATGTAGTCCAACATCGATACAAATCATCCGTGTTCAAATTTTTACGAGGTGTAGTTTCAATTACAACTTTGGATAAGATTTTTTGATGAAATGAAGGGTATAAATGCGACTGACATAGATCCTTTGTTATGTGGTTATGTATTGTGGAAGACATGTGATTTACCTTGTGCACATGAGCTTGCCGAATATACTCGGGTGGGCATGCCAATTCCATTAGATAGTGTTGACAAGTTTTGGAGAAAGTTAGATATGGAGGCGAGTAAGGAGATTGATGTTAGGGATGACATTGGTAGTCGATGGTTTGAGGCGGTTGGTGATGTTAACATGATTTTTTTAATGGTGAATGATTCACAGAGATTGTTAATGTTAAGGAGATTGAGAGAGATTGTCAATCCAACAACAACCTCACTGCAAGTGCCGGAGGTAAACACTCACATTCATGGTTGACCCAAAACTTTGGAAGCTAAACAAATAAAATCAACCAAGCATTACCCGAGTGTTTTTGAGTATGTTGGGTCTATCAAAGATAGTTGTTTGCCAGTAGAAAATATTTTAATTATTACCGGGCCGACATTTTCACAACTTGTAGGATTGTCTACAATGAGGAGGCAAAAGCTAAAGATAATGACATCTATTTTTTAATATATTTAAATAATTATTATTTTTTCAGATGCGATTGACTTTTTTTATATCACTCTTGAATAGATTGTTCGTTATCGTACACATTCAACTTCCACTATTGGTTATATTGATCAACTACCATCTCATCTCCACATGTATGTTGTTGGCACTAAACATGTGGCGAGTGATGGTTACTGTGATTTTTATTTCATTGCTGGCCTACTTGGTTTTGGTGAGGATGCATAGTTGAGGGTGTGACGGGACCTTCTTGAGAAGATCACACATTTCGAAATGTTATATGAAGAAATATTCAATGAAAATGGTCGTATTGGAGAAGTAAAGCACATGTTGAATTGTTTTGATGAAGCAGCCTCACTCTCACATTGGATGACTTTGTCGGAAATAGATTATCTTGTTGTATCAAGATATAATGTTGCCCTGGTTAATTAGTTTGTCTGCTCAATTATGTTATACATTTCTCCCTCTATGGACTCCCGTGGTTGAGTCTTCAAAATGTATTTGTATTGCACATGTGAATGGAAATCATTTTATTTAGATACATTTATTTTTAATTCAACAATATATATTTCTTAATTTATAATTTATTGCATTACTAATTATTCATTTTTTGTACATAGGTTTTTTTACGCGAGGGTCATCCAATACCTCCCGTTGTTCACAAGTGATATCGATGTCATTTTCTATGTGCAGTAGAATGAGATATTGTGTATATTCATCAACTTGCACTGTATAATCATATATTAGGGAATAACAATGTAGTTTATAGTATAGACACTATTTATTTGAATGATCATTGAGATTGTTATTCATTTTGGATGATCATTGTTTGACTTGACCATGTGTTCATGCGTGCAGAGTGCAGGTGTGAATTGGAGGTGTTGGACCCCGTGGTTGTTTTGATGTGATCAACTAAGTTGGTTAGGTCCTGCTTTGTATTTGATCCCTATGTCTGAGTGTGCAGGAGTTTAGGAGCGTAGGAAGTCGAGCGGAAGACGTAACTAGCGAGAATGACGACACGGGAAGATGATAGATAGTTTGGAGCGATAGAGGGGGGGGGTGAATATCGCGCGCTTAAAACTTTTTTTTTAACCTTTTGAAACCAAAGTCGTGCAGCGGAAATAAGATATGGGACAAGGTCTTTTACTTCGTTCGGAGCCTAGCTCGACTCCTACTCGAAGGTCCGCGGTCCTTGACCGCACCGATGGGCAAAAACACTATAACTCTTCTTTCTGAAATCCTTCGGAAAGAAGTAGATCGTACAATGGAGCAAGATAGTAACTCCCTACTATCTTGCTTAAATGAAATTATAATGCAAGCTTAAATTAAAATATACCGACAAGTAAATTGTAGATGAAGCTTAGGTCGACACTTCCGGATGCAGTAGCTTGCTGAGCTGATGAAGATGAGTCGTTTACAGAACAGGATTTTTTATCAGAGAGTTGTCTATCTTTGCCTCTGTCTTCGAGCTTGATTTTATAGGAGTACTGGAGGTTCAGTCGACCGATCCCACTATTCGGTCGATCGAACCCGCTCCCTTCCTTCCTGCTGAAGTTCGAAGCTGGCTTTATCTTTTGCATTTACTAGTCTTTAATGGTTCGGTCGACCGAACCTCTTTTTCGGTCGACCGAACAGCTTCCTTCCCTGTTCATCGAAATCTGCTAAGATCTTCATTTAATGCTCCATTAATACTGATTGGATCGGTCGACCGATCCCTGGTTCGATCGACCGATCAAGCTTCGATCGGACTGTGCTTCGTTTTGATCTGAACTGATCTCTGGTCTGAGTCAAGCTAGTTTGGTCGACCGATCCTCTTGTTCGGTCGACCAATCAGGCCGAATTTGCAAAACAGATTTAAACAATATTCCTGCAAAACAAAGGTTAGCATAGTAATATAATGCATGAGTAATATAGACAGTAGAATTGTCTTTGATCTCAATTTGGAAACCTTTCCGGTTTCTTCAGTTAGACCATCGACCTAAGGTTGTTCCCTTTAGGAACCTGACCTCACTGTCGCTCCTCCAGTTGCATACCTCAACTTACCTGCCAAACATTGGTCCTCCAGACCTGTTTGGACTGGACCAATGTTTGGACTTTTGCCAGCTCAGTGTCTGATCGCCCGATCCACTAAGACTTTTCCTGTAATACTACATTAGCCAACAGCAACAATAGTAATACAGAATACAATGCTAAAACTAAACCTAGATTTATCGGGATTCGCTGGTCCGGTCGACCGCGCACGGTCGACCAAAAACCTTCCGATCAACCTTGCTTGGAGTTCACTCCTCCAAGACTTCTCGTTATCTAAGCTTGTTAGGACCAAAAGTAGCTAGAGGGGGGGGTGAATAGCTCGTCGCGTTCTCTCGGTGCTCGGCGTTGCTTGGCGTTGCTTGTTTCTTCAAGAATATGCAGCGGAAAATACAGAAACAAATGCAACAACGCTAACACGGTTGGTTTACTTGGTATCCACCTCACAAGAGGTGACTAGTCCAAGGATCCACACCACGCACGCACCCTCCACTATGAAAACACTCCTTTTCGGTAACTACCGAGGGCGGAGAAGCCCTACAAGACTCTCAGTACAAGAAGAAAGGAAAGGGAAACAAAATACAAGCGCAAAGCTTACAATGAGTATGAAAACCCTAACCTAGCTTCTCTTGCCTTTGATCCGCCTCTTGACTTGAAAAGCTTCCAAGATCCTTCAAGAACCGGCGATCTTGAGAGCTGTGGAGGAGTGGCGAGTAGTCTGGAGTGAATCGGAGAAAACTCTTACCGCAGCCATCGAACGCCTGCAGATCGACGCCAACGGTCGGATCCCGATCGATTCGAATGTTCCCAATCGATCGGGAGGCTTTGGATCGATCCACGGATCGATCCAGAGCGCCTCTGCGGAAAGCGCTGGATCGATCCACGGATCGATCCGGCGCTTATCGCGCGAAGCGTCCCAATCGATCCAGCGATCGATTGGGACATCTGATCGATCCACGGATCGATCCGAAGCTCTGGGGGCAGTGCGGATCGATCCACGATCGATCGAGCTGATCGATCCATCGTCGATCCGGACTCGGTTTTGTCCAAAACCAAGTCCTAAACCTCCCAAACCAACATCCGGTCAACCTTGACTGTTGGTATGTCATGCCTAGCATCTAGTCACTCCCTTGACCGCTAGGACTCCCTTACCAAGTGTCCAGTCAATCCCTTTGACCCACTTGGACTTTTCTCTGTGCCAAGTATCCGGTCAATCCTTTGACCTACTTGGACTTTTCTTTCATGCCAAGTATCCGGTCAATCCTTTGACCTACTTGGACTTCCCAACCGGATGTCCGATCATCCTTGATCCATCTGGATTTTCCTTGCCCAGCTTCACTCACGGGACTTTCACCTAGCTTCACTCACTAGGGTTTTCCATCCGCCTAGCTTCACTCACTAGGACTTTCACGACTTCACTCACCGTTTTCAACCGCCTAGCTTCACTCACTAGGACTTCCTTCGCCTGGCTTCACCATAACTTCCTGGCTTCACTCACGGGACTTTTCTTCTGCCTTGACTCACCGGGACTTTCATTTTGCCTAACATCCCGTTAGGACTTCCATCAAGTATCCGTCAACCTTGACCTACTTGACTCTTCTTCAATCAATATCTTATTGTCAAATATCTAAACCCAAACCAAGACTCGGCTTGGTTACCCAACCTTGACCGAGGGAATATGCACCAACAATCTCCCCTTTTGATGTTTGACAATACCACAATAACACTTACAATCCCATATGTAAGTTAGGCTAATCCCATAGCCTCCTTCTTCATGCCACTAGGTAATGAAGCATAAATTAAGCTCTTCATTCTCCCCTAAGAGGCAAACTCCCTCTAGGTAATGAAAGCCTAACACTCCCTTTCATGAGTCCTTTCATTCTCCCCTATGACCTTCCATAGGTAATGAAGGACTAAGCTTAACCATACATTCTCCCCTATTGGCACACATCAACCCATCGTTGGACACACATCAACCTATGCTCCACATACTTCAACAAATCCATTTGTTGAAGACTCTTACTGAAGAGTTGCTCATCGTTGTTCACAACATCACTCGTTGTGATCAACACGATAATGAAGGTCCCATACCCTTCATTTATCCTTAACTTCTCCCTCAATGTAGACAACTACCCAACCTTGAGCATTATCTACTACTTGAGTGTCCACTTGAAATAATGAGGATATCCACTCCCCATTTCTCCCCATTTCAAGTTTAAATGCTCAACCTTGAGCAAGTTTACAACAGAAGGTTAACCACCTTCCAAGGTTCATGAAAAATAATTTTCATGTCTTTAAAGAGTCCCTCCCCCTAAAGACATGGTGGTAACTTCTGTCATTGCACCAACAATGACTTGGAATCCCTAAAACATTAGGAAACCCAAATTTGGAAGTTTTGAGGTTCAAATATTCAAAATTTGAAACAACCTCAACCTAAACTTCTACTTAGTCTTCGTTAACCAATCCATCCTTGTTTTCAACATGAAAACACCCTTTGTATGTATACAAATGTATTTAAGGGGTTTGGAATGGTTACCTAGACTCAAAGAGGTTCAAAGATGCTGAAATCAGGCCTTCCCAGCCAAAATCAGCAACTTGGATCGATTGGGGTTGGGTTCCATCGATTGAACCTTTCTGAATCGATCCACGGATCGATTCAGACTCCTGGATCGATCGGCTGATCGATCGCTAGGGCTTGAATCGATTAAGCCATGCCGTAATCGATTCAGAATTTCGATCCATGGATCAATGTTTCTAGTTGCTGAAATTCATTTCTAAACTTCATAAATCCCTAGAAAATTCTACAAAATTCCAAAAATTATGAAATTTTATGTAGACATTATTTAGGGCATATACTATCATGGAAAAATAGCTTTCTATGAAAATACATCATATTTTCAAAGATTGACACAAACTTGAAAACTTGAAAACTTTAGTGTTTTTCTTCAAGTTTGTGTCTAACTATTTAATGGTGATTACTATCAAAAGATAGCCTTCACCAAGGTTTTCCAAAAACATTTTAAAACATTTTCAAAACCAATATCCCATCATGTTCCTTGGGCATAATGCACATGACTTGTACATTAGCTTTCCCAATGATGGGAAAACACATAACTATGTGTTTTGATGAATTTAAAACTCAAAGGAATGCACTAAATCAACATCTTGAGCTTTGTTCATCATCCTAACATCTCACTTGTATATAATATTCACTAAAACACATACAAGTCACCTTAGAGGTCTTTGTGAGATGTAAAATTTGGTTTTGCCCTATTCTAGGGATCATGCATATCTATCTAGGTATTTTAGAGATATTAGACATCCACCCAGGATGTCACTTGTCAATAAGTGTCGTTAGATGCCATTTGTCCTTAATTACAAGGAATTAAACTTAATGCATGATTATGTTATGGCATACATCAAAAGAAAATAATTTTCAAAAGAAAATATCCTATTGCTACATGATGTATGAATGTCATGACATGGTATTTTTTGAATTTTCATAATAAAACATGAATGTAAAATAGACATGATGTCATGGCATATGATGGGCAAACAATCATGGCAAGATTTAGCATAAATAAAATATACCTAGATTAACTATCTAAGTATCCTTAAAGTCTTAGCTAAACTTACACCTTAAACCTAGATTGCCCTAAAGTGCTTCAAGAAAATGCCAAAGCCTAAGTTTGCATTTCTTATTCCCTTGATTAATTTATGCCAATTAAAATAAACATGTCCTCAAATGTTGGCATATTCCATTTTTCCTCAAGAGTAGCACTTTTAAATTTAAGGCCCGGATTGCCTTAAATTGCCTAAGAACATACCAAAAACCCAACTTGATAGTTCTTATTAATTTTCCAATATGTGTCATTTAAGATTAAAATCAATTCTTCCACCATTAGGCACATTTTACTCTTTCAAGGAGTAATCAATAATTCCATTTCATTTTCAAAGGTTAACAAAAACCTTGAAAATGCTCCTTGAGTGTCAATTTCCTCAAAGTTGGGTTAACTACCCTTCTAATCGGAGTTGACACTCTCTAACCCATCTATGGGGTAGAGAAGATGCTCCTAGGAACCCAACACCTATTGGTGCTCCTTGGATGCTCTAGGTACTCACTAGGGATAACTTCCCTAGATACCTTCCTAGTGACCTTGTTGGGCCTCTTAGAAGCCTTGGTCACATTTTCTAGGTCAACTCTAGGGATAACCTCCCTTGTGACCTTGTTTGTGACTTTCTTAGACTTCTTAGAAGTCTTAGTCACATTTATTGCAAAAATACTCTTAGGGATGACTTCCCTAGTATTTTTGGCTTGACCACTAGACCTAGGGTTTGTTCCATAACTATATGGAACTCTATGGTAAGAGGGCACATCCTTCTTAGCCTTTGGTTTGTATCCCAAACCTCTATGGCCATTGGATGGCGTTTGTACCCCTAAACCTAGGTTATGCTCATTTTGCCCTAATAGGATATTTTCCATCCTTTTTAGGGTCTTTTCAATTTTATCAAGTCTTGACCTCAAGACTTGATTTTCCATCACTAAGTCCTTAGTTTTTGGTTTTCCATTAAGTTCATGAGCATTTTTGTTTCTAGGCTTGTATCTTACATCCTTAGAGTTATCGCCTAGGTTTTTACCTACATTCCTAGCCTTTGGGATAGTAGTTTTGGCATGTAGGGCCACATGCTTTTCCTTAAAGCCCTCATGCTTCCTATTCTTATGGTAAATCGCATTAAGATGATAAAAATTTGACCTAGCATGCTTTTTACCATTTTGCAAGGGAATAGGCTCAATGAATGTTACCTTCTTCTTTACCTTGGAGGCTCCCCCTTGACTAGTGCCTCCTTGAGCCTTGACCATCTTCTTCCCCTTGGGACATTGACTTCGGTAATGCCCTTTTTGTTGACACAAGAAGCACACAATGTGCTCCTTGCTCTTCTTTGTCCCGGGGGTGGTCTCCTTGAGCTTCTCCTTGCCCTTTTGTGCCATTTGGCCCTTCTTCTTGGCCAAGTTGGGACACTTGCTCTTATAGTGCCCATGTTCCCTACACTCAAAACATATTATATGATTTTTATTATTAATTGAAATATTTATACCTTTGCTTGCAAGGGTGGCATCTTTTTCTTTGGATCCGGAGGTAGAAGCTTCCTCTTGATCGGACCTTGATTCTCCTCCATTTGATTTTTCTTGACTTGTGGAGGTAGAATCTACTTCCTCCTCTTCGTCTCTTGACCCGGATGTAGAAGCTTCTCCTTCTTCTTGATTCGGCGTCACCAAGAATTGCTCCCCCTCAATCCTAGAGGTGGAGGCTTCATCATTTTGAATGTGAAACAAAGAGTATGCTTTCTCCTTGTTCCCTTCGGTGCATTCCCTTGAGGATGAAGCTTCTTGGATTTCCTCTTCTTCGGAGGTTGAGTATCTCTCAACCTCGGAGTCCTCCTCTTGGTCTTGATCCAATGAGTCGCCCTCTTTGGATTCTTCTTGATTTGATACAGTGGAGGGGATCTCATGAATTCTTGCCAATTTGCTCCAAAGCTCCTTGGTATCTTCAAACTCTCCAATTTGTTCCAAGATGTTGCTTGGCAATAAATTGACCAAAAGCTTGGTCACTTTGTCATTGGCCTCACATCTTTGGATTTGGTCTTTGCTCCACTTGCTCCTTTTGAGTACTTTGCCCTTGGAATTTGTGGGAGCTTCAAAACCTTCCATGAGAGCAAACCATTGCTCTATCTCCATCATAAGAAAATTTTCGATTCTTGATTTCCAAGAATCGAAGCTTGTAGATGAATATGGTGGAGCCACCCTTGTGTCAAATCCAAGTCCATCTTGGAATTGCATCTTGAAGTTGAGCTTGATAGAATCTTGAACTTGAAGAATTTGCTCCAACTTCTTCACCCTCTAGCTTTTCTTGTTGTACTTGACCCTTCCGGCGATGATTCCGGTGAAGAGCAACCTTGCTCTGATACCACTTGTTAGGACCAAAAGTAGCTAGAGGGGGGGGGGGGTGAATAGCTCGTCGCGTTCGCTCGTTGCTCGGCGTTGCTTGGCGTTGCTTGTTTCTTCAAGAATATGCAGCGGAAAATACAGAAACAAATGCAACAACGCTAACACGGTTGGTTTGCTTGGTATCCACCTCACAAGAGGTGACTAGTCCAAGGATCCACACCACGCACGCACCCTCCACTATGAAAACACTCCTTTTCGGTAACTACCGAGGGCGGAGAAGCCCTACAAGACTCTCAGTACAAGAAGAAAGGAAAGGGAAACAAAATACAAGCGCAAAGCTTACAATGAGTACAGAAAACCCTAACCCTAGCTTCTCTTCTTGCCTTTGATCCGCTTCTTGACTTGGAAAGCTTCCAAGATCCTTCAAGAACTGGCGACCTGATCTTTGAGAGCGTTGTGGAGGAGCTGGCGAGTAATCTGGAGTGAATCGGAGAAAACTCTTACCGCAGCCATCGAACGCCTGCAGCTATAAACGACGCCAACGGTCGGATCCCGATCGATTCGAATGTTCCCAATCGATCGGGGAGGCTTTGGATCGATCCACGGATCGATCAGGGATCTTTGCGCGATAAGCGCTGGATCGATCCACGGATCGATCCGGGCGCTATCGCGCGAAGCGGCCGCGTCCCAATCGATCCAGCGATCGATTGGGACATCTAGATCGATCACGGATCGATCTAGAAGCTTCGTTATTGGGACAGTGCGGATCGATCCAGCGATCGATCCGGCACGATACTGTGATCGAGGCTTGGTTTTGTCCAAAACCAAGTCCTAAACCTCCAAACCAACATCCGGTCAACCTTGACCTGTTGGTATGTCATGCCTAGCATCTAGTCACTCCCTTGACCTGCTAGGACTCTCTTACCAAGTGTCCGGTCAATCCCTTTGACCCACTTGGACTTTTCTCTGTGCCAAGTATCCGGTCAATCCCTTTGACCTACTTGGACTTTTCTTTCATGCCAAGTATCCAGTCAATCCTTTGACCTACTTGGACTTCCCAGCACCAGATGTCCGATCATCCTTGATCCATCTGGATTTTCCCTTGCCTGGCTTCACTCACCAGGACTTTCCCCTAGCTTCACCTGGCTTCACTCACTAGGACTTCCATCTGCCTAGCTTCACTCACTAGGACTTCCTTCTGCCTGGCTTCACTCACTAGGACTTCCTTCTGCCTGGCTTCACTCACCAGGACTTCCTTCTGCCTGGCTTCACTCACCAGGACTTTTCTTCTGCCTGGCTTCACTCACCAGGACTTTCATTTTGCCTAACATCCCAGTTAGGACTTCCCAGTCAAGTATCCAGTCAACCTTGACCTACATGACTCTTCTTCAATCAATATCTTATTGTCAAACATCTAAACCCAAACCAAGACTCAGCTTGGTTACCCAGGTCAACCTTGACCTGAGGGATATTGCACCAACAGTTACCACCCCCTAGAATTTTCTCAACCTGGCTTCACTCACCAGGACTCAGTATTCGGCTACCCAGGGATCAAGTCCTCCAGACCTATCCACCTGGCTTCCACGATATACCGAGATTTCTCCCCTTGTCTAGCCTACAACTAGAATTCAGTATTCGGCTACCCAGGGATCAGGTCCTCCAGACCTATCCACTTGACTTCCACGACATACCGAGATTTCTCTCCTTGCCTAGCCTACAACTAGGATTTCTCTTGATCAAGCTCCATACTTAAACATACTTAAACATATTTGTCTGACATTAAAACCATGGAGGTCGATTACACCAACAGAAGGGAGCCGACGGGCTCGGTGCGTCCAAAGGATGAGAGAGCTGCGGAAGAGTACACCGGTGGACGAGAAGAACGTGTGCGACGTTCGAGGGACGTTAAGCCGGGGAGGAAGGCTGCTCGAGGAGAAGGCCAGAAATTGGATTCGGGTAAGCCCTATTTCGATTGGCCGGAATCATCCAAAAGAACGGAGCTTCAGAAGTCAAAGAGAAGGAAAAAGTGAGCTAGAATTCAAGCTCAAGGCGCCTTCATCAAAGCTTGAAGGCGCCTTCAATGCTTGTTGGAGGCGCCTCGAACCTAGCCAAAGTGGTCGTTGAGCTTTCAGATAAAGTTTTATCCGCCCACTCGATGGAGGCGCCTTGGACCTCTATTGGAGGCGCCTTGAACATCCGAGATAGAATTTCCAAAGGCTATATAAAGGCCCCTGGAGCTAAGAATTATTTATCAATTGTTCAATCAACTCTGTATTCATTCCTAGCAATAGTTCTGAGCTGTTAGAGTGTAAAAAGCTTCTCCGCCTTCAGTAAAGGAGACTTTTTCTAGTGTGTTTTTCATCACCCTGGATTAATAACCTTCTTGGTTGTAACCAGGTTAACTGCTGAGTCTCTGTTTTATTTTTGTTTCTTTATTTCAGTTATTTTATTATTGCTATTGCATTTTTGAGTTGAAAGAACGAGGAGAGTATAATTTTTATTTTTCAGACAATTCACCCCCCTCTTGCCGGCCTCCACTGCACCAACAGGAGGTGCTCCCATTTGGTTGAGACTTGAGCAGACTTGATTGTGGTTGTGGGCAATAGTCACTGTAGTTCACTCTTTTGATTTGTCTCAATTGATCGATTCGAGAGTGCTATGTTCGCATGTGTATGCTTCTCAATCGATTGGCTGATCGATTGGAAATTCAATCGATCAACTAATCGATTCAAGAACGCTCTCTTCGTGCCAATATGCTTCTCAATTGATCGGCTGATTGATTGGAAATTCAATCAATCAACTGATCGATTCGAGAGTATGTTTTTCAATCGATCGGTTGATTGATTGGGAATTCAATCGATCAACTGATCGATTCGAGAGCGCTAAGTTCGCATAAGTATGCTTCTCGATCGATCGGGCTAATCAATTGGGAATTCAATCGATCAACTGATCGATTCGAGAGCACTCTATTCACGCATGTATATTTCTCAATCGATTGGCTGATCGATTGAGAATTAATTCGATCAACTGATTAATTCAAAAGCACTTTATTCGTGCGAGTATGCTTCTCAATCGATTAGCTAATTGAGTTGCCCAAGTGGAGAGATGAGAGGGAGAGACAAAGTGTCCTCTCGTTTCTTCGATCCTCGAATCCAAGCGACGGTGAAAATGGCACAGGTAGGAGCGACGACGAAAATAACAGGGCAGCCAAGGAAGATGAAGCTAAAGTTTTATCTGATTTTTAGGTTTTTTAGAAAGGGTAAAATAGAAATTTTATGGAATGTATTTAGAATGAATTATGATAAAATATTTTTTTGATGGATGTATTTAGAAAATAGGATGTGTGTAGTAATTCATGGGGGTGCAGATAGAATTCATCTAATTTTCTCTGCACTTTCCCTCTTTTCATTCTCTCCATCATACTTTCTCTCTCATGACACTTTCTTTCTCCTTAATCTCTCCTGATACGGTGCATGTTTTGTGGGGTCAGTATGATGATGTGGTTATAAGTCAATACCACAAGAGGGTCAGGAGTCAAGCTGACTTGGAGGTCAGGAAGGTCAGAAGTCAAGCCTCCGTGGCTAGTCAGCAGTCAAGTTGACGTGGAGAGCAGGGAGGTCAAAACTCAAGTTTATGTGGCCAAAGTCAAAGTCTCAGCTGACGGGGGGTCAAAGGAGGGGATTATAAGATCAGCCCTGATAGTGGGCAATAAATGGGCCCGCGGGCCAGATATAGCTAAGGACTGAGACTACAAGTTAATTAAAGGTCTGGACACAGACCTGACATGCAGGTCGGGACATCCAAGCCAAGGATCACAGGTCTGGCACAGACCTGGCGTGCAGGTCGGGACATCCAAGCCAAGGATCAAAGGTCTGGCACAGACCTGGCGTGTAGGTCAGGACGTACGAGCCATGGATAGCAGCGAACAATAAACGGGTCTGGACACAGACCCAGTGTGCAGATCGAGACATACAAGCCATGGATAACAGAACAGTAAACGGGTCTGGACACAAACCCAGCGTGCAGGTTGGGATGTACAAGTCATGGATAGCAGCGAATAGTAAACGGGTCTGGACATAGACCCAGCGTGCAGGCCGGGACGTACAAGCCATGGATAGCAGCAAACAGTAAACGGGTTAAGACACAGACCCAGCGTACAGGTCGGGACATCCAAGCCAAGGATCACAGGTCTGGCACAGACCTGGCGTGCAGGTCGGGACATCTAAGCCAAGGATCAGAGGTCTGGCACAGACCTGGCGCAGGTCGGGACGTACAAGCCATGGATAGCAGTGAACAGTAAACGGATTTGGACACAGACCCAGCGTGCAGGTCGGGACATACAAGTCATGGATAGCAGAACAGTAAATAGGTCTGGAAACAGACCCAGCTTGTAGGTTGGGATGTACAGGCCATGGATAGCAGCGAACAGTAAATGGGTCTGGACACAGACCCAGCGTGCAGGTCGAGATGTACAAGCCATGGATAGCAAAACAACAAATAGGTCGGAACATAGATCTAGCTGGCAGATCGGGATGTAGAGACCGTAAATCGCAGATGACAAAGGCGGGTCGGAATGCAAGCTTAACACACAGATCAGGACATACAAGTCAGGGATAATAGTATATAAAAGCAGGGCGGGTACAGATCTCGGAAGGAAGACTCGGCGTCCAGATGCTACAAGATGAACAAGCCAAGGAATCGTAACCGCTTGTCAGAGAATGTCAGAGAATAATCAGCATGTCAGGGAATATTCTTACAGTCAGGGCCCATTACCCCTTTTGATTATGTCTCCAGCCTATGAAAATGTGCCACCTGTCATCCACCGCCAGACAAAGCCTGACAGCCGACATTCCCTGACATCCGTCAGACCCAGAAACTTCCGTTGCAGTATAAAAAGGGAGGTTTTGTCCCTTGCGCAGGGACGCTCACTCATCATTTCTCACTAGTCTTTACTTTTCGTCCTTTCTCTGTGATTTCTAAGGAAAAAGTACCTGACTTGAGTGTCGGAGGGCCTGAACCGGGGACTTTCTTCCTAGTTTTTGGTCTTTAACGACTGGTGGACTCATCTGAGTGTACGCAGAGCTACAGCGTCATCGTCCTGGTCATCTCTCTCCGTCAGCCGCCCGTGCGAACCTTTCCAGGGGGTACCTGGTAGATTCAACTCTTCAGCGTCTTTCTGTCAACTTTCCGCACAACAAGGCCTGCCTTCATCCGACTCAGCTTCCGGACGGGATGATATGGTCCGGGTGGAAGCTCGAAAAAAAATCAAAGGATGCAAGATGGAGGTGTCCATGCTGTTCAGGAAGAGCCTTCACCTATGGTTGAAGAGTCTATTCCCTAGGAAGAGGTACAACTATATGCTGAGCAACCCAAAAGTCTAACACGAGTGGCAAGTGACCTTCCTACACCCCTCAAGGAAGAATTAATGCAATGCTTGATTCGTAACCGGGATGTCTTCGCCTGGTCTACGGAGGAGTTACCGGGGGTCAGGCCGGAGGTAGCCGAGCATAAATTACATCTGATACCAGACTCCAGACCTGTCAAGTAAAAGAAAAGGAACTTCTCGGCTGACCAGAACAAAATAATCAGAGCCGAAGTGGATCAGCTCAGAAAGGCAGGCCATGTTCGAGAAGTGCAGTTCCCGTCCTGGCTCTCGAATGTGGTTTTAGTGAAGAAGCCCAACAATAAATGGAGGGTGTGTATAGATTTCTGAGACCTCAACCGAGCCAGTCCCAAAGACTGCTATCCTCTGCCCCGGATTGATCAAATGGTGGACTCCACGGCTGGCTGTGAGAGGATCTGCATGCTGGATGCATATCAAGGGTATCATCAGATACCTTTAGCGGTGGAGGATCAAGAAAAGGTTAACTTCATTACGGCTGACGGTACTTTCTGTTATACTGTCATGCCCTTTAGTCTCAGGAACGCCGAAGCCACATACTAAAGAATGATGGATAAAATCTTTCGGGAGCAGATCGGGCGAAATGTGGAGGTCTATGTAGATGATATACTCATCAAATCCCCGTTGGCCGTGAACCTGATCAAAGATGTGGAAAAAACATGCAGGACTCTCCGGCAATATGGGCTGAAGCTGAACCCCTTGAAATGCCTATTTGGAGCTAAGGGAGGAAAATTCTTGGGTTACCTGGTGACTGAGCGAGGAATAGAAGCCAATCCAGAAAAAGTTCAAGCATTAAAGGATATGCAACCTCCTCAGAATTTGAAGAAACTCAGAAGCTGATCGGCAGAATAACAACCCTGTCAAGATTCATTTCCAGGTCTGCAGATCGGGCCGCTCCTTTCTTTAAGGTGCTCAGAAAGGCCTCCAAATTTCAGTGGGATGAAGATTATACCCGAGCTTTTGAGGAACTGAAGAAGTATTTGGAGACTCTGCCATCTTTGTTTAAGCCAGTTGTTGGGGAACCCTTATGGGTTTATTTATCCGCCACCCCCGAGGCCGTAGGGGCTGTGCTGGTTAAGGAGCATGACAATGTACAACGACCGGTGTATTTCTTCAGTCATCTATTAAAAGGGGTCGAGACTCGGTACACGACCCTAGAGAAGTTGGTTTATAGATTGGTCCTTATGGCTCGGCGGTTAAGACCCTATTTCCTATCGCATCCTATTAAGGTTCTGACTAATAACACCATAGGAAGAGCGCTAACCAATGTAGAAGTTGCAGGTCGGCTTATCAAATGGGCAACGGAGTTGGGAGAATATGACATACAGTATCAGCTGCCCCACTGCCATTAAGGCGCAAGCCTTAGCAGATTTCTTAACAGAAATTCATCAGACCAACTCTGAAGAAACCTGGAAGGTCTATATGGATGGATCGGCTAATCACCAGGTAAGCAGGGTTGGGGCCTTGGTAATATCTCCCCAAGGAGATATACTCCAATTAGCGGTTCGATTGAATTTCCGAGCCACGAACAATGAAGCAGAATATAAGGCTTTGTTGGCAGGACTGCAAGCAGCCCGACACGTAGGGGCAGCCCGGGTAATCATTTATTCAGATTCACAACTGGTGACTCAGCAAGTGACAGACAACTTTATGATAAATTGTGATAAATTACAAGTGTACCGGGAAGCCTATGAGAAGATGAAGGAGGAATTCACAGAGGTCACTGTAACCAAGATACCCAGGTCAGAAAATGAAAGGGCAGATGAGCTAGCAAAGATGGCCAGTTTCTTAACTACTTGGGTGTTGGACCGGTCAACGACACAGACTTTTCTGATAGCTCAGATAGATCTGCAAAATAATAGAGAAGCAATTATTGATTGGCGGGCGTCCATGATCAATTATCTCAGATAAGAAATCTTACCGACTGACCCAGAAGAATCACGATTGATAAGAAAGTAGGTCCATGCTTATGTCATGATTGGAGATCAGCTCTACAAGAGGTCCTTCTCTAGACTCTTACTCAAATGCTTGGGTATGGAGGAGGCCGACCAGGCCTTGCGAGAAATACATCTGGGATGTTGTGATAATTATGTTGGTGGTCAGACATTATCTCGCAAGGTACTCCTGGCCCAGTATTTCTGGCCGACTTTACAGAGAGACGCTCATAAGTTGGTGAATACATGCTTGTCTTGCCAGAGACATCAAAATTTAACACATCGGCCCACAGCTTTGTTAAGAATGTTTATAGTTTCATGTCCTTTCGATCAATGGGGCATGGATATTGTGGGACCATTTCCCATGGCACCAGGTCAAAAGCGTTTCTTATTGGTGGCAGTGGATTATTTTTCTAAGTGGGTAGAAGCAGAAGCCTTGGCCCGGATCACAGAAGATGTTGTCATTCAATTTCTATGGAGGAACATTCTTTGCAGATTCGGTATTCCACACAAACTGGTGTCAGACAATGGAAGACAATTTCAAGGACAAAAAATCCAGGCCTGGTGCAAAGGGTTTAGCATAACACAAACCTTCACTTCAGTAGCATATCCACAAAGCAATGGTCAGACCGAGGTAGTCAACAGAGAAATAGTACGAGGTCTGAAGGTTAAGCTGGATCATGTGGGAGGCAATTGGGTGGAAGAGCTGTCAAGCATTCTGTGGGCATATCATACAACACATCGGGAAAGTACAGGTCTGACACAATTCCACCTGATTTATGGCAATGAAGTAGTCGTACCCATAGAAATCGGAGTGCCCTCGGTCAGGAGGACATTATATGATGAAGAAAACACAGAACGGAGGTTGGCTAAGCTAGATCTTATTAGCGAAACCCGGGACAGAACGACGACTCGGCTGGAGGCCTATCGACAAAGAATGAGACAAAATTATAACAGAAGAGTGATTCCTCGATTCTTTAGAGAAGGAGATCTAATCTGGAAGCAAATCAAGCCAGTGGGGGGGGGGGGGGGGGGGGGGGACCAAGCTAGCACCTCAGTGGGACGAGCCTTACAAAGTCATCAAAAAGTTAGCGTCCGGAGCTTATTATTTACAAGATGATCGAGGCAAGAAGTTAGATCGACCATAGAGCGCTAACTACTTGAGACCTTACAGACTCTGAAGGAGTGTACAAAGAAGAGTAAGCCGGGCTGTGAGCCGAGCTGTTGCCTAATTGACAGACCAGGTAAAAGGCAGATCGGATAGAGCGATGCGGGGGTATGTGATACTAAACTGTAAACCAATAATTAATGATCATGTCGTTGCAAGGTTCACACTCCAATACCAACTTAAATTCCGTCCCTACTGTAATTTTAATAGTATAGGTATAGCAAAAGACACGGATCGTTTCCCAGAGAAATTGCGATGGAAGCTAACTCTAAGATGAATTATTCAGGTTGGTTGAAATTTTTACCTTACAAATTGAAATGCTCCTATACTTGGAAGACACGTAAGTCCACAGCTAATTAACAAATAGCAGACTACTTAAAGAAATGAATCTATTACTGATTTAAAGAAATAAAATCTGTCAACGAACATTTCCAACACACAAACATCTAAGTTCAAACGAAACTAATTAAGCCAAACTTAATGCAAACAAAACAATACCATAAATCTGATATAGGAGAAACTGATGAAGTAGCACTAGATGCAAACAAGAAAATAATAAAACAGAAATGACCAATTCCACCAGAATATGCCCGGAGATGAAGAAAACATCGTAGCAAGAGTCCGTCGGGGTCTCAATTGAAACTCCGAAGGCGGATGATAAGAGTGAGGTGTGTCAGAATCCTGAATCTAGAAACCCAGTTGCAATCCGAGCTCAGCCAGATCTGGTTAAACTCGAATATATGACGTCGGACGCAGAACTCCTCCTCGAATCCGTAGGAGGAGGTGAATGATGGTGGAGTGAAGGACGCTTGCCGGTATGCCTTGATGAGGTGGTTCTTCCTTGAATCCGAGGAAGACGGTGGTGTGGAGGAGATGGAAGCGGCTGCTAGGGCTTCTGGTGTCGAAAAAGGTGCTCTATTAGTTGTTGTTGCAAGGTTTAATACCACCTTCCCAGCAACACATCTGACCACACACAAAACATGAGGCTTAAGCCGCATCCATCCATCCGTTGGTTACTTGTGTGACCAAACATCCCTCCACTTAATCCTTAGCTTCCTACATCATTCAATAACACCAAATTAGTACTAATATCATTAATTTAGCAGATATTTGCAACCAAAATAAACCAACCATATTTATGAAACCTGCCAAATACTTGCAAATATTCGCACGAACTAATTAAAACACCTAAAAGAATGATTAACATTTAATCACAAAATACGAGTTATCAATTCCCCCACACTTACTCTTGCACGTCTCATGCAAGTAATCAAAATTCAACAGGTAACCAAATTCATTGCCCCAAACAACTTCTCTTAACATCAAGAAGAATTATCAAAGACTGCTGTTTGAATCGTCAACCCCTCGAAATTGCAACATTCATGACCCAGTTTTTTACATCGGCTAACAAGTATAGCACTTTCAATAGATCTTGATAACCTAGAATTGATGAATCCTCACCAAAGGTATAGAGTTGTGGATGCTCTCTGTCACACAATTATCATCAAAGTGGATCTCACTCCAAGCCACTCATAATATCCAACTACCATAGGCTTGCTCATATCTTAATCTCCATCACTATGACATACCAACGCATTGTTGGTGAAGGCCTTCCAGGAAATTTTTAATGGAACACAAGCAGAAATTTGGAACAGAAGCAGAAAGAACAAGAGGAAACAGAGCAGAAAGAACCCAAAGCTACCAGCATGCTATCAAAATGAGCTCACTGCAAAAAGTTTTTTTTTTCAAACACAATCCCTCTTCTCTCAGCCAACTACAAAATGGTTTGTAGTAGTCAATAATAAAAACTCAAAAGAACACGTACATGACATTTTTTTTTTCATATTTCGAACTTTTTTCAACATTTTGCAATTTTTTTTTTTTAACATTTCGCAGTTACTGTCAAGTCATTTCGCAGTTACTGTCAAGTCCTACATTTTGAAACAACCTCAGGGTGCTAAGCAAACACTGGTTGCAATCACCCTCTAAAATAAATCCAGCACTCACAGAAATTTGGTGTGCTTAAAATAACTAAAACATGTATAACACACAAGCATCCTCCATTTCCCTCCCCCACACCTGAACTAGACCGTCTCGGTCAACAACACAATGTGATAGCAATTGGTAGCATCCAAGTTCAAAAAGGGAGCGGAACAAACCAAGCGTAGAAGGTGGAAGTAGAAAGACACAACAATTACCTAAAGGAGACACGGAAGGATCGAACAAAACAAAACAAAAGCATGCACAACCAACAAGAGCAGATGGAAGGAAACCCCAGCTAAGCACCAATGGTCACGGGATTTCGAAAAGAGCAAAGCAAATTCTGGAGTTAAATACCAAGAGCGTCGCACACAAGAAAATAGCAGGCTAAATTCCTCACTAGGTAAAAAAAACACATCATCCCAAGCCAACAAAATTATATCCAACACCATACCTCCAACCACATGCAATAAACAAAATCAATCAGGTAAACAGATCACCCAGGAGCAACTATCAACGACACAGCCTTTGAAAAAAATTAAAGGGAAAGGAGAACCATTTGAGGCATGAATTTAGTTTCCAGAAACTGAGAACAACAACCACCAAGTAACTTAACTAATGTAACTGCTAAATAATTAAAATGAACCATCTAATGAAACTACTAGAAAATTGAAACTGGACAAAAAATTATTGAATAAAAACAACAACTTCCCTCAAAATTGATACTCGGCATCAATCAAAGACGCAGCTTCCATCATTGAATCTTTATCTAACTCCTGAAATAACTTGACTCTGTGCCCATTTACTTTAAATACACGCCCCGTAGTAGGATCCTGCAAATCTAGAACACCATAGGGCAACACATTAGCAATAATGAATGGACCTTCCCATCGCGATTTCAATTTACCTGGCATCCATTTAAGCTTTGAATTATACAACAACACTCTATCCCCAGATTTGAAATTTTTCCTCAATATATGCTGGTCATGGAAGGCCTTAGATCTTTCCTTGTAAATACGGGAACTTTCATATGCTTCCAGTCGAAGTTCTTCGAGTTCCTGCAACTGCAGTTTTCTCCCAATTCCAGCCTCTTCCAGATTCATATTGCAGGATTTAACCGCCCAGTATGCCTTGTGCTCTATTTCCACAGGCAAGTGGCAGTACTTGCCATAGACAATCCTGTATGGTGACATACCGATTGGTGTTTTGAATGCTGTCCGATAGGCCCATAACGCATCACTTAATCTTCTGCTCCAGTCTTTTCTGTCGGGTCTTACTGTTTTTTCCAGAATTAGTTTGATTTCCCTGTTAGAAATTTCGGCCTGCCCGTTAGTTTGAGGACACCTTATGAATTACGCCATAGCTGCTCAGCAGGGCTTTCATATGTCTATTGCAGAAATGCGATCCCTGATCACTGATGATTGCCCTAGGTATCCCAAACCTACAAAATATGTTATTCCTAACAAAATTCACAACAACAGCAGCATCATTAGTTTTGGTAGCAATTGCCTCTACCCATTTAGAAACGTAATCAACAGCGAGCAATATATAAATAAAACCAAAAGAATTAGGAAAAGGTCCCATAAAATCAATGCCCCATACGTCAAAGATCTCACAAAATAGTATAGGCTGCTGAGGCATTTCATGTCGCTGACCTATGGTACCTATTCGCTGACAACGTTCACAATTCTTTAAAAATCTAGATGCATCCCTAAATAGTGTGGGCCAGTATAAACCTGCATCTAAGACTTTCTTAGCTGTGCGCTGCGGCCCAAAATGGCCTCCACATGCAAGTGAGTGACAAAAAGATAATACAGAGTCAAATTCATTATCTGGAACACACCTCCTAATCACTTGATCACTACAAAATTTCCATAAATATGGGTCATCCCATACATAGTATTTGGAATCACTTTTCAACTTATCACGTTGAGTTCTAGAATAATGCGTAGGGAAAACACTTGCAACCAAATAATTTACCAAGTCAGCATACCATGGTTCCTTACCTTGAATCTGCAAAAGTTGCTGGTCAGGGAAGCAATCAGCAATTGGACATGGACTCAAATTCCCTTCAATCCTACTCAAGTGATCTGCTACAGAATTTTCCTTTCCACTCCTGTCGCGTATCTCTATATCAAATTCCTGCAGTAGGAGTATCCACCGAATCAACCTTGGTTTTGCCGATGGCTTCATTAAAAGGTACCTAATAGCTGCATGATCTGAAAAAATAATCACGTGAGAGCATAATAAGTAAGATCAAAATTTATCTAGTGCAAACACAATAGATAACAATTCTTTCTCGGTTGTAGTGTAGTTAGACTGCGCTGAATCTAAAGTTCTGGAAGCATAATAAATGACGTGAGGCACTCCTCTAACCCGCTGAGCTAAAACTGCTCCCACTGCAAAGTTCGACGCATCACACATCACTTCAAACGGAAGTGTCCAGTCCGGCTGTCTAATAATTGGAACAGAAGTAAGAGCCTTCTTAATTCTATCAAATGCATCTATGCAATTCTGGTCAAAATTAAACTCCACTTCTTTCTACAGCAATTGAGTCAGTGGCAACGTGATCTTGCTGAAATTCTGTATGAACCGTCTGTAAAATCCTGCATGTCCAAGAAATGATCGCACATCCCGTACGCATACGGGGTAAGGTAAAGATAATATCACATTAACTTTTGCAGGATCTACTTGTATTCCAGCATTTGAAACTATATGACCCAAGACTATACCCTTCTCAACCATGAAGTGACATTTCTCAAAGTTCAACACAAGGTTAGTTTCTATACACCTAAGTAACACCTGAGCCAAATTATCCAAACATGAATCAAAAGATGAACCATAAATAGTGAAGTCATCCATAAATATTTCCATACAATGTTCGAGGTAATCGGAAAAAATACTAATCATGCACCGTTGAAAAGTACCTGGAGCATTACATAGTCCGAATGACATTCGTCGATATGCAAAAGTTCCGAAAGGGCACGTAAAAGTCGTCTTTTCTTGGTCCTCTGGAGCCACCGGAATTTGGAAATAACTTGTAAAACCATCCAAGAAACAATAACGTGACCTTCCTGCTAACCTTTCCAACATTTGGTCGATAAATGGCAGAGGAAAGTGATCTTTTCTTGTGGCTTGATTGAGCTTGCGATAATCTATGCAGACTCTCCATGAATTTTGCACTCGGGTAGGTATCAATTCATTTTCCTTGTTTGCCACCATAGTGAGGCTGGATTTCTTCGGTACCACCTGCACCGGACTGACCCACTGACTGTCTGAAATGGGATATATGATTCCTGCTCGCAGCAACTTAGTCACTTCAGCCTTGACTACCTCTAGCATAAGTGGGTTAAGACGGTGTTGTGGTTGTCTTATTGGCTTAGCATCAGCCTCCAGAAATATCCGATGTTTGCATATGACCGGACTAATACCTGGTATATCTGCAAGCGTCCAACCAATAGCTCTCCGATGCTGTCGTAATAGATCCAAAAGCTTGCTTTCTTGATTCGGATCCAGATTCTTCGAAATGATTATTGGCAACTGATTCCCAGCTTCCAAATAAGCATATTTGAGATGATCTGGTAAGGGCTTCAACTCCAATTTTGATTCCTGTTCCACTACTGAATCTGACTTTTCTGAATACAACTCTGCCATGAATTCTACAGTAGCTCCATTTTCCAGACTGTAGTCATTGCCATTATCCTCTAGATCGGAGGATATTTCATCTACTGCACAGCTGGTCTCTTTAAAAATGTTCGTTAATTCTGCTGCAGCATCACCTAGCATCTCAAAATCCAGCTCATCAAATACATCAATGCTCAGGAGTGAATGATCCTCTGATGGATATTTCATTGCATCTAGAATATTGAATTGTACGATTGTATCGCCAAACTCCATGGTAAGTGTCCCGGCATGTACATCAATTTTAGTCCTAGCAGTTTTTAGAAACGGTCTTCCGAGAATTAATGGTGCTTGTCCCGGAGAGACATTCCCCTCCATATCCAAAATATAAAAATCTGCTGGAAAAATTAAATCTTTTACCTTCACCAAGACATCTTCTATCACCCCAACAGGATGAACTAAACTACGGTTGGCCAACTGAATAACTATTCCAGTTGTCTGTAAAGGCCCAATGCAAAGTGCTTCAAAAATGGACTTTGGCATAACATTAACTGAGTCTCCTAGATCCAACATTGCATCTCCAAAGTCACTATCTCCAATAACACAAGGTATCGTAAAGATTCCTGGATCCTTGCATTTCTGTGGCATCGTCTGAATTAGTGCTGAAACATTCTTACCCATGCTGACTAGCTCGCTGCCCTTTAGTTTTCTCTTATGAACACACAGGTCTTTCAAAAACTTTGCATACTTCGGAATGTGCTTAATGACTTTTAGTAATGGAATATTCACTTCTACTTTGCTAAAGGTATCCACTAACTCTCGTAGTTCCTCTGCCTTTCGATCATCCTTTTTCCCAATTTCTACAGATCTCTGCGGAAAAGGTAAGTGCCCAGATTGTTCAGTTTCCTGCTCCAAACTTACTGAATTCGTAACTGGTGCTAATGGTATGAGCTCTGCTTCCCCAGTGGATTTCCCACTTCGAAGTGTAATAGCACTGACATTTCCTTTTGGGTTTGGCACTATTTGTGATGGTAATTGGCCCGATCCCTGTGACTGCAGTTGAGTGATACTTGTCGCCATCTGCCCAATTTGTCTCTCTAAGTTCTGCTGATTACTTGTCATTAACTGCATCTGTTGTATAAGCTCTTCCAGCTTTTGTGTGGTAAGTTCTGGTTTGGGCAATTGAAGTTGTGATGGACGGTAAGGGAGTTGAGGAAGTGATGGACACACTGCTGGCCTCTGGGATGAAGAAGATAGTTGCTGATATGGCTGCTGCTGATATGGATGCTGATATGGTTGCTGCTGATATGGCTGCTGCTGATAATATGGCTGCTGCTGATATGGATTCCCATATTTCAAATTAGGGTGATCTCTCCATCCGGGATTATATGTAGTAGAAAAAGGATCGTATGGCTGTTTATTCCTAGATGGCTGTTGGTAAAATTAAGATCGGGGCTGAAAGTTATTTGCTGCTGCCACGTGGTCGGAAACAAAAGAAATTCCCTCTTGCTGCAACAAAGGGCAAATGTCAGTAGTGTGAGATGAACAAAAACAAAGTCCACAAATCATTGCTGTTGGCACTGCCTGGGTTGTGGGCTGCTGTGAATGGCTAAGTGCCAACTGCCTAAATGCTAAAGTCATCTCCTGTAACAAGCTATTCTTAATATCTTGAGCATCTAACTTAGTTAACTGGGCTCCATTTACTCCCTTAGTAGATGCTTGTCGATTCCCAAACTGTTGGGCATTGGCTGCCATAGTAGAAATGATCTCTCTTGCCTCTGCAGGTGTTTTATTCACCAACGCTCCCCCACTTGCTGCATCGATCATACATCTATCCATGGGCAGGAGTCCCTCATAGAAATACTGTATGAGCAAATGATCACTGATTTGATGATGGAGATAGCTAGAACATAACTTTTCAAAACGTTCCCAATACTCATACAATGTCTCCCCAGAAAGTTGCTGGACACTATAGATTGCTCGCCTAATAGCTCCTGCTCGTGAAGCAGGAAAGAATTTTTCCAAAAATGATCTTTTCATATCCACCCAACATGTAATCGTACCGGGAGTTCTAGAGTACAACCAATCCTTCGCTGCTCCTGCTAATGAAAATGGAAAAGCTCTCAGATAAATATCTTCCTCCCCAATACCGTGGGGTTTCATGGTAGAGCAGACTGCATGAAATTCCTGAAGGTGCCTAGAAGGGTCTTCACCAGATAATCCATTAAATTTAGGAAGGAGATGAATGAGCCCTGAACGTAGTTCAAAATCCACCTCCAACTCTGGATATTGAATGCACAATGAGTTATAAGAGACATCTGGTGCAGCCAACTCCCTAAGTGTTTGTTTGTTCTCCATGTTAAATTCAGTCACTGGGAAGCTACTTGTTGAAGTTGTTTTTGCTCTCTTTTGATTTCTCAACAAAATATGAAATGTCCTATCAATTTCTGAATCAAAATCTAGTAGTTCACTGGTAGATGATCTGGTCATACATTTAGCTGCTGTTTCACCAAGTCAATAAATTCAACAACCAAAAATTGCACAGAATATATTGCAAATCTAAAAATTAACCAACATCGTAATTTCCCCGGCAACGGCACCAAAAATTGATACTAAACTGTAAACCAATAATTAATGATCATGTCGTTGCAAGGTTCACACTCCAATACCAACTTAAATTCCGTCCCTACTGTAATTTTAATAGTATAGGTATAGCAAAAGACACGGATCGTTTCCCAGAGAAATTGCGATGGAAGCTAACTCTAAGATGAATTATTCAGGTTGGTTGAAATTTTTACCTTACAAATTGAAATGCTCCTATACTTGGAAGACACGTAAGTCCACAGCTAATTAACAAATAGCAGACTACTTAAAGAAATGAATCTATTACTGATTTAAAGAAATAAAATCTATCAACGAACATTTCCAACACACAAACATCTAAGTTCAAACGAAACTAATTAAGCCAAACTTAATGCAAACAAAACAATACCATAAATCTGATATAGGAGAAACTGATGAAGTAGCACTAGATGCAAACAAGAAAATAATAAAACAGAAATGACCAATTCCACCAGAATATGCCCGGAGATGAAGAAAACATCGTAGCAAGAGTCCGTCGGGGTCTCAATTGAAACTCCGAAGGCGGATGATAAGAGTGAGGTGTGTCCGAATCCTGAATCTAGAAACCCAGTTGCAATCCGAGCTCAGCCAGATCTGGTTAAACTCGAATATATGACGTCGGACGCAGAACTCCTCCTCGAATCCGTAGGAGGAGGTGAATGATGGTGGAGTGAAGGACGCTTGCCGGTATGCCTTGATGAGGTGGTTCTTCCTTGAATCCGAGGAAGACGGTGGTGTGGAGGAGATGGAAGCGGCTGCTAGGGCTTCTGGTGTCGAAAAAGGTGCTCTATTAGTTGTTGTTGCAAGGTTTAATACCACCTTCCCAGCAACACATCTGACCACACACAAAACATGAGGCTTAAGCTGCATCCATCCATCCGTTGGTTACTTGTGTGACCAAACATCCCTCCACTTAATCCTTAGCTTCCTACATCATTCAATAACACCAAATTAGTACTAATACCATTAATTTAGCAGATATTTGCAACCAAGTAATAAACCAACCATATTTATGAAACCTGCCAAATACTTGCAAATATTCGCACGAACTAATTAAAACACCTAAAAGAATGATAACCATTTAATCACAAAATACGAGTTATCAGTATGAGAGCAGAAATTGTATGTCCTAATATTCCTTTCGATCAACTAAACAATTCTGGAAAAAATAAGTTTAGAATGTAAGTGGGAAAATAGCAAAGTACTTTACAAGAGATTGTTATTATATACAAGTAGTTAAGGGAAGATCACTTGAAAGGTGCAAAAATTTCATCTGGGATCTCTTTAAGGATTCGGTCATGATCTAAAAATTCAGGAGGTGGAAATGACTTCAAATAGTCTTGCTCATAAAGTTGACGCAGAGCCCCGGCCGCACCATAAGTAACAGAAGTGGAGAAGCAATGCCCTGCTTGGGTGCAGAATTCTAGAGAATGCAGGTACAGAGCGCGTCTCTGTTGACAGCCGTCATTCTCTCCTTCTTTATAGAGGGTCAGGGCTGTTGATACTCCTTCTGCAGTAGCCCGAGCTTGGGCCAGTTCATTCTGGGTGGCGGCCAGTTCTGCTGCTTGGGAGGTCAATTGGGCCTCCTGGGATTTCAACTTCTTGTCTTGCCCCTGCGCTAGAGTCTCGACGGCACGTAGCTTTTGAGCTAATTGGTCCATAGCTCATTGATGCTCTAAAGCTTGTTGATCTATACTCTGCTGGTGCACAATATCGACTCGGCTTTGCTCTTCCTTGAGACCTTTAAGTTCATGGTTGGCCCGCGCTAGGGATACTTCCAGATTGTTCTTCTTTTTGGTCACATCTTTTATTTCGGCCCTCAGGGCATGACTAGCCTGAACATGGTCATTCAATTGAAATTCCAGTTCAGCAACCTTGTCTCGCAGCATCTTATTCTGATAATGAATAGCGTGGAAGGAATTGTTCACTGCCATAGACTCTGCACAAGCCTAGGACATACAGGAAATATCTGATAAGAGAGAGAAAGATAATAGTTGGGAAATCTTCAAAGTTTACCTTGATATACAGCTCTGAGAATTTGTCCATTTGGGCCAGGGGAGGCAAGGAGTTCATGTGTTGTATGCTCTCTTCCCATAAAGTGGCCAGACGACCTTTTATCCTGAGGGAGCTGGTGGGAACATCTGCTCGTGACCATAACCTCTCCTCAGAAGGGGCAGTGGTACAGTTACAGTAATGAGTAAGCGGGGGTGATTCTGAGGGCCCAGCGGCTGAGCCAAGAGGAACTGAGGGCCCAGCAGCTGACCCAGCAGGAACTGAGGGAGGCACAGGAAATGGCTCTGGGGGTGAGGTAGCTGGCGGAGAGCGAAGCGAGGGATCGACCTCGGTGCTCTGGTGTTGTGGTGACGTATGAGGTTGAGTAGGAGGTTGAGCTGAAGGAGAAGGTTGAGCAGTGGGAGGCTCAACTGGAATTGCGGTGGGATCTGGCGAAACATCTGCCTAGCTCGGGATAGGAGGCGGAGTCACAATGGGAGGTGGAGGAGAGCCAGCTGCAACTGGAGGAGGAGAAGGGATAGAGGACGGGCCTGAGTCGGACACAGGACGAGGGGCTCGGCGTCGACGTCTCTGAGACAGCGGCTGGCTATCCGAGTCAGAATCATCGAAAGGCGGCTGAGCTCTGCTTCTAGTGGAAGAAGGGGAATCCTGGCTCAAGCGGTCATTTGCGGAGTGGGCCTGGCGAGCTGCTTGAGAAGCTTCCCTGAAAGAAGGGCTTGCGTAGGAAACGTTGCCTGATCTTCTACCAAGGACCAGACCCGGGATATAAGTAGTTTGAGGAGGATTAACTGATCGAAGAGGGGTCGGGGTAATGGGCCAGGCTGTACGGGGGGGCCGGGGGCGAACAGGGGTGGCCGACCAGGGTGGACGCGCAGTCCGCGGGCGAGTAGGGCAAGCCAAGGGGGCAGGTCGGACACCAGAAGACCCTCGTCGAGCAGGTCGGGGTGGAGGATTGGCTGGGGAAGCCCTACCGATTGAAGTCGAAGATGAGTGGGGAAATGCTCTTCTCTGCAAGACAACTCGGCCACGCCTCATTATTTCTATATCGCTCAGAGGAAGAGGCTGAACCTCCGAAGCGCGAGTTAAGACTTCAGTTGTACAGGATAGAGTAAGAAGTCAGCAATAGTATGAAAAAATAAATGCTTATGAAATGACAATAGAGTTAAAAGAAATGCTTACACAGAGAATGAGGTGTCTCGGGAGTAAGATAACTTAGGCGGAAATAGGCTAACAACTCTTCAGATAATAGAGGTGTCAAATTCAGCTGCCAGCCGGCTAAACGAGACGAGACTTCTATGTAGGAGGTATCAAGGTGAAATTCCCCTAGTTCTGGAGACGGGGGAAGTAACGGTTGCCATCGCAGGGGCCACTCCACCTCGTGAGGAAAGCTAATGAAGAAAAATTTGTTCCTCCAGCTCAGGTCAGAAGGCGGAAGGGATGAGAAAAAAAACAGTTCGAAGACGGGGCTGAAAACGGAATGTGCCTTCTTCCTGGCGTCGGAGGGTGAAGAAGCAATGGAATAACTGAGCGGACCAGGATAGTTCACACACATCACATTGCACTACAAAGCCACATAGGATCCTTATAGAGTTGGGGGTCAGTTGTCCCAGGGGAATCCGGAAGTAGCGGCATATGTCAGAAAAGAAAAGGTGGAGAGGAAGACGAAGGCCAGCCACAAATTGCTCTTTAAAGAAGGTGCAATAGCCAGTAGGAGGATTGAAGAATTGGTGTATTCCAGTGGGGATAACCACCTGTATGTTGTCCTCAACTCCGTAGGTATAGCGCAAGTCATCTCGATCCAATTCATCGAAAGTGGATGAATCAGGATAGTACACCGCTGCCAAAGAAGAAAGAAAAGAGGGGGAGGCCATGAGAAAAAGGAACAAAAGGAAGAAAGATCAAGCGAAAAGCTATCGACGCAAAAGCAGGAGGATCGGAAGTAATGAGGGATTCAAGTAGAAGAAGAAGAAAAGGACATGAAACGCCTGAAGTCGAAAGCGAGGAGAATATTTATAGTCGCCAAGCAGAGGGGCAATTTCGTCAAACTATCATCCATCGGAGCAAAATAATTGGCGACAACAAAGAGAACCGACGGATCTTCCTTGAAAATAACGCTCAAGGGTATATTTGGAAAAGTACCGACACGAAGTACGAGGAGACAGATCTCGAGAAAAGGCGCAGTAGTTGCCTTATAAAAAAATGCCTTCGAATTCCCGGTTTGGGCTTAACCGTTAACTAATTTTCTGGTCTGAAGTTATCCTGACCTGGAGTAGAGATGAAGGAATAGATGGGAAAATATGACCGAGCCGGAGCTGTCAGCCAAGGAGAGCAAGTTGAACAGGTCGGGATATAAACGCAGATCGGGCAAGTGGTTAAGCTAAGTTAAGTGGTCCACAGAAGAAAGAAAAGAAAATAGGTCGAAGAGGGGGATTCCTAGTCGGGGTCCAATAAGACGATATGGACAGCTAACGCACATGTTCTCTTGGTCGTGGGTCGCATTGGTCGGGTAATATACAATGCAACTGAGAAGAGGGTTAACATCACGTATCATAAGAGAATCAAAAACCAAAGGTCATACCATATCATAAGGGTGATAAACAGCTCGCAGAGAAGGCAAATCCGTAATTATACAGTAAATAGATTAAGTAAAGGGGTGATAGCTTTAAATTTATATTAGGAACCACATCCTGGATCATTGTTAGTAGGAGGCTCAGGGGGGCAAGACATAGAATCGGCCGGAGGCTCGGGAAGGACGAATAAGTCGTCATCATCCTTGAAGGTGGGAAGCGACCCATCTGGAATCTCTCTCATCAGGCGATCGGTATCTAAGAAGTCCTCTGAGGGGGCAGCGCGAAGTAAATTCTGCTCAAACATTTGTCGAGCTTTGCCACCTGCACCACAACAGAGCATGAAATTCATCAAACCCCCTATCTTCCTCAAGAAGAAAGGGGAGGAGACGTATGCTTGTCTGTACGCTCATAGACGACCCACTTCTCCCGCCTGGTACTCAGTCAACCCTGCCTGGACCTTCTCAGCATCAGCTCAGGCCTTTTCTACATCAGCTCGGGCCAAAGTCAAATCTTGCTGACCCTGAGAAGCATTCTCTTGAGCTTTTCGAAGGTCGGCCTGCATTGATTTAATGGTCGCCTGGCTGCGAAGGGACTTCTCCCGATCTGAACTAGAGGCCAGTTGACCCTGGACATCAGTTAAGTCTTTTGAAGGGCCTCCTGGGTTTCCTGCAGACTTGCCAACCTGACATCCTTTTCATCCATTTCTGCCACCAGCGAGCGACGCCTCTCTACCTCAGAAGATAATTTAGACTCGCTTGTCCGCAGAGCCGCTTCCAAAGTTTTAATCTTGTCGAAAGCCGCATGAGAAATGTTGCGGGCAGACTCTGCAGACTCCCTGATCAGTCGAAGATAACTCGCTAAATCCCCAGGGGTCGGATTGAGGGGATCGCGAGGAGTTAGCGGCAGCTTTAACTCTTGAAGACGAGCCTTCAATACTTCGTTCTCCTTCTACAAGCGAGTGGTGTATTGAATGGCGCTCATATTGGCGGAACAGGCCTGCATTAGATAAGGGAAGAAAGATTACAAAAGATTTCAGCAGAGGAGCATTGAGATAAGAAGACTTACAGAAACAATTTGGCAAGTCGCTTGATCTAACCCCATCATCGGGGGATTCTTCCAAAACCTTCGATTGCCTAAGCGCCAGGAAGTCGCTAAATCGCTCTCTAATTCAACCAAGGCAACTGGGGGAGGGGCCTCTTCTGTAGTTCCTTCGGCGGCACCAGGCTTTGTGGAAGAAGGCAGGCGCCAAGAGTCAGTAAATGAATACTTCTTGCGAATTTTCCTTCGAGACCTAGAAGCAGAGGCGGGAGCAGCTAAAGGAAGGGAGGCAGATTGAGTTGCAGAACTCCCGGACTGATCCATTAAAGGAAGGGGTAGCTGCCCGGGAGAGGAGGCTGTAGCAGGAAAAGAGGCCTGATCGGAAGTTATAGCCCGACCGGGGGTCGGGGCAGATATCTGGGGTGACATAACGAGAACCGCCGACCCCAAATTAATCTCCCGGTCGGGAGTAGCGGCTTTGATTTCCAAAGTGGGAAAGGTGGCAGATGAGCGACGGCCGGAAGGAAGAGGTGGAGGTGACGCCTAAGTTGCTGGAGTAACCTTCTTCCTTTTACGCTGGAGCTTCAGACGTTTGGCCGGCGGGGGAGAGGCAGCCCGCTCCTCCTCAACCTGCTCTACAGTGGCTAGGTCCTCTACAGGAGCCACATTCAGAGGGAGGGCCGAGGAAGTTTCCTCTTGGACCGGCGCAAGGGGGGCTAGCTGTGAAGCAGAAGGAGCAGACCGTGAGACAGAAGGGCCAGACTAGGAAGAAGCTGCTAAACCCTGTTTAAGCTCTGCACTTAAAGTTCTCAAATAGGAGACAAATTGGCGTTTTACGTCTGAGGAGTACGCTTGAAGCATGGCAGCCTCTGCAATAAGAAAGAAAGATACCTCAGTTAGGGAAGAGTAGCGAAGAGGAAAACAGGGTCTTACCAAACGGAGCCCCTATGTCCGCCCGAACGGGGTTGAGCCCAAACAAATACAAAAAGCCTTCCAACAGTAATATAGAAAAGCTAACGCTCACGCCTTGAAGTTTTTCGGAAGCGACGTTACAGGAAGGCTGGTGTTGATGTACAAGAAGGTTAGAAGGGATGTCCGAGCTCCATTGGGTCAGCCCGACCAGGGGCTCGGGGAATCTAACAAAGAAGAAATGGGATTTCCTCCCCTTGTTGGAAGAGGGCATGTCAGAAAAAAACTTATAGCCAGGCCTAGCCTATACCATAAACACTCCTGGCTCTGAACGCTTGAAAGAATAAAAATGATGGAAAAGTTAAGCGGTCAGGGGAAGTTGGTATACGGGACAAAGAATGACAGTGCCACAAACCGCTCTGAAGAAGTTGGGAGCAAATTGAGAGATGCAGATGCCGAAGTATTCGCTCAGGGAGGAAATGAAAGGATGGATGGGAAAACGAAGGCCTCCTAAAATCTGGTCTCTAAAATTGGTTATGAAGCCTTCTGGAGGGCTAGCGGGGTGTTCATAGGGCACAGGAACTCTGAGTTCATAATCACCACTAAGTCGCAGGTCCGATCGAATCACAGATAGGTCATGATCATCTATATCAGAAATGAAGCATGAATACCAAAGGACGGTCTTACCGTCAGCCATTATCAAGGTAAGGAGGGTTGAAGAAGAGATCAGTCGAGAGGGAGAGGAGCACTCGGCGTGAATAGGCTAGAGGGGGAAGGGCCGGACACCAGAGATGGCGAAGCAATGCGGAGACGAGGGCAGTCAAAAAGCTCAAGGCAATGACTGCGGACTACCTTTAAGGTTTATAAAGAGAGTGTTCCTAGGGAATATCGAAAAGAGATGTCGAGTATCTTTTTGGGTAAAGCGCTTAAAGCCGTCCGATAGCAGAGAGACACGCTCTTATGTGATATCGTGTACAAAAAGGAGTGACGTTGGCGGCGTCATCCTGCATAAGCAATAAAGGTATGGGACAGGTGTCAATCCCCTAGGAGGCGTATTAATGATGGACATGATAAGGAAATCATGAGATGAAGCGGGAGTACGGAAACGCTTACCACGCGATTTTTTTGGGAACCAGCGAAGAAAAGTGGCGGGAAAGAAATTCAAATGCGGCGAGGCCAAGGCTAAGTAAGATTCTAATATTGTTATCCTCACAATACAATTGATGGTATATTTCTTAATGGCAGACGAAGTCGAAGCTCTTCAAGTAATTCCGAGTCGGGAGATCACCTCTGGGTCAGCAACATCTATCCTGGTCGGGAGGTTACCCCCAGGTCGGCAACATCTATCCTGGTCGGGAGATCACCCCCCAGGTCGGCAACATCTATCCTGGTTGGGAGGTTACCCCCCAGGTCGGCAACATCTATCCTGGTCGGGAGATCACCCCCCAGGTCGACAACATCTATCCTGGTCGGGAGATCGCCCCCCAGGTCTGCAACGTCTATCTTGGTCGGGATATCCCTTCTAGGTCAGTTGTCCCAGACTCTCGCCCCAGTGCGAGTTATAAGTGAGCAAGGCTCTCACGCCCAACAACCTTCCCGGTCGACTGTCCCAGACTCTCGCCCTAGTGCGAGTTATAAGTGTGCAAGGCTCTCACGCCCAACGACCTTCCCGGTCGGATGTCCCAGACTCTCGTCCTAGTGCGAGTTATAAGTGAGCAAGACTCTCACGCCCAACGACCTTCCCAGTCGGCTGCCCCAGACTCTCGCCCCAGTGTGAGTTATAAGTGAGCAAGACTCTCACGCCCAACGACCTTCCCGGTCGGCTGTCCCAGACTCTCGTCCCAGTGTGAGTTATAAGTGAGCAAGGCTCTCACGCCCAACGACCTTTCCGGTCGGCTGTCCCAGACTCTCGCCCCAGTACGAGTTATAAGTGAGCATGGCTGAGCAAGACTCTCACGCCCAACGACCTTCCCGGTCGGCTATCCCAGACTCTCGCCCCAATGCGAGTTATAAGTGAGCAATGCTCTCACGCCCGACGACCTTCCCGGCCGGCTGTCCCAGACTCTCGCCCCAGTGCGAGTTATAAGTGAGCTTGACTCTCACGCCCAACGACCTTCCCGGTCGGCTGTCCCAGACTCTCACCCCAGTGTGAGTTATAAGTAAGCAAGGCTCTCACGCCTAACGACCTTCCCAGTCGGCTGTCCTAGACTCTCGCCCCAGTGCGAGTTATAAGTGAGCAAGACTCTCACGCCCAACGACCTTCCCGGTCGACTGTCCCAGACTCTCGCCCCAGTGCGAGTTATGAGTGAACAAGGCTCTTACACCCAACGACCTTCCCGGTCGGCTGTCCCAAACTCTCGTCCCAGTGCGAGTTATAAGTGAGCAAGGCTCTCACGTCTAACGACCTTCCCGGTCGGCTGTCCCAAACTCTCGCCCCAGTGCGAGTTATAAGTGAGCAAGGCTCTCATGCCCAATGACCTTCCAAGTCGGCTATCCTAGACTCTCGCCCCAGTGCGAGTTATAAGTGAGCAAGGCTCTCACGCCCAACGACTAGACTCTCGTCCCAATGCGAGTTATAAGTGAGCAAGACTCTCACGCCCAACGACCTTCCAGGTCGGCTGTCCCAGACTCTCGCCTCAGTGCGAGTTATAAGTGAGCAAGGCTCTCACGTCCAACAACCTTCACGGTTGGTGCAATGATTTTTTTGATCAGTATTCCGTATACCTGCAGACACAAAATACAGCAGGCCAAGTTATCATGTCGGACTGGTTAGTAAGTCATATTGCAGGAATTCTAACTAAACATGAAATTTTGCAGGCATATCCGCAAATCACAGATGTGTCTCAAGCGTCTCATCCGCGGCGACCAAAGAATCATATGTTAGGTGGTGAGATGAAAAGGAGGTAAGTAGATTGTTTTTATTATTTTTGCTATGTTTAGCTAGAAATATTAAAGAAACGCAGGAGTTCTATAAAAACGCGATGATACATGAGCAATATAGTGAATAACTACAACAAGAATGGAAGGTAGAAGACAAGTTGTGTTTCATTAAAATAGGAGGTACATTGTTCAGAGGTTTTAATTGTTGTCCGATACAGAGGCGGGACCCTTTTCTCCCAAATGGGCCTATGCTCGAAGCAGCTCTGCCCGGACACTTTCAAGAGTGTGCCTCAATTGACAGATGGTCTCGTCCTTTTGCCGGCTCTCTTCTTTCAGCAGAGCCAGTTCATCCTCATGCTTTATCTTTAAATACATGATATGATGGATTTGACTCTGGAAATTCGCTTGAGCTTTCATCTTGAGGGCTGTCTTGGCCCGAGTTCGGTATTTGGCTGCTTGCCAGAGCTCCTCCATTTCTCGACGGAGGGAGATTTGCAGATCCCTGCGCAGGGTCATATCACGTAAGGCTTTTTCCTTAAGGGCTAGCTGGTGACGTACAGAAGATAGCTCAGCGGGCTCCATAGGTTAGAAAGGGATCACAAGGAGACAGAAGAGACAGAGATACAGGCGTAGTGACAAGGAGACATGAATCTTTTATAAGGAAAAAGAAGGTGAAAGGATTTTCTCGGAAGTTGAGGCGACGCTTGGAAAACCGGGCGACATTTATAAAGGGCAAGTGCGCTCAGAAGTTGAGGAGTCAACATAAGCATAAAAGGAAATCGTTCATCTCCTAGGAAGACAGATCAGCAGAGGACGCGAGAACCGAGTCAGGCAACACAATGATTGGGGTCTAGTCAGTCAGACTAGAACCTCCTTCGACTAGACTTGAGGGGGAGGCTTGTGATACGGTGCATGTTTTGTGGGGTCAGTATGGTGATGTGGTTATAAGTCAATACCACAAGAGGGTCAGGAGTCAAGCTGACTTGGAGATCAGGAAGGTCAGAAGTCAAGCCTCCGTGGCTGGTCAGCAGTCAAGCTGACGTGGAGAGCAGGGAGGTCAAAAGTCAAGCTTACGTGGTCAAAGTCAAAGTCTCAACTGACGGGGCGGTCAAAGGAGGGGATTATAAGACCAGCCCTGATAGTGGGCAATAAATGGGCCCGCGGGCCAGATATAGCTAAGGACTGAGACTACAAGTTAATTAAAGGTCTGGACACAGACCTGACGTGCAGGTCGGGACATCCAACCCAAGGATCACAGGGATGGCACAGACCTGGCGTGCAGGTCGGGACGTACAAGCCATGGATAGCAGCGAACAATAACCGGGTCTAGACACAGACCCAGCGTGCAGGTCGGGACGTATAAGCCATGGATAGCAGAACAGTAAACGGGTATGGACACAGACTCAGCGTGCAGGTTGGGATGTACAAGCCATGGATAGCAGCGAACAGTAAACGGGTCTGGACATAGACCCAACGTGCAGGTCGGGACGTACAAGCCATGGATAGCAGCAAACAGTAAACGGGTCAGGACACAGACCCAGCGTTCAGGTCGGGACATCCAAGCCAAGGATCATAGGTCTGGCACAGACCTGGCGTGCAGGTTGGGACATCCAAGCCAAGGATCAGAGGTCTGGCATAGACCTGGCGTGCATGTCGGGACGTACAAGCCATGGATAGCAGTGAACAGTAAACGGGTCTAGACACAGACCCAACGTGCAGGTCAGGACGTACAAGTCATGTATAACAACGAACAGTAAACGGGTCTGGACACAGACCCAGCGTGCAGGTCGGGACGTACAAGCCATTGATAGCAAAACAGTAAACAAGTCGGAACATAGATCTAGTTGGCAGATCGGGATGTAGAGACCGTAGATCACAGATGACAAAGGCGGGTCAGAATGCAAGCTTAACACACAGATCGGGACATACAAGTCAGGGATAATAGTATATAAAAGCAGGGCGGGTACAGATCTCGGAAGGCAGACTCGGCATCCAGACGCTACAAGACGAACAAGCCAAAGAATCGTAACCGCTTGTCAGAGAATGTCAGAGAATAATCAGCATGTCAGGGAATATTTTTACAGTCAGGGCCCATTACCCCTTTTGATTCTATCGCCAGCCTATGAAAAGGTGTCACCTGTCATCCACTGCCAGACAAAGCCTGACAGCCAACATTCCTTGACATCCGTCAAACCCAGAAACTTCCGTTGCAATATAAAAAGGGAGGCTTTGTCCCTTGCGCAGGTACGCTCACTCGTCATTTCTCACTAGTCTTTACTTTTCGTCTTTTCTCTGTGATTTCTGGGAAAAAAGTACATGACTTGAGCGTTGGAGGGCCTGACCCAGGGACTTTCTCCCTGGTTTTTGGTCTCTAACAACTGGTGGACTCGTCTGAGTGTGTGCAGAGCTACAACGTCATCATCCTGGTCATATCTCTCCGTCAGCCGCCCGTGCGAACCTTTCCAGGGGATACCCGGTAGATTCAACTCTTCAGCGACTTTCCGTCAACTTTCCGCATAACAAGGCCCACCTTCATCCGACTCAACTTCCGGACGGGATCATCTTCCATCATACTTTCTCTCTCCTGATTTTCTTTCATTATGCGCTATTTATCTTTTTCTCTCTCATGTTTTTCTCTCACATTCAATTTTCTTTCACATCTAGTTTTTTCTTTTACTGTTCTCTAAGTTAAAAAAAAATTGATTCATTTCGATAAAAATATTTAATTAATCAAATATTATTTTAAAAAATAATATTCACATTCATACTTATTTTTATTTCATAATACTATCAATTTTTTACTCATTGTAATTTTCTTAATACTACCATTTTTATACTCATTCTAATTTCCAGAAAGACCCAACGCCATCTACAAATGACATGGAAAAAAAAACCCATGACTTCTGAAGCAGCTAACTAAAGCAACTGCTCTTCGCTTGCATGGCTAAGTCATGTCGTTGACTTTTTATGATTTACCTGTTGTTTTGTTGATTTAGGAGGATTTCTCAATTCTCTCGGCTTCCACCATCGCAATTCGTAATCTCTAAGAGGTTTAAGCTTTGATCTTTTCCTGCTTTGCTATCCCGATCATGGCGGAGATCCTTTCTGATTTCGCCGGCAGGTGCCTGAGCAAACTTCTAAGTTTTGTCGAGGGTGAGGCGACAAAGATCCTCGGCGTCAAGGACGACCTCAAGAAGCTCCAACGGAGGCTGCTGCGAGTTCGAGGCGTTCTCGAGGACGCCGAGAAGAAGCGCCACGGGAGCGCAGAGATCAACGCTTGGGTGAGGGAGATGAAAGACATCATGTACGATGTTGAAGACTTACTCGATCTCTGCAAGACCAAGGCTGAGAACCTGTGGGTAAACCATTCACCACTCCCTTCTGCTTCTGACTTTTCTTGCCTTCCACTCTCTCGCCAAATTGCCAACAAGGTGAGGGAAGTCAACGATAGGCTAGATGAGATCTCAGAGGACAGACATGTGATGTCTCGGTTGCATGAAATCGATCCCTCTATTCATGACAGTGGCATCAACACTCGTAATACCTCACCTTTACTCATCCAGTCTGACATCGTCGGGACTCAAATTAAAGAGGTTTCTGAGAGCCTTGTGAAATCCCTGATAACAGAAAGAGACGAGGGATGGAAGATTTTTGGTATAGTAGGGATGGGCGGAATAGGCAAGACCACGCTTGCTCGTAATGTCTACAACGACAGCAGGATCCCTGGCTACTTTCCGAGGAAAACTTGGCTTTGTGTTTCTAAAGAATTTTCGGGCAACGAGTTGTTGAAAGAACTGATTAGAAGTGTTGGGGGAGATCATGGAGAGGCTAGAAGCAAGTCTGAATTGGAGCTTATACTTTCTCATCTCCTACCAAAGAAGTTCTTCATTGTGTTAGATGATCTGTGGAATGCAAACGTGTGGGAGGATCTACTGAGAGCTCCTTTTAAATGTTCTTCTGGTGGAATCTTGATCACGACAAGGGATGAAAGGGTGGCGAGACAAATCGGAGCCAGTAGTATTCATTGCGTTGAGAAGATGGATAAGCTCACTAGTTGGATGCTGCTTTCCACAATGGTTTCTAGAGATGGAGAAGATGAAGATCTGTGCCAACTAGAAGCAATTGGGGGAGAAATTGTCAAGAAATGTGACGGTCTTCCTCTTGCCATTAAGACAGTTGCTGGTGTTTTGAGGTCCAAGGAAAGATGCGAGAAAGAATGGAACAAAGTTCTTGAAAGTGAAATATGGTCAATGAATCAGCTTCAAGAAGAACTGCCAAGAGCTCTATACTTGAGCTACGAGGATTTACCATCACACCTCAAACAATGTTTTCTCTTTTGCTCATTGTATCCTGAAAATATCTCAATGCACTATAAGGATCTTACCAGGTCTTGGGTTGCCGAAGGATTTGTGAAACCGCAGGGATATAGACTGTTGGAAGATTTAGCGGAGGGCTACTATGAAGAATTGCTTGGAAGAAACCTTCTTCAACTGCATCCCTTGTATTTGGATAACAGTGTATGCACCATGCATGGACTTCTAAGGTCCTTGGCAGTTTACTTGGTAGAAGAGGAAAGTGTTTCTATTAGCAACGGGGAAAGACTAGAAAGTACAAATACTTTGACAAAAATTCGTCATCTGTCAGTATCAAACATGGGTGAGGAGGTTGCAGTTCCTGTAGAGTTGGTCAGTCAGAATTGCTTGCGGACTTTACTCGTCTGGAACAGTTTCAAGACGAAGAGGATCGGGGCTGACCTATTTGAAAAGCTGGGTCAACTAAGGGTTCTATGTATTGCTGCCACTGAGATTGAAAGAATTCCAGATTCGTTGGGAAATTTGATACAGTTGAGGTACTTGGATTTGGATCGAACAAATGTTCATTCATTGCCAGAGTCAATTGGATGTCTCAAAAACTTGGAAATTTTAAATCTTCAAAGCTGTAGATCTTTACACTACCTTCCTGATGACATCACAAAGTTGCAGAATCTAAGATGTCTTCGTGTGAGAGGAACTCCTCTAAATCATTTACCCAAAGGAATTGGGAACTTGACAAAAATCAACCATCTTGAAGGCTTTCTGATAGGCCATGAACGAGATACACAAGGCGAAGTCGAAGACTGTGCATTAGATGATCTGCAGTCACTTAACGACCTGAGGTTTCTACATGTGGCGGCATTGAAGAGGGCTCGCAGAGGATCTTTGGTACTTGCTAACAAAACCTTTCTTAAACATTTGGATCTGAGGTGGCTGCCACCTTGTGTGAAGGCTGATCTCACACGATGTGGGAACCAGGCAGCAGAGGATATTGCAAAGAGTTACAGTGACCTTTTTCCTCCTTCAAGCCTAGAATGTCTTACAGAGGCAGAGAGCCAGAGGAATGTGAGGCTCTTTAGTGAGCTTTCTCTGCCGTCAAGCCTCGAGTTCCTTTCAATCTACCATTTTCTTGGTCAGGAATTGCCAAAATGTATGGAAAGATGCACGCCAATGTCTTTCCCCAATCTGCAATTTCTCGACCTTAATTGTTTCATATCGTGTACGCACCTTCCTGTACTAGGCCAGTTACCCCAGTTGAAGATTCTTTCCATAGCAAGAGCTGACGCAATAGTTACCGTTGGACCGGAACTTCTCTACGGTCAGTCACCGTTGACGACACTAGTTGCATTCCCCAAACTTGAATATCTGGAATTCATGATAATGCCCAACTGGGAACAATGGTCGTTCGGTGAGATTGAGACTGCAAAAGCACAAGAGCTGAAACTATTGCCTTCTCTGAAACGACTGTGTGTCGTAGACTGCCCAAAGCTGAAAGCTCTTCCTGATGGTCTGCATCACGCAACCAACCTACAAGAATTGAGGATATATGGTGCGCACGAGCTAGGGGAAGTGAAGAACCTCCCATCCTTAACTAATGAGCTTTTCCTCAGGGACAACAAGAAACTAGAAAAAGTGTCCAACCTTCCCATGTTGAAATCACTGATCGTTGGATCTTGCCCGTTGCTGAAACAAGTGGATAGTTTGAGTGCATTAGAAATGCTTGAACTACGACATAATTCTTCTCAGAGACTACCTTCAGACGCATCATTGCAGCACCTCAGCCTTGATACACAAGAAGATCCCCTCCCAGTTTGGCTACCGGAACTGCTTGAGCAGAACATGAAGGGTTATGCTGGATCAGGTGTGCTGCTTGTCGAATGCAGCTTGTCACTGCTTCGTAGATGCTGCAAGGACGGCCCTTACTGGCATACCATTCAACAGTTTGCCGGAGTGTTGATGCAATCTGAAGAAGGAAGTGCATACATGACGTATACCAAAAATCCATTCAAGTATGAGAGTAATGCATTTTCCCATCGAAAATTTACCGAACAACGCATATAAATTTTTAAATTTACTAAAGTTGCGTTTGGTAGCCTGTAATCTACCTTGTAATGTAATCCAGATTACATTACAAAGTCGATTATTTTGTTTGGTTTGATTTAAAACTTATAATGTAATGTAATGTAATCTGGATTACAAAAGGTAGTGAAGATTTGTAATCTGGATTACAAAGCAAATGTTATGTAATCCGATTATATTACGAGGTCATTGTTTCACCAAAGTTTAAATGCCGAATATACCCCTAGTTTGTTGTCGACCGCCGCCCGCCACTGGTCGCTGACCTTCGTCGCCGATCGCTGCCGGCTGCCACCGGCCCCGCCGCCGCCGGTCGCCCGCCGTCGCCGGCCGTCGCCACCGGTCGCCGGTCACCGTCCGCCTCCGTCACCGTTGCCCGCTGGTCGTCGCCCGCCTGCCGTTGCCCATCGTCGCCGATTGGCGATGACGGTGGCCTGCTGCGGCGACCGACGGTGGCGGCGGCAACTGGTTGCCGATGGCTGCCGCAAACTCCGGCAGAGGTGTGGCGACCACCGATAGAGGTCACAGGATATTTTTGTCATTTTATAATAATATGAATTACATTCCTTATAAAAAATAATGGACACCAAACAAAAGAATGTAATCACCTTTGTAATCAAATATTACATACATTACATTACCAAACGTAGTAATGTAATCAAGATTACATTACATTACATTATAAATTTGATTACATTATAAACTAGATTACATTACACCCAACCAAACGTAGCCTAAAAGGCGTATATTAATTTACTATTTACCAAAGAACACACATTTTCAAGTGTCATTCTTGGTTACCTTCTTGACAATCTGACTTTTTCTACCGTTTTTATTTTCTCCACTATTTTTCTCTCACTTCTCTCTCTTCTCTTTTGTATCGGTATGCAGAACATATGAATAACATTATATAAGATTTAGTCAATTTTTAATAACATTTTAATACATTTGAAGAAGTCAAAATAAACAAGGGATATCATATTTGAACTTATTGCAATCTCAGAAATCCATTGAAACTGAAATGAGTGTAATCGGAGCTCTCTAGATCCATCAGTGGATTTCAGTGAAAACTCACTGATAGACCTAGAGAACTCCGATTGTACTCATTTCAATTTCTATGGATTTATGATGTTACAAGGAGTTCAAATATGGTGTCCATTATATATTTCGGCTTTTTATAGATATTAACATGTAAAATAAAAGAATCATCAAAAACACCCATATTGGACTTGATATGGAATCATATCAAGCCCGACGTGGACCTAATAAGAAATCATATAAGGCCCAACATAGGCCTGATATGAAATCATATCAGGCCCAACATGAGTTTTTTTTTGACGATTCTTCGATTTTATATATTAACATCTATGAAAAGTCGAAATAAATAATAGACACCATATTTGAACTCCTTGTAACATCAGAAATCCATAGGAATTGAAATGGGTGCAATCAGAGCTCTCTAGGTCAATTAGTGGTGATCCGGTGGTAAGAGCCCGGGACCCCCTAACGAGGGGTCAACGCCACGTGGAGGTCAAAGGGCCAGGTGGTCCGTCGGAGAAGGGTGAGCCGACCGGACTCATGAGAAAAGGGCAGGCCGATCGGTCTGACAGTAAACATCTGATAGTAAAAGGCGCCCTGACAGGGATCAGGGTTCCGACGCTCAATGAAACAGTAAATAATGACCGAGCGGAAGGCCTAAGAGAAGGCAGGACGTAATGGGCGCGCCACCCGGCCGGCGCAGGGAATTAAGACCGTCCGGACGGCGCTCTTCGTCTAGCCGGCCGGACGGATGTCCTGGCCGGCGGTGGGTAAGTAGGGACAGGAACATCTGCTGACAGCCGTCAGGTCGTATGGCTAGGCCATACTCCTAGTCTGACAACGGGGTGTCCCGTTGTCCCATCAAAGGCGCGATGGGACTATTGCAGTAGGGCGTCAGGTAAGCTTTCTGACAAACGCATACCGAGGTATGGGCTGCGGACAAGTACATGCCTCGGTGGGCGTGTAGAAGCTCTTTCATCGCTCTATATAAAGAGCCGCAGACTTCGCCGGAGGTACGCGTGAAACATCTCTGGAGCCACTCTTTTCCACTGTTTGCTTGCCTGACTTGAGCGTCGGAGGGTCGCCGCCGGGAACCCTTCCCGGCCGACTTCTGTGCAGGTTCGCCGGAGATTCGTGCGACCAGACGGAGGCCTACGCCATCGACTAGGAGCGCGCCACGTGCCCAGCGTCCTTTGGTTCGGCGATTCGGACAAGATCAATTTGGCGCCGTCTGTGGGAACGCTCTTGCATCCGATCGGAAACAATGGATGAGGCTGGACGACAACACATGGTGACGCTTTCGAACGAGGAACTCGACGCTCTGATCGAGATAAGGGCCGCCAAGCTCGTGGAGCAAAAACAGAAAGCCACAGCCGAGCGGCCGGAGCAGCAAGCAACATCAGCGTCTGGTGGACGAGCGGAAGCACCACCGGCCACCATTGCATTTCATCGAGCCTTATTCCGCACCCCTGAAGCCGCAGCAGCTCAAAGAGACCGGGGATCTTCTTCGGATGAAATGCCTAGACGAGAAGACAGAAAAGGGAAAGCCCCCCGAGCGGACGCATCACCTGAGCGGATCAATCGCCAATTTTCAGAGGCTATTCTACGAGACCCTCTGCCCAAGCATTACGTGCCTCCGACGATCGGCGAGTATAATGGGACAACCGACCCAGATGATCATCTGGGTAAGTTCGATAACACGGCTACTCTCCATCAATACACAGATGGAGTAAAGTGCCGAGTTTTTCTTGTTAGGACCAAAAGTAGCTAGAGGGGGGGGGGGTGAATAGCTCGTCGCGTTCGCTCGGTGCTCGGCGTTGCTTGTTCCTTCAAAGATGTGCAGCGGAAAATACAGAAACAAACACACAACGCTAACACGGTTGGTTTTACTTGGTATCCACCTCACAAGAGGTGACTAATCCAAGGATCCACACCAACACACACACCCTCCACTAAATAAAACTCTCCTTTGTGGTAACTACCAAGGGCGGAGAAGTCCTACAATACTCAATACAAGAAGAGAGGGAAAGGATACAAGAAATACAAGCTTACAAGCTTACAATGAGTACAAAACCCTAACCCTAGCTTCTCTTCTTGACTTTGATCCGCCTCTTGACTTGGAGAGCTTCCAAGATCCTTCAAGAACTGGCGATCTGAGCTTTGTGAGCGCTGTGGAGGAGTTGGCGAAAGCTCTGGAGTGAATCGGAGAAGTTCTTCTTGCAGCCATCGAACGCCTGCAGCTATAAACGACGCCAACGGTCGGATCCCGATCGATTCGAATGTTCCCAATCGATCGGGGAGGCTTTGGATCGATCCACGGATCGATCCAGAGCGCCTCTGTGCTCTGGAAACGTGCCTGGATCGATCCACGGATCGATCCAGCGCTTATCGCGCGAAGCAGCCGCGTCCCAATCGATCCAGAAGCTCTCTGTTCGCTGGGACAGGTCTGGATCGATCCACTGATCGATCTAGAGCCTGGATCGATCCACTGATCGATCCAGCACTTGGTTTTTGTCCAAAACCAAGTCCTAAACCTCCCAAACCAACATCCGGTCAACCTTGACCTGTTGGTATGTCATGCCTAGCATCTAGTCACTCCCTTGACCTGCTAGGACTCCCTTACCAAGTGTCCGGTCAATCCCTTTGACCCACTTGGACTTTTCTCTGTGCCAAGTATCCGGTCAATCCCTTTGACCTACTTGGACTTTTCTTTCATGCCAAGTATCTAGTCAATCCTTTGACCTACTTGGACTTCCCAGCACCAGATGTCCGATCATCCTTGATCCATCTGGATTTTCCCTTGCCTGGCTTCACTCACCAGGACTTTCACCTAGCTTCACTCACTAGGGTTTTCCATCTGCATAGCTTCACTCACTAGGACTTTCACCTAGCTTCAGTCACTAGGGTTTTCCATCTGCCTAGCTTCACTCACTAGGACTTTCACCTGGCTTCACTCACCAGGATTTCCATCTGCCTAGCTTCACTCACTAGGACTTTCACCTGGCTTCACTCACCAGGATTTCCTTCTGCCTAGCTTCACTCACTAGGACTTTCACCTGGCTTCACTCACCAGGATTTCCTTCTGCCTGGCTTCACTCACCAGGACTTTCTTCTGCCTGGCTTCACTCACCAGGACTTTCATACTGCCTAACTTCACTCACTAGGTCTTTCATTTTGCCTAACATCCCAGTTAGGACTTCCCAGTCAAGTATCCAGTCAACCTTGACCTACTTGACTCTTCTTCAATCAATATCTTATTGTCAAACATCTAAACCCAAACCAAGACTCAGCTTGGTTACCCAGGTCAACCTTGACCTGAGGGATATTGCATCAACAATCTCTCCCTTTTTGATGTTTGACAATACCACAATAACACTTACAATCCCATATGTAAGTTAGGCTAATCCCATAGCCTCCTTCTTCATGCCACTAGGTAATGAAAGCATAAATTAAGCTCTTCATTCTCCCCCTAAGAGGGCAAACTCCCTCTAGGTAATGAAAGCCTAACTTACTCCCTTTCATGAGTCCTTTCATTCTCCCCCTATGACCTTCCCATAGGTAATGAAGGACTAAGCTTAACCATACATTCTCCCCCTATTGGCACACATCAACCCATCGTTGGACACACATCAACCTATGCTCCAATTCTGGGCACACTTCAACAAATCCATTTGTTGAAGACTCTCCCCCTGAAGAGTTGCTCATCGTTGTTCACAACATCACTCGTTGTGATCAACACGATAATGAAGGTCCCACACCCTTCATTTATCCTTAACTTCTCCCTCAATGTAGACAACTACCCAACCCTGAGCATTATCTACCACTTGAGTGTCCACTTGAAATAATGAGGATATCCACTCCCCATTTCTCCCCATTTCAAGTTTAAATGCTCAACCTTGAGCAAGTTCACGAAGGTTAACCACCTTCCAAGGTTCATGAAAAATAATTTTCATGTCTTTAAAGAGTCCCTCCCCCTAAAGACATGGTGGTAACTTCTGTCATTGCACCAACAATGACTTGGAATCCCTAAAACATTAGGAAACCCAAATTTAGAAGTTTTGAGGTTCAAATATTCAAAATTTGAAACAACCTCAACCTAAACTTCTACTTAGTCTTCGTTAACCAATCCATCCTTGTTTTCAACATGAAAACACCCTTTGTATGTATACAAATGTATTTAAGGGGTTTGGAATGGTTACCTAGACTCAAAGAGGTTCAAAGATGCTGAAATCAGGCCTTCCCAGCCAAAATCAGCAACTTGGATCGATTGGAGTTGGGTTCCAATCGATTGAACCTTTCTGAATCGATCCACGGATCGATTCAGACTCCTTGGATCGATCGGCTGATCGATCCAGCGAGCTTCTGCTCGCGGGAATTGCCGTTTGAATCGATCCATGGATCGATTCATGGAACTCCAATCGATCCATGGATCGATCGGAGCTCTGATAGTTGCTGAAATTTCATTTCAGTCAACTTCAGAAACCCTAGAAAATTCTACAAAATCCAAAATTATAAAATTTCGTGTAGACATTATTTAGGGCATACTTAATCATGGAAAAATAGCTTTCTATGAAAATACATCATATTTTCAAAGATTGACACAAACTTGAAAACTTGCAAAAACTTTAGTGTTTTTCTTCAAGTTTGTGTCTAACTATTCAATGGTGATTACTATCAAAAGATAGCCTTCACCAAGGTTTTCCAAAAACATTTTAAAAACATTTTCAAAACCAATATCCCATCATGTTCCTTGGGCATAATGCACATGACTTGTACATTAGCTTTCCCAATGATGGGAAAACACATAACTATGTGTTTTGATGAATTTAAAACTCAAAGGAATGCACTAAGTCAACATCTTGAGCTTTGTTCATCATCCTAACATCTCACTTGTATATAATATGCACTAAAACACATACAAGTCACCTTAGAGGTCTTTGTGAGATGTAAAATTTGGTTTTGCCCTATTCTAGGGATCATGCATATCTATCTAGGCATTTTAGAGATATTAGACATCCACCCAGGATGTCACTTGTTAATCAGCGTCGTTAGATGCCATTTGTCCTTAATTACAAGGAATTAAACTTAATGCATGATTATGTTATGGCATACATCAAAAGAGAATAATTTTTAAAAGAAAATATCCTATTACTACATGATGTATGAATGTCATGACATGGTATTTTTTGGATTTTTCATAATAAGACATGAATGCAAAAACTAGACATGATGTCATGGCATATGATGGGCAAACAATCATGGCAAGATTTAGCATAAATAAAATATACCTAGATTAACTATCTAAGTATCCTTAAAGTCTTAGCTAAACTTACACCTTAAACCTAGATTGCCCTAAAGTGCTTCAAGAAAATGCCAAAGCCTAAGTTTGCATTTCTTATTCCCTTGATTAATTTATGCCAATTAAAATAAACATGTCCTCAAATGTTGGCATATTCCATTTTTCCTCAAGAGTAGCACTTTTAAATTTAAGGCCCGGATTGCCTTAAATTGCCTAAGAACATACCAAAAACCCAACTTGATAGTTCTTATGAATTTTTCAATATGTGCCATTTAAGATTAAAATCAATTCTTCCACCATTAGGCACATTTTACTCTTTCAAGGAGTAATCAATAATTCCATTTCATTTTCAAAGGTTAACAAAAACCTTGAAAATGCTCCTTGAGTGTCAATTTCCTCAAAGTTGGGTTAACTACCCTTCTAATCGGAGTTGACACTCTCTAACCCATCTATGGGGTAGAGAAGATGCTCCTAGGAACCCAACACCTATTGGTGCTCCTTGGATGCTCTAGGTACTCACTAGGGATAACTTCCCTAGATACCTTCCTAGTGACCTTGTTGGGCTTCTTAGAAGCCTTGGTCACTTTTTCTAGGTCGACTCTAGGGATAACCTCCCTTGTGACCTTGTTTGTGACTTTCTTAGACTTCTTAGAAGTCTTAGTCACATTTATTGCAAAAATACTTTTAGGGATGACTTCCCTAGTATTTTTGGCTTGACCACTAGACCTAGGGTTTGTTCCATAACTATATGGAACTCTATGGTAAGATGACACATCCTTCTTAGCCTTTGGTTTGTATCCCAACCCTCTATGGCCATTGGATGGCTTTTGTACCCCTAAACCTAGGTTATGCTCATTTTGCCCTAATAGGATATTTTCCATCCTTTTTAGGGTCTTTTCCATTTTATCAAGCCTTGATCTCAAGACTTGATTTTCTATCACTAAGTCCTTAGTTTTTGGTTTTTCATTTGATCCATGAGCATTTTTGTTTCTAGGCTTGTATCTTACATCCTTAGAGTTATTGCCTAGGTTTTTACCTACATTCCTAGCCTTAGGGATAGTAGTTTTGGCATGTAGGGCCACATGCTTTTCCTTAAAGCCCTCATGCTTCCTATTCTTATGGTAAATCGCATTAAAATGATAAAAATTTGACCTAGCATGCTTTTTACCATTTTGCAAAGGAATAGGCTCAATGAAAGTTACCTTCCTTTTTACCTTGGAGGCTCCCCCTTGACTAGTGCCTCCTTGAGCCTTGACCATCTTCTTCCCCTTGGGGCATTGACTTCGGTAATGCCCCTTTTGTTGACACAAGAAGCACACAATGTGCTCCTTGCTCTTCTTTGTCCCGGGTGGTCTCCTTGGGCTTCTCCTTGCCCTTTTGTGCCACTGGGCCCTTCTTCTTGGCCAAGTTGGGACACTTGCTCTTATAGTGCCCATGTTCCCTACACTCAAAACATATTATATGATTTTTATTATTAATTGAAATATTTATACCTTTGCTTGTAGGGGTGGCATCTTTTTCTTTGGATCCGGAGGTAGAAGCTTCCTCTTGATCGGACCTTGATTCTCCTCCATTTGATTTTTCTTGACTTGTGGAGGTAGAATCTACTTCCTCCTCTTCGTCTCTTGACCCGGATGTAGAAGCTTCTCCTTCTTCTTGATCCGGCGTCACCAAGGATTGCTCCCCCTCAATCATAGAGGTGGAGGCTTCATCATCTTGAATATGAAACAAGGAGTATGCTCCCTCCTTGTTCCCTTCGTTGCATTCCCTTGAGGATGAAGCTTCTTGAATTTCCTCTTCTTCGGAGGTTGAGCATCTATCAATCTCGGAATCCTCCTTTTGGTCTTGCTCCAAAGAGTCACCCTCTTTGGATTCTTCATGATCTTGTACAGTGGAGGGGATCTCTTCATGAAGCTTAGCCAATTTGCTCCAAAGTTCCTTTGCATCTTCAAATTCTCCAATTTTGCAAAGAATGGTGCTTGGCAATAAATTGACCAAAAGCTTGGTCACTTTGTCATTTGCCTCGCACCTTTGGACTTGCTCCGGGCTCCATTTGCTTTTCTTTAGAACTTTGCCCTTTGAATTTCTTGGAGCCTTGAAGCCTTCCATTAGAGCAAACCATTGCACTATCTCCATCATCAAGAAATTTTCAATTCTTGATCTCCAAGAATCGAAGCTTGTGGATGTGTATGGTGGAGCCACCCTTGTATCAAATCCAAGTCCATCTTGGAATTGCATCTTGAAGTTGAGCTTCTTGAATTCTTTGACTTTGATGAATTTGCTCCAACTTCTTCACCCTCTAGCTTTTCTTGATATGTTTGCCCCTTCCGGCGGTGATTCCGGTGAAGAGCAACCTTGCTCTGATACCACTTGTTAGGACCAAAAGTAGCTAGAGGGGGGGTGAATAGCTCGTCGCGTTCGCTCGGTGCTCGGCGTTGCTTGTTCCTTCAAAGATGTGCAGCGGAAAATACAGAAACAAACACACAACGCTAACACGGTTGGTTTTACTTGGTATCCACCTCACAAGAGGTGACTAATCCAAGGATCCACACCAACACACACACCCTCCACTAAATAAAACTCTCCTTTGTGGTAACTACCAAGGGCGGAGAAGCCCTACAATACTCAATACAAGAAGAGAGGGAAAGGATACAAGAAATACAAGCTTACAATGAGTACAAAACCCTAACCCTAGCTTCTCTTCTTGGCTTTGATCCGCCTCTTGACTTGGAGAGCTTCCAAGATCCTTAAAGAACTGGCGATCCGAGCTTTGTTGTGGAGGAGTTGGCGAAAGCTCGGAGTGAATCGGAAGTTCTTCTGCAGCCATCGAACGCTGCAGCTATAAACGACGCTAGCGGTCGGATCCCGATCGATTCGAATGTTCCCAATCGATCGGGAGGCTTTGATCGATCCACGGATCGATCCGGAGCGCCTTCTGGAAGCGCGCATGGATCGATCCACGGATCGATCCGGCACTATCGAGGGCCCCCAATCGATCCACTGATCGATTGGGACCTCTGGATCGATCCACGGATCGATCCAGAAGCTCTCTGTTCGCTGGGACAGGTCTGGATCGATCCACTGATCGATCCAGAGCCTGGATCGATCCACTGATCGATCCAGCACTTGGTTTTTGTCCAAAACCAAGTCCTAAACCTCCCAAACCAACATCCGGTCAACCTTGACCTGTTGGTATGTCATGCCTAGCATCTAGTCACTCCCTTGACCTGCTAGGACTCCCTTACCAAGTGTCCGGTCAATCCCTTTGACCCACTTGGACTTTTCTCTGTGCCAAGTATCCGGTCAATCCCTTTGACCTACTTGGACTTTTCTTTCATGCCAAGTATCCAGTCAATCCTTTGACCTACTTGGACTTCCCAGCACCAGATGTCCGATCATCCTTGATCCATCTGGATTTTCCCTTGCCTGGCTTCACTCACCAGGACTTTCACCTAGCTTCACTCACTAGGGTTTTCCATCTGCCTAGCTTCACTCACTAGGACTTTCACCTAGCTTCACTCACTAGGGTTTTCCATCTGCCTAGCTTCACTCACTAGGACTTTCACCTGGCTTCACTCACCAGGATTTCCATCTGCCTAGCTTCACTCACTAGGACTTTCACCTGGCTTCACTCACCAGGATTTCCTTTTGCCTAGCTTCACTCACTAGGACTTTCACCGGCTTCACTCACCAGGATTTCCTTCTGCCTGGCTTCACTCACCAGGACTTTCTTCTGCCTGGCTTCACTCACCAGGACTTTCATACTGCCTAGCTTCACTCACTAGGTCTTTCATTTTGCCTAACATCCCAATTAGGATTTCCCAGTCAAGTATCCAGTCAACCTTGACCTACTTGACTCTTCTTCAATCAATATCTTATTGTCAAACATCTAAACCCAAACCAAGACTCAGCTTGGTTACCCAGGTCAACCTTGACCTGAGGGATATTGCACCAACATTTCTTACCACTCTCTCGGGATCGGCTCAACGGTGGTTTCGGAGGTTGCCGGACGGATCCATCACAAGCTTCAAGGACTTCCGAACGGCTTTCCTCCACCATTTTGCAAGCAGCCGGCGCTACCAGAAAACGACCGTGAGCCTGTTCGCCATCAAGCAAGAAGCCCGTGAATCGCTCCGAGCTTACATCCAGCGGTTCAACAAAGTGGCAATGGATATTCCAACGGCCACTTCGGAAACCATGATGAATGCCTTCACACAAGGCCTAGTGGATGGGGATTTTTTCCGATCACTCATCCGATAGCCGCCCCGAGATTACGATCACATGCTACACCGGGCCAACGAGTACATCAACGTGGAGGAAGCGCAAGCGGCCAGGAAAAAAGAAACTCCAACCGAGCGGGCTCCTCCTGCCGAGCGGAAATAGCACGCCGCTCATCAGCCGCCTAGAGGACCAAGGGCCGAAGCAATCCAATCCCCCCCACGCCAGGTCCCATGTGCAAGAGGTAGCTACCGCTCGGCCCAAGCCAAAGAAGAGATGGACCCCGATGTTCTGCTCCTTCCATCGGACGGATACGCACAACACAAGGGATTGTCGAAGTCTTCCCTTCGTGGCTCATCCTGTGCCCCGGAATGCTGGACGACGGTCTCCCTCAGTCGACAGGCGACAGAGAACTCATGAAGCCGATCGGACGCGAGCTGATAGGCCACAGCAACAGACTCCCGATCGGCATCGTTCTCCAAAGCAGGAGAATCGCCGAGCGTCCAGAGAACGGTCCCGACCGTCCGCTCGGGAAGAGGAAAATAGAAGCAATACTTCCCGAGGCGAGATCAACGTTATTGCTGGCGGGCCGACCGGAGGAGACTCCAATCGAGCTAGAAAGGCAAGCGTCCGGCAGCTCCAAATTCATGCAGTCGGCTGTAGCCGAGAACGAGCGGAAGGACCCGAAATTAGTTTCGGGCCCGGGGACTTGGAAGGAGTTGAAGTACCCCACGACGATGCTCTGCTCATCAAAGCGGTAATAGCCAATTACACTATTCACCACGTATTTGTTGACACAGGGAGCTCAGTCAACATCTTATTCAAGAAGGCGTTCGATCAGCTGCAAATTGATCGAGCCGAGCTGTTACCCATGACAACTCCGCTCTACGGGTTTGCGGGTAACGAAGTTCAGCCGGTCGGACAGATCCGGCTGGCTATCTCGCTGGGAGAAGAGCCGCTCAGGAGGACAAGGATGACAAACTTTGTGGTGGTCGACTCTCCCTCGTCCTACAACGTCATTTTGGGACGACCGGCGCTCAGCGAATTCCGAGCGGTCGTCTCAACCTTTCATCAGAAGATCAAGTTCCCCGTGGAGGACAAAGTGGGAGAAGTACGGGGAGATCAGCTAGCAGCTCGGCGATGCTACATCGAGATGGTCCGAGCGGAATCCCATTCCGCTCGGAAGGCGCCCCGGATCGAGGTAAACGCCATCACTGAAAAGCCACCCTCTTTAATTTATGAAGAAAAAGAGGAAGTGCAGATTCATCCAACCCGATCGGAGGCCACGACTTTTATTGCGTCCGATCTGGAAGAAAAGCAGAAAGAGGAGCTGATCCAATGCCTCCGAAGAAATCATGATGTCTTCGTCTGGTCGACACATGAGCTGCCCAGAATTTCGCCGAGCATAGCGCAGCACGAGTTGCATGTCCGACCGGACGCTCGGCCGGTAAAGCAGAGAAAAAGAGATTTCAGCGCCGAGCAGAATGCCATCATCCGGGCGGAGGTGGAGAAGCTTCTGGGAACCGGCCACATACGCGAAGTGCAATTCCCGAGCTGGTTGGCGAATGTAGTATTAGTCTCCAAGCCGGACAACAAGTGGAGAGTATGCATAGATTTCAGGGATCTCAACAAAGCTTGCCCAAAAGACTTTTATCCCCTGCCCCGGATAGATCAGCTGGTGGACTCTACGGCCGGCTGCGAATTAATATGTATGCTCGACGCTCGTCCTACAACGTCATTTTGGGACGACCGGCGCTCAGCGAATTCCGAGCGGTCGTCTCAACCTTTCATCAGAAGATCAAGTTCCCCGTGGAGGACAAAGTGGGAGAAGTACGGGGAGATCAGCTAGCAGCTCGGCGATGCTACATCGAGATGGTCCGAGCGGAATCCCATTCCGCTCGGAAGGCGCCCCGGATCGAGGTAAACGCCATCACTGAAAAGCCACCCTCTTTAATTTATGAAGAAAAAGAGGAAGTGCAGATTCATCCAACCCGATCGGAGGCCACGACTTTTATTGCGTCCGATCTGGAAGAAAAGCAGAAAGAGGAGCTGATCCAATGCCTCCGAAGAAATCATGATGTCTTCGTCTGGTCGACACATGAGCTGCCCGAAATTTCGCTGAGCATAGCGCAGCACGAGTTGCATGTCCGACTGGACGCTCGGCCGGTAAAGTAGAGAAAAAGAGATTTCAGCGCCGAGCAGAATGCCATCATCCGGGCGGAGGTGGAGAAGCTTCTGGGAACCGGCCACATACGCGAAGTGCAATTCCCGAGCTGGCCCGTGAAGATCAAGAAAAAGTCAGCTTCGTCACGGCCGATGGCACCTATTGCTATAATGTTATGCCGTTCGGATTGAAGAATGCGGGAACCACATATCAGCGCTTGATGAATAAAGTATTCAGAGAGCAAATTGGGCGAAATCTGGAAGTGTACGTAGACAACATTTTCATCAAGACCGTCCGAGCGGCTGATCTCTTCAAAGACATGGAGGAAACCTTCCGAACGCTGCGCAAATATGGAGTCAAGCTGAATCCCCAGAAGTGCCTGTTCGGAGCAAAAGGAGGGCGTTTTCTGGGGTACATAGTGACCGAGCGGAGAATCGAAGCAAATCCCAGCAAGGTGAAAGCTCTCCAAGACATGCCGCCTCCAAGAAATACAAGGGAAGTGCAGCGTTTGACCGGTCGGATAATTGCTTTGTCCAGATTCATCTCCAAAACTGCCGATCGGAGCCTCCCTTTTTTCAAGATCTTACGTAAGGCTACAAAATTTCACTGGGACGAAGAATGCGACCGGGCGTTCGAAGATCTAAAGGCATATCTGAATTCGCTCCCGGTATTAGCCAAGCCGACTATTGGTGAGCCACTTTGTATTTATCTATCCTCGACCGAGCAGGCAATCGGCTCAGCATTGGTGAGGGCGAGCGGAGAGGAGCCTGTGTATTTCCTTAGTCACATTTTAAAAGATGCTGAATCTCGCTACACTAGGCTCGAAAAGCTAGCCTTCGCTCTGGTCCTCGCCGCTCGGTGCCTTCGTCCATATTTCCTGGCGCATACCATCATTGTCAAAACCAATAGCCCGCTCGGGCGTGTATTGCTGAATCCAGAAGCGTCCGGGCGGCTCATCAAGTGGACGACGGAGTTAAGTGAATTCGACATCCAATACCAGCCCCGCTCGGCGATCAAAGCGCAATCCTTGGCCAATTTTGTGACTGAGGTGCAAAGGCCGGAGCCGGAAGCTATGTGGAGAATATATGTGGATGGGTCGTCCACTCGGCTCGGAAGCGGGATTGGAATATTGTTGCTCTCCCCTCAAGAAGAAAAGATGCACTTATCCATCCGGCTGGATTATAAAGCTACCAACAATGAAGCAGAGTATGAGGCCCTCATAGCTGGTTTGCAGGCTGCCCGGCATGTGGGAGCCGGTCGGGTAACGCTTCACTCGGATTCGCAGTTGGCCGCTCAGCAGCTCTCTGGTACCTTCGAAATCAATAGTGCTCGGCTCAGGCTCTACGCTGAAGCCTTCGAGAAGCTCAAAGACGATTTTAGAGAAGTTATTGTCCAGAAGATACCCAGAGCAGAAAATCAAGCAGCAGATGAGTTAGCCAAACTTGCGAGCTCAATAACGCCGGTCACCATTCAGCAGCCAATTGAAAAAGTACTATTGGTGGCGCACGTCGACGGGATGGAAGGCCTCACATTTCCAAGCGACTGGCGGACACCCATCATAGAGTTCCTCCGCTGGGGCGCCACACCATCCAATGAGTATGAAGCCCAGGTGTTAAGGAGGAGAGCCGGTCGGTTCACACTCATCGGCGATCAGCTTTATAAAAAGGCTTTCTCACGCCCGTTGTTGAAATGCGTGAGCTCGGAGGACTCGGATTACATCCTCCAAGAAGTACATCAAGGATCGTGCGGAGGACACCCGGGCGGACGAGCACTAGCTAAGAAGATCCTGCTAACTGGATACTTTTGGCCGACTTTACAAGCAGACGCCGCTCGGACCGTGTCGACATGCCTTTCATGCAGAAGTACCATAACTTCAACCACCGACCAGCAGAGGAAATGAAGGCATCAACAGTTTCATGTCCGTTCGATCAATGGGGAATGGATATTGTTGGTCCATTTCCGATGGCGACCGGGAAGTGGAAATTTTTGTTAGTGGCGGTTGATTATTTTTCCAAGTGGGTGGAGGCCGAGCCGCTAGCCAAGATTACCGAACAGATGGTCAAAAAATTTATCTGGCAACATATCATCTGTCGGTTCGGCATCTCTCGCCGATTGGTTTCCGACAATGGGCGGCAATTCACAGGGAAGATGCTAGAGGATTGGTGCAAAAGCTACGACATCGAGCAGCACTTCACGTCCGTGGCTTATCCCCAGAGCAACGGTCAAGCCGAAGTAGCCAATCGGGAAATTCTTCGCATTCTACGCACTCGGCTGAACCATTTGGGAGGAAGTTGGGTAGATGAGGTGCCGGGCGTCTTATGGGCCATCCGAACGGCTCCAAAGGAAGGGACGGGCGGCACGCCTTTCCACCTGGTGTATGGCAGCGAAGCGGTCATTCCTGTTGAAATTGGAGTCGAATCCGCTCAGATCCAAAGCTATGATGAGGGCAACGCCGAGCGGAGGAACATGGAGCTGGATCTGGTCGAAGAAGAAAGAGCCAAGGCGTCCGTCCGGCTGATGGCGTACCGGCAACGGATGAAGCAAAATGACAACCGCCGCGTAATCCCCAGATCATTCTAGGTCGGCGATCTTGTCTGGAAAAAAGTCAAGCCGGTCGGCGACGTCGGCAAACTGGAAGCACCGTGGGCGGGCCCCTTCAAGGTTATTGAAAAGCTCCGTTCGGGAGCCTATTATTTGGAGGATGAAGACGGGCGGCAGCTGGATCGACCGTGGAGTGCGAATCATCTCCAGCCTTATCGAGCGGGGTGAAAGGTGCACGAATGTAAATAATTTTTGTATATGTTAGTCGCCCATGTCCTTGTAATGCAGGAAGCAAAATTAATTCAAAGGATGACCAATGGGTCCGCCGAGTGGAAGGTCGTCGAGCTCCGACGTTAAATATCGAGAGACGAGCCGGCGTCTATAAACGTCCGAGCGGAAGGCCGTCGAGCTCGACGTTAAATATCGAGACGAGCCGGCGTCTATAAGCGTCCGAGCGGAAGGCCGTCGAGCCCGGCGTTAAATATCGAGAGGCGAGGCGCTATAAACGTCCGAGCGGAAGGCCATCGAGCTCGAGAGTCGAGCCGGTGCGTCTATAAACGCTCCGAGCGGAAGGCCGTCGAGCTCCGACGTTAAATATCGAGAGACGAGCCGGCGTCTATAAACGTCCGAGCGGAAGACCGTCGAGCTCCGACGTTAAATATCGAGAGACGAGCCGGCGTCTATAAACGTCCGAGCGCGAGGCCGTCGAGCTCCGACGCAAATATCGAGACGAGCGCCTATAGCGACCGAAGCCGCTCGGCTCAATGCCGAAAATCGGGACGGCTTATAGACCTCCGGGCGGAAGACCGTCGAGCTCCGACGTTAAATATCGAGAGACGAGCCGGCGTCTATAAACGTCCGAACGGAAGGTCGTCGAGCTCCGACGTTAAATATCGAGAGACGAGCCGGCGTCTATAAACGTCCGAGCGGAAGACCGTCGAGCTCCGACGTTAAATATCGAGAGACGAGCCGGCGTCTATAAACGTCCGAGCGGATAGCCATTCACATGATACAACCAACGATAGCCTGGTCGTTAAGACCAACATACGGCTGAGCGGCTCGCTTACCAAAAATATACTGAAAACCCCTTGGGAGGTAAGGCACAAAGCAAAGATTGGTCAATGAGAACTGAAGATAATTACCATACCAAAGAAGGGCGTTCTCATGCCGAGCGGCTGCTCAGTCGCATGATGAAAGATGTTATTAAAGACAATCGACTTTAGTCTGATAGAGCGTGGTGCCGAGCGGAGGAGTTTTAAAGAACACTTTAGTTATGACGAGAGAAAAATTTCTTACCAAAACAAAAGTTGAAGGAAAGGAAAAGATTGTCTATTAAGCACATGGCTAACCAAAAAAGTTACATCAAAAATAAGTTCGGCCGAACGGCGGAGATACAAAAAAGTTCATAAGAAACACTCCTCATGCGTCGAAATCAAAAAGAGCATCAGGGATGGCGCCCATCACGGTCGCGAGGTCCTCGGGAGGGGTGGTCAGCTCGGCGGGTAGGTGGCCTTTGTCCTTCAAGTGATCCACAGCCGCTTTGATTGCCTCTTCAAAGGTGAGGGAGATCTTGTCAGTAAATTTCTCCCCAAAGGCATTCGAGCGGATGAATGCCTTCCTCACCTCGTCGGAGCGAGCCGACTCCCCCTCTTGATACTCTTTGAGTGCGGCGTGGGCAGCGTCGCTGGCAGCTTGGAGATCCTTCAAATCACCATCAAATCTTTGAAGATCAGCCGAGCGGCTCTCCTTCTCGGTGGCCAGAAGAGCATCCAGATCCTTGATGCGTTGCTCCAGCCCTCTGATCTCCACCTTCATTCGGTCCATGTCATCGACGGCTTGTTGCTTCCGAGTGGTCGCCGTCTTGATCTCCTTATCTCGTTGTTTGACCATCGTTTCAAGCCGAACGACCTTGCTCGCCAGATCGGAAGCCCGTTTCCGTTCGGCTTCCAGTAATTTTTTGGCCTTCTCCAGAGCGGCCGTCGACTGCTCGGTGTCCCCCGCAGCTTTGAGTTTTTTCAACTCGTCCTCCAGTTCGGCCAATCGATCGCTAATGGCGATCTGCTCCACCCAGTTCTGCTGGTAAATGTGAACAGGTTAAAAACATAATTCAAATACGCAAACAAAGAAAAAGAGCATACCCCGGTGGCCTGTTGTAGGTTGCTGTCACCGAGCTGCCCGGGAGTCATCATGGCTATTCGACGCCGAGCATCCACCCAAGCTTGGGCAAGAGGGCCCGTCAAGGTGATCTGCTGCTCAGGGACCATTGGCCGATCAGCAGCAGCCATGTACGCCTCCGAAGGAAGGCGCAGAACGGTTTTAATTAAATTCTGGCCGCTCGGCTCGCTCTGAGAAGCGTCGGCCTTACCGGACGGCCCATCGGTGGACGAGGAGGGAAGCTCGCCCAAGCGCCTGATATGGCGCAGAGTTCTTGTAGGGCTGGACGGCGGCACCTCGGAGCTTGCCCTCGGAGAGCCATGTGGGGTCGGGGTACTCTCTAGAGAAACCGTATCGGACAACACCGGAGCATCCGCGCTCCGTTCGGGCTGTGGCTCATCAAGTGGAGCTGAGGCAGATGCGGATTCTGGTCGTCGGCGTTTCCGAGTGCGTAGCGGAACATCATCGGCCGAACGACCCTCCACCTCGGCTTGGGTACAAGGTTCTGTGCCGCCCGCTGCCTCCTCGTGAGAGGTAGTAGCTGCTAAGGCTTCAGGGGCATCCTGAGTCCCCTCGCCTAATTTGCCGGTCGGATCGGCTGGATCAAGGCCCCGCTCGGCGACCTCTTTGTTCTTCACCGCCTCAATCTGAGCGGCTTTCAATTTGAGCTTCTCGGTCGCCTTAGCACGCCACATAACTTCAGCTGCAGAAACAAAGATTAAATCAATTAGAACAAAAGAAAAAGGAGGGATGAGAATCGCTTACTCATGCTGCAGGGCAGATCGGCTGGGGTAGAAGACAGGCCGAATATGTGCATTACTCCCGGGAGGAGCAACTTGTCAATGTGATAGCATTGACCGACCAGCCGTTCGGCCGCATGAAGGTAGGCCGCATCACCTCTAAATTTGCCGAGCTCCTGTTGCGCCGGCATCGCCGGCATCGCCGTCTGCCACTTGGTACGAAAAGTCGGCAGCTCGGGAAAACGCACATAGAAAAAGTGCTCTTTCCAATGTTTGTTGGAGCTCGACATATTATCAAAAAGGACGAAACCTATCCTAAATTGGAAAATAAAGGTGCCCCACTTGGCTTGCTTGGGATAAAAAAAGTAATGAAAAATCTTAGGGTCGAGGGGGATGTTGTTCAGTTTGAAAAGGACTATTACTCCGCTCAGCAGCCTAATGGAGTTGGGGACTACCTGGCCGAGCGGAATGCGAAAGTAATTGCAGATTTGTAAGAAGAACTTGTGAGGGGGGAAACGCAGCCCGGCCAAAAATTGGTCTCGGAAGAAAAGAACGGTGCCGGGCGGCGGGTCATGAGGCCGATCGGCCGGTGTGGCTAATACTATTTGGTGGTCGGAAGGAATGTCGTAAGCCCGAGCGAGACGCAACACGTCCTCCTCGTCAAAACAGCTCTCCATGGTCGTGTACCACAGACTCGGAGCGCCGCCGGTCGACTGCGAGGTGCTAGTCATGGTCGAAAGACAAGAATACGGGACCAAAAGGGAAGGTTCAAGCAAAGAATGGAGGAAGACCGACTGAAGGAAACGATTAACAGAAAGAAGAAAACGTTGGGAGCGGGAAAGAGGATCTTACGAGCAAGAGAGATGATCGCCGGGGGCCTAGGGGTTGCCGAAGAGTTGAGGGGCAAGGTCGCCGGAGAAGAAAACGAGCAGAGGGGTGCTGGAGGAGGATGAAGCAACAATGCGGCGGAAGCGGAGTCGCGGGCTTTATATCGCCGCCCGGGAGCAATCTCCACCGTCCGATCCAGGTCGCCGATAACGAGGTCGTCATCCATCTGTTCATTTCAAACGGCGACTGTCCCATCGGAAGTGACGCCACCGCCATACGCTGACAAACGCATGATCGACACGTGTCAGCAGGATACTGGCCGCATTTAATGAGCTCCCCTTACCGTGCGCAGCGCACGTGATGGGTAGTGGGGAGAGCATCGGACAGGGATTCCAAGAGGACACAAGGCACAGACAAGATACCGCCGAACGGATGAGTATCCCTATGCCTGGCCGCGCGGCCTAACGCAGTGATCACTGCTCAGTCAGATCGGCAGTCCAGTCAGTCGGACATCGCCTCCTTCGACTAGACTCGAGGGGAAGGCAAGTGATCCGGTGGTAAGAGCCCGGGACCCCCTAACGAGGGGTCAACGCCACGTGGAGGTCAAAGGGCCAGGTGGTCCATCGGAGAAGGGTGAGCCGACCGGACTCATGAGAAAAGGGCAGGCCGATCGGTTTGACAGTAAACATCTGATAGTAAAAGGCGCCCTGACAGGGATCAGGGTTCCGACGCTCAATGAAACAGTAAATAATGACCGAGCGGAAGGCCTAAGAGAAGGCAGGACGTAATGGGTGCGCCGCCTGGCCGACGCAGGGAATTAAGACCGTCCGGACGGCGCTCTTCGTCTAGCCGGCCGAACGGATGTCCTGGCCGGCGGTGGGTAAGTAGGGACAAGAACATCTGCTGACAGCCGTCAGGTCGTATGGCTAGGCCATACTCCTAGTTTGACAACGGGGTGTCCCGTTGTCCCATCAAAGGCACGATGAGACTGTTGCAGTAGGGCGTTAGGTAAGCTTTCTGACAAACGCATACCGAGGTATGGGCTGCGGACACGTACATGCCTCGGTGGGCGTGTAGAAGCTCTTTCATCGCTCTATATAAAGAGCCGCAGACTTCACCGGAGGTACGCGTGAAACATCTCTGGAGCCACTCTTTTCCACTGTTTGCTTGCCTGACTTGAGCGTCGGAGGGTCGCCGCCGGGAACCCTTCCCGGCCGACTTCTGTTCAGGTTCGCCGGAGATTCGTGCGACCAGACGGAGGCCTACGCCATCGACTAGGAGCGCGCCACGTGCCCAGCGTCCTTTGGTTCGGTGATTCGGACAGGATCAAGTGGGTTTCGGTCAAAACCCACTGATGGACCTAAAGAGCCCCGATTGCACCCATTTAAGTTCCTATGAATTTCTGATGTTGCAAGGAGTTCAAATATGATGCCCATTATTTATTTCGACTTTTCATAGATGTTAATATATAAAATCAAAGAATTGTCAAAAAGGCCCACTTTGGCCTGATATGGATTCATATCAGGCCCGGCGTGGGCCAGATATGAATCCATATCAGACTCAATGTGGGTCTTTTTGACGATTCTTTGATTTTATATATTAACATCTATGAAAAGTTGAAATAAATAATATACATCATATTTAAACTCCTTGTAACATCAGAAATCCATAGGAACTGAAATGAGTGCAATCAGAGCTCTCTAGGTCTATCAGTGGGTTTTGACTAAAACACATTGATAGACCTATAGAGTTCCGATTACACTCATTTTAGTTCCAGTGGATTTCTGAGTGTTCTTGTCGGGAAGCTGAGAAGACGAACCTGCCGGAATAACGTGTCTGGAATGTTGACCGCATCTACATGACTTCTGTGTTGACCAAGTCATCAGAGGTCCTCTGGTCAGCAGTACCTGTAGCCAACGACCGAGTTGCCACGGTCCCTGGTACCCCGATGCTCGAGACGGGTCCCACAAATGTATAAGCAATCAAATAATAGTACAACAATGAAGTAAATGTAGGACGAGTACGATGACGTACCCTGGCCCCGGGGGGCGCTCTCGGATGGGTCGGTGAGCTGATCATGGTGCTGGTCGAGTTGTAGCGGCCCGGACGAGTAGAGGGATGTGAGCCAGTTGAGGAGCCGGATATGGGGACAACGACATGGAATCCAGTGCAGCATGGATCCAGCAGGCGGCAGGTAGGCCAAGACATGTCAATGGCAACTAAGATAGAATATCATTATGGCTCGCAGGCCGACATACGACACACATGCCTGCTAATACCAATAACTCAATGGCTTGATGGCCGAAACACAACACACAAAGCATAGTACAAATCACGAAGGTTGTGGGTCGGTCAATGGTTATCGCTGGAGGTGGCCTCGGAAGGCGGCAGTTGCCACTAGAAGCGACGACAGTGGTTGTCGGACTAGGCAGGGACGACTGGAAACAACGCCAAGGATGGCGGCGGCTGACAAGGATGACAATGCTTGCAGAGACATCAACGCCTGCCGGACATGGTTGAGAGCCCTCGTGCATGAGGGCGAGGGGCTACCGACAGTGGGCATGGCCGGCGTCGGGGGCGGCGCGAGTACCATCTGCGTATGCCTCTACTAAGATGGTCGGGCACGAGGAAGCCCACGCCGTAGGAGGCTTCCGACAAGAGGAGAGGCAGCGCCTCTGTTCCGGCTGGTGGTGGTCGGCAAAGGGGGAGGACGTGGGGTGTCTTCCTCGCGGCGACGACGAATCTCCACCGACGGCGGCGACGGATTTCCACCGACGGCAACCTGGATCGACGAGAAGAAGGGAGAGAAGCAAGGGCAGCGTCCTAGGCCACGGTCGCGCCTGCCGGCGAGAGGAGAGGGAGAGAAAAGGAGGTTGACGGTGACGGCGGTGGCGACAAACCCCGCGAGCCCCCCTGTTTCCTCCACATGGTGGCGGCGCTGGAGTGGAAAGGCTGGAGGGAAGGGAGTAGAGGAGAGGAGGAGGGGAGCACCGGCGGCTCCGTCGGCGCCGACGAAGAGCGTGAGCGGGAGAAAGCTCCTCCTTGGCGGCAGAAAAAACACGAACCGACCTCCCCCTCTCTGGTGAACAGTGATCCCTATAAGCATAAAACCCTTAAATGTGAAATATCCTAAATGCCCCTCACTTTTCTCCTATTTCCTATTAAGCCTAGAGATACATCCGTATCACAAGCCTTCCCTTCAAGTCTAGTCGAAGGAGGCGCAAGTCTGATTGACTAGACTAAGCCCAAAACATAATCGCTACCGAACGCGAAATCGGCTCAATGGGCTCGTCTTATCACATCGAACGAGTAGCTGTGGCGATGCCGAGCAAGTGACTCAAGTAGTATCGAGCGAGCGATGAGAAATAGTGTGGTCCAGGCAACGGAGATAATGTTGATCAGGTAGAAAGACGGGCGATCCAGCCAAGCGCGCGATCGAGAAGATGCTGATTAGGCAACCGAAAAAATGCGAACCGAGTAATGGAGAGAACGTCGCGCGAGAGATGGTAGCGATGCCGAGCGAGCTACAAGAAATAATACTAGGTCGACAACCGGACTGATGTTGAGCCATCGGCAGAACGTCAAGCAGGCAACGAGGAAAATGATAGTTAACTGTGTTGGTTGCTACTCGGAAAACCTATAGGTTCCACTGTACAAAAATTTTGTACAAAGGTCTGAACCTTTTTCCTAGCTACCATGTATTCTTTTAAATTAAATTTTGGATCGCCTGCGGAACTTAACACGTTTGATCCAAAACTTAATCTATTTGTTCTTTTAGGTTTTAACTTGGATCTCCTACGGAACTTAACACGTTCGACCCAAGTCTCCTTAAGTTATTAATTCTATTAAATACTAATTTCCATAAAAGGTTCCCAGTACTGACGTGGCGAGGCACATGACCTTCTTGGATATGGGAGCAACCACCACCGACTAGACAAAACCTTTAATAGAAAGCTAATATTTAATTTCCTAAAATAACTTTAGGTTAACCAAAGAGAACAATCAAATCACAAGGAAAAGAAAGAAAACAAAAGAACACAACATCGAAAAACATATTCGAAATACTAGATCATAAACCTCTTGTATTTGGTATTATTTCCATAAATAACTAGCATGATGCGGAAATAAAAATTACTAATTATACCTTGTAGAAAAACCTCTTGATCTTCTACCGTATTCCTCTTCTAACCTCGGACGTTGTGTGGGCAACGATCTACCAAGATGAGAAACCACCAACCACCTTCTTCTCCTCCAAGCAAGGTTCGGCCACAAAGGAAGAACTTTACCAAAGAAGAAAATCAAAATACTAACCAAGCTCCAAGAGATGCTAACTTTCTCTCCTTCTTCTTCTTCTTCTCCAAGTAGTATCCGTCCACCACAAGAACTCCAAGAGAGATGAAGTATTCGGCCACCACAAGAGGAAGAAAGGGAGAGGGTAATGGCCGGCCACAACACCAAGGAAAAAGGGAGAGAAAACAATAGAGGTTGTGTCCCATGAAGGCACCCTCACCCCTTCTTTTATATTCCTTGGCCTAGGCAAATTAGGAAATTTAATTACAATAAATTTTCCTTAATTTCCTTGACTTGATTTAATTGAGAGAAATAAAATAAAATTTCCCAAATCAATTTCAAGTGGCCGGCCACATCATTGGAAAACAAAAGAGGACAAGTTTTAATCAACAATTAAAACTTCCTAATTTGTTTCCGGAAATTTTAAAAAATAAAATTTCTCTTTAAAATCTCTTCATGGTTAATAAAAGGAAATATCTATAATTTTAATTTTATTAACATGTGAATAATTTTAAAGAGAAAATAAAACATCTCTCCAATCTACAAATAAGGAAAGAGATCTAATCTCTTTCTTTAATCTTTTGTAAATCTTTTACAAGAGAGATATTTTAATTCTAATTCTCTTTAAATTATATCTTCCACATTATAATAAAAATTAAAATTAAATTTCTTTTTTAATTTATTTTGGCCGGCCCTACTAGCTTGGGTTCAAGCTAGGGCCGGCCACCCAATAATATACCTAGGCCGGCCCTAGCTTGGTTCCCAAGCTAGCTTGGCCGACCCCTTATTGGTGGGTATAGAAGGTGGGTATAGGTGGGTATAGAACTCTATAAATAAGAGTCTACGATAGGGACCGAGAGGAGGAATTGGTTTTGGTCTCCCGATAAAATTAAGCATCCCGTGTTCGCCCCGAACACACAACTTAATTTTATCAATGATAATTCATTCCACTAGAGAACTATCATTGAACTACCGCACCAATCCCAAATTACATTTTTGGGCTCCTTCTTATTATGAGTGTGTTAGTCTCCCTGTGTTTAAGATATCGAATGTCCACTAATTAAGTGAGTTACTGACAACTCATTTAATTAATATCTAAGTCCAAGAGTAGTACCACTCAACCTTATTTTCATGTCGGACTAAGTCCACCTGCAGGGTTTAACATGACAATCTTTATGAGCTCCTCTTGAGGACATTATCAACCTAGTATCTCTAGGACACAGTTTCCTTCTATAATCAACAACACACACTATAAGTAATACCATTTCCCAACTTATCGGGTTTGTTGATTCAACGAACTAAATCTCACCCATTGATAAATTAAAGAAATAAATATCAAATATATGTGCTTGTTATTATATTAGGATTAAGAGCACACACTTCCATAATAACTGAGGTCTTTGTTCCTTTATAAAGTCAGTATAAAAGGAACGACCTCAAATGGTCCTACTCAATACACTCTGAGTGTACTAGTGTAATTATATAGTCAAGATAAACTAATACCTAATTACACTACGACCTTCTAATGGTTTGTTCCTTTCCATTCTGGTCGTGAGCTACTGTTTATAATTTATAAGGTACTGATAACATCATCTTCTGTATGTGACACCACATACTATGTTATCTACAATATAAATTAAATGAACAACTACAAACAAATGTAGATAATTAGACCAAATGTGATTATTTATTCATAATGAATGTTTACAAAGCTTAGGCTTTCAGTATACACTCCAACAAACTGAGTGACATGTGGGACAACAAGTAGACCGAAAGGACGAGTGATGTCGAGCGCGCGACCACGAAGACGCCTATCGAGCGATCGGAAGAATACCGATCGGGTGGATAGGCGCCGGGCAGACAATGCCGAGCGCGTGATCGAGAAAATGTCGGCCAGTCGACCATAAGATGCTGACCAGACCATCGAGAGAATGCTGAGGGTTCGATCGAGTAGTTTAAGTGTATGACTGAATGGGCGGCTGAGCGGTACCGGTCGGACGATCATGAGAATGCTAAACGAGCGACCTGGAGAATACTGACAGGGTGATCGTAGAATGTCGATCGGATTGCCGTAAACTGCGATCGAGCAACCTGAAAATGTCAACCAAGTGACCATAAAATGACGACCTGACGACCACCAGGAAACACAAGCGTGTGGCTAAGTGGATGATCAGGTGGCTACCAAAGTGTTGGCCGAGAGAAGAAAAATAGTGTCGAGCGACTGCCAGGCAAGCTCTCGGTCGAACGCCAAGTGAGTGCATAGGCGAATACCGATCTAGAGACGAAGCAGCGCTGGGTAGGAGTGGAGCCCGAAAATTGAGCAGGAGCATAGCCCATGAAATCGAGTGCACAGAGATGACAGTCATGAGCTGAACGGGCACATCACACGTGAACTAAACTGGAGTGTAGCCCGTGAGTCGAAGGCGCACAGAAGCGAAAGTCGTGAGCCGAACGGGCACATAGCCTATGAGATATTCTGGTCTGAAACCAGCGGAGATACTCTTGTTCGCGACCATCGGAGATAGCTCGACCTCGAACGGGGGAGATAGATGCTCGTGACGATTGCTTGACCCCGAACAGGGGAGATAGATGATCGTGACAACTGCTCGACCCCGAACGGGGGAGATAGATGCTCGTGACAACTGCTCGTCCCCAAACGGAGGAGATAGCTGCTCGTGAGGACTGCTCGACCCTAAACAGGGGAGATAGAAGATCCGATGGTGATAATCGCTCGACCCCGAAAGGGGGAGATAGAAGATCCGATGGTGACAATCGCTCGACCCCGAGCGAGGGAGATAGAAGATCCGATATGACGATCGTTCGACCCCGAACGGGGGAGATAGAAGATCCGATATGACGATCGCTCGACCCCGAACGGGGGAGATAGAAGATCCGATATGACGTTGCTCGACCCCGAATGGGGCAGATAGAAGATTTGATAAGCTGGTCGGTGAAGACACGGATTTAAGGTCGTCGCTCGACCGTCGGTGGAGACCTGGGTTTAACGTCGCCGCTCGACGGTTTTCAAGGCGGGGTTTTTATAATCGCCGCTTTGACTCTAGGGTTTAACGTCGCCGCTTGACGATCTTCAAGACGGGGTTTTTACAGTCGCCGCTTCGACTCTAGGGTTTAACGTTGCAGCTCGACGATCTTCAAAGCGGGATTTTTATAGTCGCCACTTCGACTCTGGGGTTTAACGTCGCCGCTCGACGGTCTTCAAGGTGGGGTTTTTATAGTCGCCACTTCGACTCTGGGATTTAACGTCGCTGCTCGACGGTCTTCAAGACGAGGTTTTTATAGTCGCCGCTTTGACTCTGGGGTTTAACGTCGTCGCTCGACAGTCTTCTAATATAACTCAAACCCGGCCGATCGGCGCAGGAGTCTTCAACGATGAGCTCATGGCTCTAATAAAATATAAACCCGACCGATCGGCACGGGAATCTTCGTCAATGAGCTTGTGGCTCTAATATAATATAATCCTGGCCGATCGGCGCGGGAGTCTTCGCAAATACAATCTCGGTCGATCGATGCGGGAGTCTTCGTAAATACAATCCCGGTCGACTGACGCGGGAGTCTTCGTAAATACAATCCCGACCGACCGGCGCGGGAGTCTTCGTAAATACAATCCCGACCGACCGGCGCGGGGGGGGGGGGTCTTCGTAAATATAATCTCGGCCGATCGGCGCAGAAGTCTTCGCAAATATAATCCCGGCCGATCGGCGCGGGAGTCTTCATAAATACAATCCCGACCAATCGGAGCGGGAGTCTTCGTAAATACAATCCCGGTCGACCGGTGCGGTGTCTTCGTAAATACAATCCCAGCCAACCGGCGCGGAGTCTTCGTAAATACAATCCCGGCCGATCGGCGCGGGAGTCTTCGTAAATACAATCTCGGCCGATCGGCGCGGGAGTCTTCGTAAATAGAATCCCAGTCGATCGACGTGGGAAACTTCGCAAATATAATCTCGGCCGATCGGCGCAGGAGTCTTCGTAAATACAATTCTGGCCGATCGGCGCGGGAGTCTTTGTAAATACAATCTCGGCCGATCGGCGCGGGAGTCTTCGTAAATACAATCTCGGCCAACCGGCGCGGGAGTCTTCGTAAATACAATCCCGGCCGATCGGTGCGGGAGTCTTCGTAAATACAATCTCGGCCGACTAGCGTGGGAGTCTTCGTAAATACAATCCCGGCCGATCAGCGCGGGAGTCTTCGTAAATACAATCCCGGCCGACCGGCGCGGGAGTCTTCGTAAATACAATCCCGGCCGACCGGTGCGGGAGTCTTCGTAAATACAATCCCGGCCAATCGACGCGAGAATCTTGGTAAATACAATCCCGGCCGATTGGCGTGGGAGTCTTTGTAAATACAATCTTGGTCGATCGGCGCGGGAGTCTTCGCAAATATAATCCTGGCCGATCGGCACGAGAGTCTTTGTAAATAGGATCCCGACCGATCGACGCGGGAATCTTCGGCAATGAGCCTGTGCTCTAGTATGATAGAAACCCGGCCGGTCGACACGGGAGTCCTTGCTTGGAAAACTATAATAGATTCTATAACCGAAAGAGAACATAACGAAAAAACTGACCTGTCGAACGACAGAGGGTCCGACTTAATTCCCAGACTCCCGAATACCCGTGGAGTGAAGAGAGAAGAACATGCTCGTCAAAACCCACCAAGGTTATGAGTATAACAGAATTTTTCGGTGTCATCCATCTTCACGTTCCAGATCAGGTGTGTTCCCACAGACGATGCCAGTTTGTTCCTGTCGGGAAGCTGAGAAGACGAACCTGCCGGAATGATGTGTCTGGAAAGTTGACCGCATTTACATGACTCAGACGGTGAGCTGTCTTCTGTGTTGACCAAGTCGTCAGAGGTCCTCTGGTCAGCAGTACCTATAGCCAGCGACCGAGTTGCCCTGGTCCCTGGTACCCCGATGCTCGAGACGGGTCCCACAAATGTATGAGCAATCAAATAATAGTACAACAATGAAGTAAATGTAGGACGAGTACGATGACGTACCCTGGCCCCGGGAGGCACCCTCGGATGGGTCGGTGAGCTGATCGTGGTGCTGGTCGAGTCGTAGCGGCCCGGACGAGTAGAGGGATGTGAGCCAGCCGAGGAGCCTGATATGGGGACAACGACATGGAATCCGGTGCAGCATGGATCCAGCAGGCGGCAAGTAGGCTGAGACATGACAATGGCACCTAAGTCAGAATATCACAACGGCTCGTAGGCCGACATATGACACGCAAGCCTGCTAATACCAATAACTCAATGGCTCGATGGCCGGAACACAACACACAAAGCATAGTACAAATCACGGAGGCTGTGGGTCGGTGAATGGTTATCGCTGGAGGTGGCCTCGGAGGGCGGCAGTGGCCACTAGAAGCGGCGGCAGTGGCCGTCGGACTGGGCAGTGGCGGCTGGAAACGACGCCAAGGATGGCGGCAGCTGACAAGGGCGACAACACTTGCAAAAACATCAACGCCTACCGGACATGGTTGAGAGCCCTCGTGCACGAGGGCGAGGGGCTGCCGGTAGTGGCCATGGCGGGCGTCGGGGGCAGCGCGGGTACCATCTGCGTATACCTCTACTGGGATGGTCAGGCACGAGGAAGCCCACGCCGTAGGAGGCTTCCAGCAAGAGAAGAGGCAGCGCCTCTGTTCCGGCTGGTGGCGGCCGGCAAAGGGGGAGGACGTGGGGTGTCTTCCTCGCGGCGGTGACGGATCTCCGCTGACGGCGGCCTGGATCGACGAGAAGAAGGGAGAGAAGCAGGGGTGGCATCCTAGGCCACGGTCGCGGCTGCCGGCGTGAGGAGAGGGAGAGAAAAGGAGGCTGACGGTGGCGGCGGCGGCGACTAACCCCGCGAGCCCCCTTGTTTCCTCCACATGGCGGCGGCGCTGGAGTGAATAGGTCGGAGGGAAGGGAGTAGAGGAGAGGAGGAGGGGAGCACCGGTGGCTCCGTTGGTGCCGACAAAGAGCGTGAGCGGGAGAAAGCTCCTCCTTGGCGGCAGAAAAAACACGAACCGACCTCCCCCTCTCTGGTGAACAGTGATCCCTATAAGCATAAAACCCTTAAATGTGAAATGTCCTAAATGACCCTCACTTTTCTCCTATTTCCTATTAAGCCTAGAGATACATCCGCATCACTGAGATTGTAAGGAGTTCAAATATGTTGTCCATTATTTATTTTGGTTTCTTCAAATATATTAAAATGTTATTAAAAATTGACTAAGTCTTATGTAATGTTATTTATATGTTCTGCATGTCAATACAAAAGAGAAGAGAGAGAGAAATAGTGGAGAAAAGTAAAACGGTAGAAAAAGTCAGATTGTCAGGAGGGTAAAATAGAAATTGTACTTGAAAAGGTTAGCTCTTTGGTAAATAGTAAGATAACATACGTTTTCTTAGTAAATTTAAAAATTTTAGGTGCGTTGTTTGGTAAATTACCATTTTCCCATTGATAATCATTTTTCTTCCTTGTAATAGCATTTAAGGTAGCTTTTCATTGAAGAGGAAGGCCAAAGCTTTTAAGGTAACTTTTCATCACTAACTTGTATGCCCATCTTACATTAAAGAAATTTCTCAGATAAATAACTAATAACATTAAATATCACAGCAGTTTCTAATTTAATTGAACTACTAAATTATTGAGACAGTTGATTACTCTACCATTGAATGAAGGAAAAGGTTACCGGGCAATGATACAATTGACATATCACCTTTTTAGGTTTTTTAAGTTATTTGAGGATTGAGTCACAATTTTAGTAAATTATTAGATAAATTTCTCATAATAAGCGATTGATTTAAGAATATTAGATTGATAGACCGTTTGATATAAGTACTTTTCGATTTATCTTGGAGGTTATTAAAAAACTTTTATGAGGTTAGACCAATTACTCCTAAGATTAGTCGGCGTAAGCTAGATATTTGATGCCAATTTTTTTTTTTTAAAAAGATGATTTTATCCCAATGACGTAGTCAAGTTGGTATTCAGGTGGTAAATTGTCACAAGAGAACATAGATTGAATATGGGAGAACAATATCCTAAAGAATAAAATCTCTCCCACCTTTTATGCCTTGGGACCGACATAAAAGGGCGCCGGGGTGAGTGCATCACTTTTTGCCATAAGAAGAATAGATGATTTCGCGCACTCTAGCCTAGAGCTATCAATTTGGGTCAAGTTGATTTGTCTCGCTAAACAATTTAAGAAAAATGGATTGAAATTTTATCAAACCATTTAAAGGTGAGTCTAGGCGGGCCGACTTGCCTGGGCCAGTGACCCAAGTTGGTCGGTCCATGATGGGCTTAGTTGGCCCTCGGGTTGAGTAAATACCAAAGCAGCTGCTCATGCACCTTGAATAGTCGTTGAGGTCTTTTGACATTTCTATTGTGTTCATTAAAATTGAGAGCTCACTTGCTGCTCCTTTATAATGCATTGACGCAATTGAAATTTGGGTTTTGTTGTGTCCAAAAGGATGTCCACATATCTCCATAATGGCATGATATTGCCCACTTTGGGCCTAGACCCTCATGGCATTGCTCTTGGGTTCTTCTCGAAAAGTCTCATGCCAATGAAAATATATTACATCCTTTTAACCCCATGATGTTTCCCAAATCTTTCCAATGTGAGACTTTGATTGAACCCTAATAATTCTCCCATTAAACAAAGGACCACAATTACTCTCATGGTCCGGACCTCCCCGCGAGCATCCAGTCATTCTGACCTGCTTTGAGCCTCCCCGCAAGCATCCACATCCGGTCATCCTGACCTGATTTGGGCCTCCCCGTGAGCATCTGGTCACTCATGACATGCTTTGGGCCTCCCTGTGAGCATCCCGTCACTCTGACCTACTCACCCCCCTGCAAGTATCCGGTCGCTCTGACCTGCTCCGAGCCCTACACAAGCATCGGGTCACGTTGACCTACTTCGGACCTTCCCACCAGCATCTGATCACTCATGACCAGCCCCGGACCTACCTTCAACTTCGTTCAAGGCCACCCCACATGGCATCTGGTCTGGACCATGACTGATACCATTTGTTACACCCAAAGGATGTCCACATATCTCCACAATGACATGATATTGTCCACTTTGGGCCTAGACCCTCATGTTTTTACTCTTGGACTCTTTCCAAAAGGCCTCATGCTAATATAGATATCCTACATCCTTTTAACCCCATGATCTGTATCAAATCTTTTCAATATGGAACTTTGATTGAACCCCAACAAGGCTACTAGATTGGTTTATAACCGTCTTCATGGTAAGTTTTTTTTTTACTTTTGTTGATAGATTTTCTTGAGTAATAGGTGTTAAATTCATTTTACCTCATAAATTGAACATTTTCTCTTTACTAATGCATTGATGTAATTGAGATTTGGGGCTACTAGATTGATTTATAACAATTTTCATGGTAAAATTTCTTAACTTTCGTTAACAGGCTTTCCTGAGGAATAGGTGTTAAATTTATTTTGCCTCATGAATTGAACATTTTCTCTCTACTGGATGAGCAACTCATAGGTCAACCCAAGTCCTCCACGAGCTTTTTTATTTTATTTTATTTTTTAGTAGGCTTGTGGGTTGACTCGCCTAACCCGCAATTTACTTTTAGTTGGGTTGGATTGGAAATTTCTCAACCTATCAAGATGACGGATCAGCCTTGGCTCATCATGGGTCGGCCCGTCTAACAACTCTACTCGAGCTCCTTATCGTTGGTCCAAAATGAGATGAAGAAAGATAATTTATGATACCGAGTGTCCTTGGGAGGACATTTAATCCTTAAGGGAGTGAACTCTGTGAAAATCAATCTAATGAAATAATTTATCATCTGGGTAACAACTCGGCTACATTCATGGCAATCACTCTACTATTGAAGCAATCATATTAGCTAGATGTTAGAATTCCAAAGAAACATAAGTAAGCTTCCAAAGCACGCACTTTAAAGTTTGGTTTTACTAAGAAGGTGTACACAAGTTTCATTCTTTCCAAAAGGAACACATGATTCTAATTTTACTCCTCTTCTATGTCCTCTTTCATTTGCATCTCTTTCCTTTCTCATAATTTTCCTCTCTGCTCCTTCCTCTAAAATTAATTTAGACACCCTAAATTTATTTATTTATATTTTTAATTATAAAACTTTAATAAAAAATTAAAAACTATAAAAGGAAATTAATAAAACATCAAAAAACTATTTCTATTTTTAATATCTAATTATAAGAATAATAAAATAAAATTAATAAAGCTGATTTTATTAATAAAAATAATAAAATAAAATAAAATAAAAATTACTTTGGTGTTGGTTTTTCAAAAACCACCACCGCAACTTAAATACTAACATCGCTGTGGTGTTGCTTTTCGAAAACTAGTACTATAGTGTCATGAAAGTTTCAAATCATTTTAAGCATTGTTAGGAGAGTCTGAAGATAATAAATGAGGGCTTATTTGGACTCACGTTCACCTAATAAAAAAATAGGAGTTGAAATCAGTTCAATCAGAGCTCTTTAAGTCCATCAATATGTTTTAACCAAAATCTATTGATAAGGCCTAACAACCTTGGATTTCTAAAAACTTGAAAAGAGGTGCAAGAGGTGAGTGTGTGGAAGAGAGATATGGTGGTAAATGATGGTCCTTAGTCTCCTATACAAAGTTATTGTTGAATAAGTGTGGTTGGAGAAGAGGTGGAAGAGAAGAAGCTCTATTGTGCATGGGACTTTAGTCCCACATTGAGAGTTTCTTGGCATCTTTGCTGGTTTATATTGATTCACATATATTGAGTATGTGAACAAATGCATGGGGAGAGGCTCTCTCTCATGCGTGGGTGCGTAGGGGGGGTGCAAATCCAAGGCCCGGACGTTGATCTTTTTGCTGCTGTAAAACGGATGCATTAAATTGGTAGTCGTTTCGCTGCTCGGCTAATAATGACAATTAAGGTCATTAACGTTGTCTTTGATCTGAGCTCCTATATGAGGAGGCTGCGATCATAGGCAGAAACACACACAACAGAGAAAGTAGAACCTCTCCTCCTCATTCCCTTCCTCTGTTGTGTAACTCCTGCTCGGCAGAGTGCCCGCGATAGCATTTGGGTACTACTCAGCTCGCCATGACCACCAGTGCTTGGTCGGACTTACGGTTAGCCGTTGTATCTTGGGAAACAGACGTCCCTTGTAAGCCTCGAAGCACAGTCGGAGGTGGGCGAATCTGTTTCAAGAAAACTGCGACTCGCAGGCCTTGGTCAATCCTCTCGGCCGACCAAACTTGCTGCTCGGCCGACCCGACCCGACTGACCGACCCGACCTTCTCTCTGCCGACCTGATTGCTTGGCCGATCTGCCATCTGTTCGGTTGACCTGTTCACTCGACCGATCCGCCATCAGTTCAGCCGACCTGCCCTCTTGGCCGACTCGCCAACTCGGTTGACCTGCCCGCTCGGCAACAGAGACTACCAGCTCAGCCGATCTTCTTGCTCGGTAGTTCTTCGGCTCAGCAGTAACCAGCCCCTGCTGGCAGCCTGAGATTATCCGCTCAGGTCTTCTCAATTGTAAGTTGAATTTAAATTCTGTGTAATGTTAAATTCAGCTAAGTACCCTGTATATCTCCGGCAATCAGATTGTTTGGTATCTAACAGTCATATACATGTGCCAATTGGCACAAAGTCTGAATCTTTCTAAACCTTTTAAAGCAATACTCGGAATCTTTTACAATGATAATCGAAGACACTCTTCACCTTTAGGGTATTACGAAAATCTATAGGAGTCAGAATGAGTCTAATCAGATCTCTCTACATCCATCAATGAGCTTTGACCAAAACCAATTGATAAACTTAGGTGAATTGAATTTTTATAATGAGATAAAAGTGTGGAGTGTGTAGAAGGTAGATATGGTGAGAAATCTTGGTTCCGAGTAGCGGTGTCAATTTGGATGGGTTGGGTCGAGTTGAAGACATGTTTTTTAAAACATATCCAACCCGAACCCAAATCCAATCCGAACCCTACTCTAACCTGAACCTGAACCTGAACCTAAACCTGAACCTGTTCCAACCCGACCAACCCGTAAACCTGATTTGATTTTTTGAAATTATTCTTTTATTTTTTTAATAAAATAATTAAATATAAATTCAAAACACATAATAATATTTTAATTTAAATATGATAATTATATTTTATGCATTTAAATATTTAAATTTGAGAGTTTAAAAGTTCATTTGTCTAAACATTTGTTGTTGTTATGTGTTAATTGTTAAAGAAGATATGTTGGGTAGGATTTTCAATTTCCTGATGTTGCTGGAAATATTCATGTAGTTCCTACTTCAAGGGTTGCTGATCAACATTGTTTAAACCTTATTTTTATATTTGATTGATGAAATATTGCAGTATGAATTCACCCCTCAAGATATGAAAAAAGAAAAGAAATTAAGCATCATCTACAAAAAATTAAAAAAAAAACTGAAGAGAAGTCCTTGACTGATGTATCAACTTATGTCCAAATTATGGGAATCTCTAATGACAGGCAACCTAAGGGGAGGCGTTTACCATATACCATTACAATACTAAATGGTATTACATCTCAAATAAGAATCTTCTTGATCCAGGCCTAAACCCCTATCGAAATGTGATTTCTAAAACTGACAGTTGAGAGCTAATCAACCAATGATTCTGTAAGTGTTGAATACGGAGGTTAATCATATCTTGGAGGGACCCAAATTGATGTTGATAGTACTACTATGATTCTGAAAAAAAGACCAAGAAGTTATCAAGGGAAAGGAATTTGACAAATATGGCAAGGTTAGTATAGAAACTGCAAATTCAGAAGTGCAGAAGTTGAGATACTTGATTTTAGAATTATTATGTGCTGCTGCTGCTCAAACATCATTTTTGGCCCTGCTAACTCCCTAGACACTTGGCCCTAAAATTTTAAATACAAAAAAAGGATCAGGTGGGTCAGGTTGATGGGTGATTTGATTCTTAAATCAGGTTAACCCAAATGACCTGAACCCAACCCAACCCCCAAAAAATCAAGTCAGATTTCGAATCCAATCCAATCCAATCTAACTCTAACCCTAAAATCTCCAACCCTAACATAATATTTTTCGTGTTACCTCAGGTCGGATTGTTGGGTTGGGTTGGGTTTGTTTTTAACACTTCTAGTTCTGAGTCTTCTATATGAAGTTATAGGTCCATGTCAATTAGCACAAAGTCTGAAACTTTTTAAACCTTTTGAGTAATGCTAAGAATCTTTTACAATGATAACAGAGTGCACTCTTAGACTCTAGAAAACTGTAGAAACCTATAGGGGTTCGGATGAGTTCGATGAGAGATCTCTAAGTCTATGAATGAGTTTGACCAAACTCATTGATGGATTGAAACGACTTAGATTTTTAAATTTTTTTAAAAATTTTACAATATGATCAGAGCTCTCTAAGATCATGATTTCTCACCATATAATCTCAATTTTACATACTCACCTCTTCTATCTCATTTCAAGTCTTTAGAAATCTGAGTCCTTTAGGTCCATCAATAGGTTTTGGTTAAAACTCAATGATGGAATTAGAGAGCTATGATTAGACTCATTCCAACTCCTATGTATTTATTAGGTAAACTTGAGTCCAAATAAACTTTTATTTATTATTTTAGGCCCTCTCAACAAATGTTTAAAATGATTTAAAACTTTCATGATACTGTAATACTGGTCTTCGAAAACTAACATCATAGCAATATTAATTTTTAAGTTGATTTTTATTTTACTATTTTACTATTTTTATTAATAAAATAATTTTTATTAATTTTATTTTATTATTATTTTATAATTAGATATTAAAAATAGAAGATATTAAAAAGTAGATAAAATATTTTTGATATTTTATTAATTTTCTTTTATATTTTTAAATTTTTTATTAAAGTTTTAAAATTAAATATAAAAATAAAAGTGTTTAAATTAATTTTAGATGATAATTAGGAGAGTGAAAAGAAAAGGGATTAATTAAATATCGGTAATTTACCAAACAACGCATCTAAACTTTTAAATTTACTAAAAGGCATACGTTACTTTACAATTTACCAAAGAGCGCACATTTTCAAGCGTCATTCCTGTTTTACCCTCTTGACAATCTGATTTTTTTCTATCATTTTTCTTTTCTCCACTATTTTTCTCTCTCTTCACTTTTTAACCAATATGCAGAATATATGAATAACATTACATAAGATTTAGTCAAATTTTTAATAACATTTTAATACATTTGAAGAAATCAAGATAAAAAATGGATAACATATTTGAACTCCTTATAATCTCATAAATCTACTGAAACGAAATAAATAATGGACATCATATTTTAATTCCTTTCAATATCATAAATTTATAGAAACTTAAATGGGTGCAATCGGAGCTCTCTAGGTCCATCAGTGGATTTCGATCAAAACCCACTGATGGACCTAGAAAGCTCTGATTGTACTCATTTCAGTTTATATGAATATATGATATTGAAAAGAGTTCAAATATGATATCCATTGTTTATTATGATTTTTCATATATGTTAACATAAAAAATAAAAAAATCATCAAAAATATCTACGTTGAACTTGATATGAAAGTTTTGTCGAGGGCGAGGCGACCAAGATCCTCGGCGTTAAGGACGACCTCAAGAAGCTCCAACAGAGGCTGCTGCGAGTTCGAGGCGTTCTCGAGGACGCTGAGAAGAAGCGGCACGGGAGCGCAGAGATCAACGCTTGGGTGAGGGAGATGAAAGACATCATGTACGATGTTGAAGACTTACTCGATCTCTGCAAGACCAAGGCTGAGAACCTGTGGGTAAGCCATTATTCACCACTCCCGTCTGCTTCTGACTTTTCTTGCCTTCCACTTGCTCGCCAAATTGCCAACAAGGTGAGGGAAGTCAACGATAGGCTAGATGAGGTCTCAGAGGACAGACATGGGATGTCTCGGTTGCATGAAATCGATCCCTCTATTCATGACAGTGGCATCAACACTCGTAATACCTCACCTTTACTCATCCAGTCTGACATCGTCGGGACTCAAATTAAAGAGGTTTCTGAGAGCCTTGTGAAATCCCTGATAACAGAAAGAGAGACGAGGGATGGAAGATTTTTGGAATAGTAGGGATGGGTGGGATAGGTTGTAGGGATCTAGCTAAACACATTTAAACGCAGCGGAAAATTAATTAGATTCTCTCCAGAAGATCCATGCGAATGAGAAAACAATCATATACTAAGTTTTACATGAGAGGTATACCTTTATTGCGTGCCCTTAGCAGTCCCGATAATAACTTTTTCTTTGGATACAGATCTTAGCGCGATCAAGCGTTCGCGCATCTACGGTATCCACACGAATACATCCTTCATTCGTCACACGAATGAAACCTTCGGAGAAGAACTATCTTCTTGTGCTAGCAAGAAAATGTTTCTGCCAAATTGAAGATTCGGCCAAGGAGGAAGGAGGAGGAAGCAGATGGAAGATCAAGACTCACTTTTTCTCATCTCATTTTCATCTAATTCTCATCTAATCAAAAAATAAATCCAAAAACCTATTTATATTCATCCAATGAATACCAAGGATTTTTGTCTCTTTGTATTCCTCTTAATGGGTTGGATTATTATATTGGATTAACCATTAATCCAATAACCCAATAAGTCTAACCCATTGAGTGTAACCCATTAATCCAATGTGTCTAATTCGGATTGGACTCAATCCAATGAATGAGTTCGTTTGAGTTTAACTTAATGAATAACGCAAAAGACCTAATTATCTCATGATTGGCTCTTAGAGCTAATTACTAACCATCTCCCACTAGTACTAGTGTCAATCACCACTAAGATGACACCAACACTTTGGATTTATCCATTATTTTTAAGATCCTCATTATTTTAGTCAAACTAAAATACCTATCTTCAAACCAACATGTTCTTTGTGTGTGATCCAATAGGCTCTCGTAACGTTGGCAATGTATCCAAATCAATATTTGCGATACATAAACAATGAGTGACATCTAACAATGCATCATTACTACCCAAGTGACGAGAATGTCGAAATCTGACTTAACCTGTCTGTGGTTATTATCTTGTAAGACTTGGTCCTTCTATCTTTGATATCTAGATTGATCAATGAGACATAGACCATGTCATCCTCTTATCAATGTTTGTGTTTCTTGATCTCTAAGTAGACACACTAAACAAATAATCTCAATATCTCATATTAACTCATCTGAGTATGACCATACATTCTTGTGTCCTACTAATTAAGGGGCCCACAGATATCGCTTTCGTCATATGGAAGAGATAGATCTCATCTACATCACCCACATCCCTCCGCATAATTTATTGTATACCCAGTGATCGACTTTATAGTCCACCCTGTTACAGGTGACGTTTGACGATACCAAAGTACACAACTCCTTATGTAGGAAACTGTAGTGACTTCAGGTCTAAGGACTATTCATACTAATAGTCACATGAGAATGTTAATGACACTCATATAACGATCCATGAAACATCTCATGGTGGGTCAATTCAGTACATATTCTCTAATATATACACATGTGTCAACCTGATATCTCATATCCATGACTTGTGAGATTAAGTCATCTGTTAACCTACATGCCAGTTGTAACGTATTAATATTATCCTTGTATATTAATGCTCGACTAGGAATAGTTTAGAGTAGCGTTCTCTACAATATCTCACTATCAATTCAACCAATTGATATATTGTATATTAGAATTGTTGGAATGTATACTAAAAACCTAATTTTTTGTATAAACATTTACTTAGAAATAAGAATCATATTGGTCAAATATCTATATTTATAAGTTAAGTGTAGTTGTTCGATTAATTTATATTGTAGATAACATGGTGTGTGGTGTCACACACAGAAGATCATGTTATCAATTCCTTATAAATTATAAATAGTAGCTCACGACAGAGATGAAAAGGAACAAACCATTGGAATAATCGTAGTGTAATTAGGTATTAGTTTATCTTGACTGATAAATTATACTATTACACTCTCAGTGTATTGAGCAGGACCATTTAAGGTAAGTTTTTTTTATATTGACTTAATAAAAGAACAAGACCTTAGTTATTATGGAAGTGTGTGCTCTTAATCCTAATATAATAACAAGCACATATATTTAGTATTTATTTATTTGACTTATCAAAGGGTGAGATTTAGCTCGATAAATCAAAAGGCCCAATAAGTTAGAAAATGATATTACTTATAGTGTGTTGTTGATTATAGAAGGAAACTGTGTCCTAGTAATCTAGGTTGATAATGTCCCCAAGAGGAGCTCATAAGGATTGTCATGTTAACCCCTGCAGGTGGACTTAGTTCGACATGACGATAAGGTTGAGTGGTACTACTCTTGGACTAAGATATTAATTAAAGAGAGTTGTCAGTAACTCATTTAATTAGTGGACATTCGACATCTTAAACACAGGGAGACTAACACACTCATAATAAGAAGGAGCCCAAAATATAATTTGGGATTAGCGTTGTAGTTCAATAATAATTCTTTAGTGGTATGAATTATTATTGATGAAATTAAGTTGGGTGTTCGGGGCGAACACGGGAAGCTTAATTTCATCGAGAGACCAAAACCAATTACTCCTCTCGGTCCCTATCATAGCCTCTTGTATATAGAGAATTATACCCACCGCATACCCACCTCCACTACTAGAAAACTAGGCTTTTGAGACACAACAAAATATGTCTTAAATTATAAATTTAGTGTCTCAAAATGTTTTTGAGACAGTGATGAGACGGTAATGTAGTCGTCCCCAATACAAGCGTCTCAAAAAAATATTGAGACAGTTGTACTGTCTCAAATGCTATTTAAGACGGTGATGAGACAGTTGTTTAATTGTCTCAAAAGTATTTAAGACAGCTATTGTTTTGTCTCAAATGCTATGTCTTATCCTGTGAAAAAACTAGAGACACTAAATTGAGATGGTAATGTGCTGTCTCAAATAGAAGTGAAGACAATAAATTATTGTCCCTAATGTTTTAACTTGTTAGATGCAACATTTGTGATTAAAATTAATAATCTTAAAAGAATATTTACTATACAAATTAATCTAGATCAGATTTATTGAATTATCATTTCAAAACAAAAGGAAAAATTCTCTCTATAAATTAAAAATGATATACATAATATAAAATTCTACAATCATTAATTGAAGTGCATCCAGCATTCATGCAATAATAGAAATATCTACACATCCATCATTAATTTGATAAGAAAAACAACTATTATTCCCATAAAAGTTACACAATAGAAAGTCTAAAGATCAACTCCTCATGATCTGGAGATAACTTCTATAATCCTTCTTCGTCATAATCCTGAACATTTAAAAAAAAAACTCTTATTAGAGGTAAAGATGATTTATAATATATATTGTTAAAAAATCAATAAATAGAACTTTTCAATAAGAAATATCATCATTTAACACATAATCCTCTTTCTTGCAACTATGTATATATACAACACAAATAACCCCAAGTTAAACAAACCTCTTCATCTCGTAATAAGAAATGATGGTTCATGTGCTTGTCAATATCTTTGTGACTTTCAAGTTGTTGCACTTGTAAAATAAATTTATCTATAACTTAAAAATATGTACACTACTACATCATCAAAATTGTTAATATGTACACTACTACATCACCAACATCAATTGATTATGAATTTTGTTGTTCATCAATGAGCTCTAAAGTTTGAGCTTGCAATATTGATGCATGCTGAACTTGTTATTGATGCTTGGATCTTGTTTGTGGATGAACTATTGGACGTAATATGTTATTTAGTTTTTCTTGTTGTAGTTTCTCTTTTACACGTGTGGGAGGATGCATTTGAGATAAATTACCTCTTACCACATTTGCTTGATCACCATTCAATTTTTCTAGCATGATTGTCTCTTTCTTTTTTTGTCTAACCATGATGACCTATCATGAAAAAAAATCAACATATTAGTCCAGATGTCAATTACACATTTGAAGCTAAACTTAAAAAAGAAAACAATGATGACCAATTACTAAATTATAAATAAATCAGACTAATACTCAAAAATTGATTATACATCAAACATAAATGAAGAAGAATAAAAATTGATGACCATTGCAATTAGTGACCTCTTTAAAAAGTTCAGAAGCTCATTTTGCTTGGACGATGCAAAGTTGTTCTATTACCAGGATAAGGCAGAATGGATGAGCAATTTGTGGAGAACTCCATGGATAGTAACACAACCAAAGAAATCTCTATGTTGAAGAGGACTAAGAAAGCCAATTTGGTTAGTAATGAAGCTCCTATCGACAAAGGTATTGAAGTATTCCTATTGAACCAGGTAAAGTTCAAAAGAGAAGGGATATGAGGCATGGTGAAGTTGGTTCTGAAACTACATTTGTCCAAGAAAATAGCAATGCAAATGGAACAAAAAAAGTTGACTTGTCGCAGGAGAAGGAAATGGTGAAGAGTAGTGTGTATTCACATATCGACTTAAACAACAATGCTAAAGATGCAACTGATGTAAGAATTCCAACTACTGTTACTGGAATTGTTGATCAGTTAGAGCATGATAAATTAGGAAGAAAAAAGAAGACAAGGAACAATGTCGGAAACAAAAAGCAAATGTGCATACCGACCAAGGACTATCAGTTCTCAAATCAAAACATTATCTGCTTCCAACTCTCCACTTCCATGTGTAAGAAAAAGCCTTGAGAGAATGATTTCCAAGCTCACTAGGTTCGAGAAAGCTGAGCCTAAAGTAGGTTCTTCAAATGCATTATCCTCATCAACGTTAAAGAATAACAATACAAAAAATAATCCTAATATGTTTCATCATTCTCTGCAACTTCTTCATCCTGTCCAAAATCAATGGCTCCATCAAGAAGAACATGGCAGCAGCGGAAGACGGGTATGACAGGACGAAAAGAAGAAGAAGAAGAAGGCGGGAGCGGAAGCAGCGGCGAGGGGAGGAAGCGGCGGCGGCGGCGGAAGAAGCAGTGGCGACAGCAATGGAAATGGCCGCCGCGGCTAAAGCGGCGGATGTATCAGCGGGCGGACACGACAGGGTGAGAAGAAGAAGAAGAAGAAGAAGACGAAGCTGGAGGCAGCAACGACGGCTGAAGCGGCGACAACGGCGGCTTTTAGGTTTCGAAGCGTGAGAAAATGAGAAGACGATGATGTTAATAGAAATTTAGGACTTAGTTTTGATAACAAAATTTATTTTCTAAAATATATCATTTAAAAATATAATATAATAAAATATAATAAATAATCATTTTAAAAAATAAAAAATCTATATAATCATATAAATTTATTTTCTTATTAACTATTAATTATATTATTATTATTTTCTTAAATAAATATAATTAGATTAAATTTTAATTAGTTTTAATTAATATTATCACCCTCTATATATATATATATATATAAAATAAATTTATTATTTACTTTTATTATTATGTTATTGAATGATTTAGGGCATATCCTAAAAAGTTAGTACATCATTAAATATTTAATATGCTTTATGTTTATAATTCTTAAATTATCAATAGTCTAAACACAAATTATAAATTAAAAAAATTCATTACTGTAAATTATCAATAGTCACGATCATTCTGTGAAATAATATTGGAAATGGAACGGTAGAATCTGTGACAGTTATTGCGATCGTTTCGATGAATCATATTCAAGATAATTTAAGACAAATATTTTTTTTAGCGTTTTATTTGAATGTCTTATATAATTATATTTTTAACCGTCTTTATTAGGTGTCTTATTAGTTGAATTTGAGATAAAATCTTAAATACTGTCTTAAATTTAATGTCTCAATATAAAATTTTGAGACATTTATTATTACTGTCTTAATTACTTAGTATTTGAGACGAATTTTGTCATTGTCTTAAAATTTTTGTCTCAAAAGCCTAATTTTCTAGTAGTGCTCCTACCCACCCTTAGGTGGCCGGCCAAGCAAGCTTGGAGCCCAAGCTTGGGCCGGCCAAGCTAAGGGTTGAGTCAAGATGAGGGGGTCGGCCATAGCTTGGAGTCCAAGCTTGTTATGGCCGGCCCTAATAAATATAAAAGGATTTTATTTTAAATATTTTCTTATATATGTAGATATCATGGTTTAAAAGAGAGAGTTTAAAATTTAAATCTTTCCTTTTATAGCTTTCTACAAAAGATTAAGTGAAAGATTTGATATCTTTCCTTATTTGTAGTTAAAAGGAAGATTTTAATTTTTGATAAAACTTTTCTTTTTTGTAACTATGTTCATGATTCAAAAAGAGAGTTTTAAAATTAAATATTTCCTTTTATAAGTTTCTACAAAAGATTAAGAAAAAATTTGATATATTTCCTTATTTGTAGATTGAAGGGAAGATTTTAATTTTGAGAAAACTTTCCTTTTTTGTAACTATGTTCATGATTTAAAAGAGAGTTTTAAAATTATAAATTTTTTCCTTTTATAAGTTTCTACAAAAGATTAAGAGAAGATTTGATATCTTTTCTTATTTGTAGATTGAGAGGAAGATTTTAATTTTAAAAGATAACTTTTCTTTTTGGAAATCACCACATGTTTAAATAGAGAGATTTTAATTTATAAAATTTCTTTTATAACCAACCATGAAGGGAAAAATTATTAGAAAATTTTTTATTTTAAAATTTTCGGAAACAAATTAGGAAGTTTTAATTTTGTGTTAAAACTTTCCTTGCTTAGAGCAATGAGGTGGCCGACCATGTGGATTTAAGAAAAGGAAATTGGTTTTAATTAATTAAATTTTCATTTTCATGGCAAAGTAATAAGGAAGTTTTAATTTAAATTTTCCTTATTTGCCAAGACCAAAGATTATAAAAGAGGGGGTAGTGGTGCCTTCATGGGTAATAACTCTATTCTATTTTTCTCCCTCTCTTCCTTGGTGGTGGCCGACCCTTGCTCCTTGCTCTTCTCCTTTTCTCTTCCTCCTTGGTGGCCGGCGGCGTCAATACAAGAGGAGTCCTTGGTGGCCGGTTTCTAGCTAAGAGAAGAAGGAAAGAAAGGAGGTTTTGTTTCTAGCATCCCTTGGAGCTTGGTGGTGGTGGCCGAAACTTTTCATCTCAAGGAGAAATGTTTTGGCCGAAACTTGCAAGAAAGGAAGAAGAAGGGTTTGGGTGGTTCTCATTTCGGTAGATCGTTGCCCACACAACGTCCGAGATAAGAAGAGGAATACGGTAGAAGATCAAGAGGTCGTTGTATACAAAGAAAGATATAACTAGTAATTATTTTCCGCATCATACTAGTTCTTCTTTGTATGAATTCCAAACACAAGAGGCTAGAGATTTTAGATATTCGGATTTGTTTTGAATTTGTGTTTTTTTTTCGAATTTGTGATTCGATTGTTCCTTTTGGTTAAACCTAGGGTTATATAAGGAAATTAAATATTGAATTTCGTTAAAAGGTTTTGTCGAGGCAGTGGTGGATGTTCTCATACCCAAGAAGGCCAAGTGCCTCGCTATGTTTGACCTGGGAACCGATTTCCGAAATTAATATTTAATTGAATTTATAACATAGGTAGATTTAAATCAATAATGTTAAGCATCGTTTGCGATCCAAATCTAAACCATTAAGAACATATAAGTTAAATTTGGAATCAATAATGTTAAGTTCCATTTGTGACTTCAAATTTAATTTCTAAAGAACATAATAGGTTGTTAGGAAATGTTCGACACTTGCACAAAAATTTTGTATAGTGGAACCGGTACAATCTTCCTAGGACCAACCAACAAGAACCTTCTACTCTAAGACATTATTGTACTTATTCATTCGGTAATGAACTGAAGTAAATATAATAACAATAACTTTTGCCTTCTAATAAAATAACAAAATATGATACAAAATGTCCTAAGTTAATCAACTCTTGATTGCCTCTTAGGGCTTACACGAACAATCTCCTTATGTCACTAGTGTTAATCACTGAAATATCTAATATCCATTGACCTAGTGTGACCATCATGCTTCCTCGGTGCCAAAGCATTGGTCAAAGGATCCGTAATGTTAGCATTGTTTGGTTCTCTGCATATCCTCATATCTCATATATCGATGATCCCTCGAATGAGATGAAATCATTGTAGTATCCAATACCCAAGACCACCATTTAAGTAAAATATGCCCTAACTGTGATCTAGAATCGCCCTTGTCAATTTTGGAAGCTTGCACCACTGTAACCTTTTACAACAACATATGTAACCCTTTACAACAAGCTCTTCATCACCTCCAAAGATCAAGAAATAATCTTGAGTTCTTCTCAAATACTTAAGAATATTCTTGACTGTTGTCCAGTGACCTTCACCTGGATCTGACTGGTATCTGCTCGTCATGCTTAAAGCATATGAGACATCTGGGTGAGTACAAAGCATGACGTACATGATAGATCCTATAACAGATGCATAATGAATCTGATCCATGCGGTCCCTTTCTTCCTTAGAAGAAGGACATTGAGTCTTCGAAAAACTCACACCATGTGACATCGACAGGAATCCCTTCTTGGAATTCTGCATGACAAAATGTTTAAGCACCCTGTCAATATATGTACTCTGGCTTAGACCAAGCCATCTCTTGGATCTATCTCTATAGATCTTGATGCCTAAAATATAGGCTACTTCACCTAAGTCCTTTATTGAGAAACAATTCCCAAGCCAAGTCTTCACTGACTGAAGAGTAGGGAAAGTTCATCTTCATTCTTGATGAAACCAAACACTTTGATTGCATCATTGAATTAAAGATTCCAGCTTCTAGAAGCTTGCTTTAATCCATAAATGGATTGTTCCAACTTACACACCTTTCTAGCATGCTCTGGATCGACAAAACCCTCAGGTTGTGTCATGTATACATCCTCGAGTAGATTTCCATTAAGAAATACGGTTTTGACATCTATCTGCCAGATCTCATAATCATAGTAAGCTATAATTGCAAGCATGATCCGAATAGACTTGAGCATCATAACTGATGAAAAGGTTTCATCATAGTCCATACTATGAATTTACTTGAATCCTTTAGCTACCAATCTACCTTTATAGGTATGAATATTGTAAGATATGCGAATTTATTTTAGGGCTATCATCGAGTAACCTTGTGAAAATTTTCGGAAATTATAGGAATTTTTCTGGATTTTTCTTGAGGTCGTATGGCTAATTTCACGGGGATAGGAGTGGGGGCCGGGTTGTAAATACGCGAGTGAGAGTCTAATTAAGGAGGAGTACTTAGGGTTTAATTCCCTTAACCCTAAGTTACTATTAATAGTCTCATTTCCTCACCCGAGCCCTCAAACCCACCCGATCCTTTTCTTCCTCTTTCTCTCTCGCGTGAGCTTCCCGACGCCTACCTCAGCGATCGCCGGTTCTCCCCTTTCCTCTCTCGGTGTCGCCGGCGAGGAGCAAATCTGGGAGCGTGGGAGGAAAAGGTTAGCTATATCTCAACCCTTCTTCTTTCCGACCTTTCCCCTTCTCTGATCTCGGCGAACAGCAGGTTTGGACCCCCGAATCCGTTGATCTCGCTTGCGGTTGGGAGAGAATCGAGCGTGCCGGTGTTGGATCAAGCCAGCATCGCTTGTGTGGAGGAAGTAACAACCACTGTCCCTTCCCGATCTCTTCTTTGTTCGTCGGCAAGCATCGATCGAGCCCTAGCTGTGATTCCTGGAGGTAGGCAGTTGGTTTGGGTCTTGAAATCGATTCTCTGATCTTCTTTCTGATGTGATTCGGGTAGGTTTTGGTTGTGCATCAGGGTTTCTGATCTCCTCTTTGTTCGTTAGCAAGAACAAGACCGAGCCTTAATCGGGGTATTGGAGAGGAGCTGTGGTGATTCCAGCCATCACAGATTGGGTTGATTCCTCCACCGGGTCTGTGATCATCCCCAGCAATTGGAGAAGTAGAGGTAAGGGAATCAATTGGTTGTTGTGTTCACAGAATTTTTGGTGGTTTCCTAGTGTTCTGTTTTTGATCTGATCAGCGAAGATGCTAAGTGTAGTTTACTGCTCATAGGAAATTCCTGTATTGTTAACTAGTGCCTTGTTCTCTTGATCAGTCTAGGGTGGAAGTGGATGTTATCTAGTGGGTTTTGGTGTATCCCTTGATCCGGAGCAGTGGTGGAGTCAACAAGGCGGTGAGTTGCTTGGTTTAATTGTTGAAAGGTTTTGAGCATGCTGTTTCTAATAGTTAGCAGTGATTAAATTAACCTAAATAATGCATGGTTAGGTTCTGTCATGCTATCTTGGTAATAGAGGATTGTAAGTGTAGATAAACCTAATCTGGAATAGATTCAGTGATGTTTAGGTTTTCTTCCTCTTAGGGGTTTACGAGAGGGAGTAGTAATCACATTTACTATGTTTTTAAAGTGGGTTATTTGTTTATAGGTAGTTCACCTATTTGTATGTATGCATATAATTACATTAGAATGTATGCGTGAATACAGGGCCTTGATTGGCGACAGCGTGACGTGGGGTGGTTCTGTTGATACTGGATATATCGAGCCGGGTATTTCTTCCCTTCCTCCTATTTAGTTCTTTGAACTATAAAGCATGGTTATTTTCTTATGCTTAGGTTGCATTACCTTAATCTGTGTATTTGTTTTATTCCTGCTTGTCTCTTTCTATTTGAGCTTTAATATGATCTTGTCTATTTCGATACAGTCTCACCCTTGATATCAGAACTCTGTGCATGTGCATATGTAGAGTTTGTATCTTAGAGTCGTCTGGTTGGTACGGTTAGCGTGTTTTATCATGCATATTGATGTTGAGTGTACAGGTGACGGGTATGTGGTATTGGGGTTATATACTTGGTTGTCCATGTTGGGAGTTGGGGTATGTATATATTTATGTTTGGGGTGGTTATCGGGGGGTTGGGGTACACGATGGATGATGGTATTTTATATTGTGACTATTCACATCATGTCATCATTCATTGCATACTGATGACCAATGTCTCCCTTGTGGTGAGAGGGTTGTCAGTTGTTTATAGCTGCCCATTCGGCCACTGATGGAGAGTGGTAGCTAGGAGTGGAGCTAGTCCTGTCGTGCTCATTCAGTCGCTCAGTGTTCTGTCAGCCTCGACCACTCTGGAGCAGTGGGTCTTGAGGGTACAGGAGTCAGAGGGCTTGAGTTGTGAGTGGTCAGGGACCCTTAGCTGTGTAGTTATATAACTACTTAGCTGACCGTCCGCTTCGGCCGCCTATAGCGGTGCATGTACTGGAGGCTAGTACGGTTTGTCACGGACCCAAGCCTCTCGGCCATACAGGGGTCGTGGTGTCTAGAGAGGTGGCGGGGGTGACCATAGAGCATGCATGCACTTTTGCATATGATGCGCGGTGCATCTGGGGAGATACTTTTGCATACATGCCTAGTAGATACTAGTGCATGTGATTGTGTGCTGTTGCATTTGTTTGCGCTATGTATGTTGCATTTGGGTGTCATACTGCATACATGTCATCTATCTTACATGTATATGCAGTCGTATCTATATTTGCACAGGTGTCTCGAGTTGATCTGTTGCTAGTCCGGTGAGTTCCCTGACTTGGGTATCGTGGTATTGATTTTCTAGTCGAGCATGTGCATCTATGGTGTCAGGTATGTATATGTATAGTTATTGTATTAGTTGGTGGCTAGATGCGTTATATTTTGATAGCATGACTCTATTCTTATATTGGAGACTGTATCACTTGATTCTCATGTTGGGTACTTACCATGCTTTATTCTGTTCTTACCCGCTGAGTTCTTTGTACTTACCACCCCGTTTCTATACTGTTATGTTTTTCAGGTAGTAGGTAGTTGACTCGGAGTTGCTTGGAGTATGTTGCCAGCCTGTCCCTCTTCCCACGACACATCCGAGGCTCTTTATCGGTTTTTAGTCTTTTGCTATTAGCATGTTACGTTTCGTGGATTTGGTGTTGTGATATCATATTATGTCTCGATACTTGTATTTTGGACTTATACCTGTGGTGTGTTTTGTGGTCTTTCGCAATTGTGGGTTCCTTATTCGTCTTTCCGCTGTGCTTTTGATATAGCCGTGGGGGCTACATATATAACTGCGTGGTTGTGGTTGTTTTATGTCTATATATCCCAGCCGCATGTGGCTGACGTATTTTGTATGTATGTGAGTTTCAGATTGTCACCGGTACAGGGGAGGTGCTGCCGAAATTTTCCGGGAGGGGCCTCCCCGGGGCGTGACAATTTAGTGGTATCAGAGCGGGTTTTCGAGGCCTATTTCTCTTCGTGTTTTGGAGGTTTCCGTTATTTTGTGTTTTGGATTTTGAGGTTACGACGTCTATTTCTCGGGTCTTGGATTTGCGAGGGCTGCGGGATTTACAAGTTTTACGAGGACTACGAAGATTACGAGGTTTTACACTCGGGGTTCGTATTTTTCCGATGTGATTGTTCGGATGTTGGGACCAGGCGGCGGCAGGATATCTCCAAGTTATAGGATGTAAGTTAAATTACTGTTGTATGATATTGTTGTAGTCTTACCTTGTTGTTCATATCAGGAATGAAGCGCGGAGATACGACCCCTCGTCCGCGTCGTGGTCCGGGGCGACCACGGAAGCAGCCTATCGAGTCAGTAGAGGCCGAGCCAGAGGAGTACGAGGCGGATTCGGTTAGGGATCCTACAGAGGTCGAGATTGATGGTAGTAGACAGACTCCTCAGGTCCCTATGAGAGATCCGGGTTTCCAGCCTCAGTGTGTTCCTCCTACTTTACCACCCGTAGCTCCCCCTCCTGCTGCTACCTATTGGGCGAAGGACAGAGCTCGGATTCCCTTACTGGCCCGATCGGTAAAGGATCGTTTCACCTTATTCTATGGAGTTCCCGACCCCAGTGTGGCTCGTGCCTGGTTGGGAAATGTGGAGGATACGTTCGAGTATTTATCGTGTACTGAGGAAGAAAAAGCCGAACTAGCTGCATATCACCTCCGAGATCAGGCTGTTACTTGGTGGAAGATGCAGAAGTCACTCTTTGGGGATCAGAGTATTACCTGGACTCTATTCCGAGACGCCTTCGAGAGACAGTATTTTCCAGCCCCTTACCGTATGGCCCGTCGACAGGAATTCTTAAGTCTTAAGCAGGGGGATAGATCGGTGATGGAGTATGAGGCAGAGTTTAACCGATTAGCTGAGTACTGCCAACAGCTTGTTGCTCAGGACAGCGATTGGTTAGACCAGTTTACCCAGGGCCTTGCGGCGTATATCCGTATCAGGATGTCGGGTTTTACTCCCAGCACTTACCGAGAGGCATTGGATAGAGCATTGATGATTGAGATGACACAGCGGCAAGTTTCTCAGGAGCGGGGAAAGGATAAACAGCAGGCTCAGGGTACAACTCCAAGTCAGAAGCAACAGACAAGGGTCAGAAAAAGCGGAAGAAATGGCAGGGTTCCCAGACTGCTTCAGGGGAGTCTTATCGATCAGCGAAGACAGGACGATCATCAGCTGGTTCATCTAAAGCTTTTCAGAAAGATTCATCTAGTGAGATTAGATGCTACAGATGTGGTACTGAGGGGCATGTTAGACCCAATTGCCCATTAGGCCAAGACGTATGCTATTATTGTAAGCTTCCGGGCCATGTGACTCGTGACTGCACACTGAAGGCACAGATGGAGGCGACTAAGAGTACTCCATAGGGGAGCCGTACTACCCAGACGCGACAGTCGAGGAGTTCACAGAGGACACAGAGTGCTCCGTATCAGCAGCATATGCTATCAGCTCAGGCTACAGATCAGCATCTACAGTTGTTGTGTAGAAAAATCATCCCAGGACAGCAGACGGGGTTCTCTTGTGATGACAGTGGGATTCTATACTTCCAGGGGAGGTTGTGTGTTCCGGAAGCACCTCCTGTGAAAGAAGACCTACTTCAGGAGGCACATCGGTCCAGATTTGCGATTCATCCTGGTGGTACCCGCATGTACAGGGATCTGAGACGTTCTTATTGGTGGACTGGCATGAAGAAGGACATTGCAGACTTCGTTGCTCGATGCCTTGTATGCCAGCAGGTGAAGGCTGAACATCAGAGACCCGCTGGTTTGCTACAGAAGATTCAGATACCTGAATGGAAATGGGAGCACATCACGATGGATTTTGTGGTGGGGTTGCCCAGAACCCGACGAGCACATGATACAATTTGGGTAATCGTTGATCGGTTAACCAAATCTGCTCATTTCCTACCGATACGTAGGACAGAGTCATTGGATCGACTAGCGGAGTTGTATTGTAGAGAGATTATCAGACTTCACGGCGTACCTCTCAGTATTATTTCAGATAGAGATCCGCGATTTACTTCGCGATTCTGGCAGAGTTTACAGCAGGCTATGGGTACAGAGTTACGATTCAGTACTGCTTTCCACCCCCAGACAGACGGTCAGTCAGAGCGTACTATACAGACATTAGAGGATTTATTGCGATCATGCGTCATAGACTTCGGAGGTAGTTGGGAGGATCATTTACATTTAGCGGAATTCGCCTACAACAACAGTTATCATTCAGCGATACAGATGGCACCTTATGAGGCATTGTATGGCAGAGCATGTAGATCTCCCACCTTATAGACAGAAGTTGGGGAAACACAGATTGTGGGGCCACAGAGTCTCCAGCGTGATGCGGAGATGGTTCGTACTATCAGGCGCAGACTGTCAGAGGCTCAGGATCGACAGAAGAGTTATACAGACCGGAGACGGAGACCTTTAGAGTTTTCTGTTGGTGATCATGTATTCTTACGAGTATCCCCTACGAAAGGAGTAAAAAGGTTTGGGTTGAAGGGTAAGTTGGCGCCTCGCTATATTGGACCCTTCCAGATTCTCGAGAGGATAGGTGAGGTGGCGTATCGACTGGCATTACCACCATCACTTACTGGGGTGCATGATGTATTCCATGTATCTATGTTGAGGAGATATGTACCGCACCCTTCGCATATTCTCACTGATGTATCAGTTGTACTTCAGCCAGATATATCTTATGAGGAGATTCTAGTTCGGATCTTGGACCGCAAAGAGCGCCGGTTGCGGAACAAGACAATTCGACTAGTCAAGGTCGGATGGCGGCATCACTTAGATGAAGAAGCCACTTGGGAGTTGGAGGATCAGATGCGGACTAGTTACCCCCACCTGTTTATAGGAGGTGAGTAAAGTTTATTTCAGTAATTGGAATAAGTTCATCTACTACTTCTTATTGTTAGTAGGTAGTGGTAAATTTGGGGACCAAATTTTTATTAGTGGGGGAGGATGTAAGATACGCGAATTTATTTTAGGGCTATCATCGAGTAACCTTGTGAAAATTTTCGAAAATTATAGGAATTTTTCTGGATTTTTCTGGAGGTCGTATGGCTAATTTCACGGGGATAGGAGTGGGGGCCGGGTTGTAAATACGCGAGTGAGAGTCTAATTAAGGAGGAGTACTTAGGGTTTAATTCCCTTAACCCTAAGTTACTATTAATAGTCTCATTTCCTCACCCGAGCCCTCAAACCCACCCGATCCTTTTCTTCCTCTTTCTCTCTCGCGTGAGCTTCCCGACGCCTACCTCAGCGATCGCCGGTTCTCCCCTTTCCTCTCTCGGTGTCGCCGGCGAGGAGCAAATCTGGGAGCGTGGGAGGAAAAGGTTAGCTATATCTCAACCCTTCTTCTTTCCGACCTTTCCCCTTCTCTGATCTCGGCGAACAGCAGGTTTGGACCCCCGAATCCGTTGATCTCGCTTGCGGTTGGGAGAGAATCGAGCGTGCCGGTGTTGGATCAAGCCAGCATCGCTTGTGTGGAGGAAGTAACAACCACTGTCCCTTCCCGATCTCTTCTTTGTTCGTCGGCAAGCATCGATCGAGCCCTAGCTGTGATTCCTGGAGGTAGGCAGTTGGTTTGGGTCTTGAAATCGATTCTCTGATCTTCTTTCTGATGTGATTCGGGTAGGTTTTGGTTGTGCATCAGGGTTTCTGATCTCCTCTTTGTTCGTTAGCAAGAACAAGACCGAGCCTTAATCAGGGTATTGGAGAGGAGCTGTGGTGATTCCAGCCATCACAGATTGGGTTGATTCCTCCACCGGGTCTGTGATCATCCCCAGCAATTGGAGAAGTAGAGGTAAGGGAATCAATTGGTTGTTGTGTTCACAGAATTTTTGGTGGTTTCCTAGTGTTCTGTTTTTGATCTGATCAGCGAAGATGCTAAGTGTAGTTTACTGCTCATAGGAAATTCCTGTATTGTTAACTAGTGCCTTGTTCTCTTGATCAGTCTAGGGTGGAAGTGGATGTTATCTAGTGGGTTTTGGTGTATCCCTTGATCCTGAGCAGTGGTGGAGTCAACAAGGCGGTGAGTTGCTTGGTTTAATTGTTGAAAGGTTTTGAGCATGCTGTTTCTAATAGTTAGCAGCGATTAAATTAACCTAAATAATGCATGGTTAGGTTCTGTCATGCTATCTTGGTAATAGAGGATTGTAAGTGTAGATAAACCTAATCTGGAATAGATTCAGTGATGTTTAGGTTTTCTTCCTCTTAGGGGTTTACGAGAGGGAGTAGTAATCACATTTACTATGTTTTTAAAGTGGGTTATTTGTTTATAGGTAGTTCACCTATTTGTATGTATGCATATAATTACATTAGAATGTATGCGTGAATACAGGGCCTTGATTGGCGACAGCGTGACGTGGGGTGGTTCTGTTGATACTGGATATATCGAGCCGGGTATTTCTTCCCTTCCTCCTATTTAGTTCTTTGAACTATAAAGCATGGTTATTTTCGAATGCTTAGGTTGCATTACCTTAATCTGTGTATTTGTTTTATTCCTGCTTGTCTCTTTCTATTTGAGCTTTAATATGATCTTGTCTATTTCGATACAGTCTCACCCTTGATATCAGAACTCTGTGCATGTGCATATGTAGAGTTTGTATCTTAGAGTCGTCTGGTTGGTACGGTTAGCGTGTTTTATCATGCATATTGATGTTGAGTGTACAGGTGACGGGTATGTGGTATTGGGGTTATATACTTGGTTGTCCATGTTGGGAGTTGGGGTATGTATATATTTATGTTTGGGGTGGTTATCGGGGGGTTGGGGTACACGATGGATGATGGTATTTTATATTGTGACTATTCACATCATGTCATCATTCATTGCATATTGATGACCAATGTCTCCCTTGTGGTGAGAGGGTTGTCAGTTGTTTATAGCTGCCCATTCGGCCACTGATGGAGAGTGGTAGCTAGGAGTGGAGCTAGTCCTGTCGTGCTCATTCAGTCGCTCAGTGTTCTGTCAGCCTCGACCACTCTGGAGCAGTGGGTCTTGATGGTACAGGAGTCAGAGGGCTTGAGTTGTGAGTGGTCAGGGACCCTTAGCTGTGTAGTTATATAACTACTTAGCTGACCTTCCGCTTCGGCCGCCTATAGCGGTGCATGTACTGGAGGCTAGTACGGTTTGTCACGGACCCAAGCCTCTCGGCCATACAGGGGTCGTGGTGTCTAGAGAGGTGGCGGGGGTGACCATAGAGCATGCATGCACTTTTGCATATGATGCGCGGTGCATCTGGGGAGATACTTTTGCATACATGCCTAGTAGATACTAGTGCATGTGATTGTGTGCTGTTGCATTTGTTTGCGCTATGTATGTTGCATTTGGGTGTCATACTGCATACATGTCATCTATCTTACATGTATATGCAGTCGTATCTATATTTGCACAGGTGTCTCGAGTTGATCTGTTGCTAGTCCGGTGAGTTCCCTGACTTGGGTATCGTGGTATTGATTTTCTAGTCGAGCATGTGCATCTATGGTGTCAGGTATGTATATGCATAGTTATTGTATTAGTTGGTGGCTAGATGCGTTATATTTTGATAGCATGACTCTATTCTTATATTGGAGACTGTATCACTTGATTCTCATGTTGGGTACTTACCATGCTTTATTCTGTTCTTACCCGCTGAGTTCTTTGTACTTACCACCCCGTTTCTATACTGTTATGTTTTTCAGGTAGTAGGTAGTTGACTCGGAGTTGCTTGGAGTATGTTGCCAGCCTGTCCCTCTTCCCACGACACATCCGAGGCTCTTTATCGGTTTTTAGTCTTTTGCTATTAGCATGTTACGTTTCGTGGATTTGGTGTTGTGATATCATATTATGTCTCGATACTTGTATTTTGGACTTATACCTGTGGTGTGTTTTGTGGCTTTCGCAATTGTGGGTTCCTTATTCGTCTTTCCGCTGTGCTTTTGATATAGCCGTGGGGGCTATATATATAACTGCGTGGTTGTGGTTGTTTTATGCCTATATATCCCAACCGCATGTGGCTGACGTATTTTGTATGTATGTGAGTTTCAGATTGTCACCGGTACAGGGGAGGTGCTGCCGAAATTTTCCGGGAGGGGCCTCCCCGGGGCGTGACAATTTAGTGGTATCAGAGCGGGTTTTCGAGGCCTATTTCTCTTCGTGTTTTGGAGGTTTCCGTTATTTTGTGTTTTGGATTTTGAGGTTACGACGTCTATTTCTCGGGTCTTGGATTTGCGAGGGCTGCGGGATTTACAAGTTTTACGAGGACTACGAAGATTACGAGGTTTTACACTCGGGGTTCGTATTTTTCCGATGTGATTGTTCGGATGTTGGGACCAGGCGGCGGCATGATATCTCCAAGTTATAGGATGTAAGTTAAATTACTGTTGTATGATATTGTTGTAGTCTTACCTTGTTGTTCATATCAGGAATGAAGCGCGGAGATACGACCCCTCGTCCGCGTCGTGGTCCGGGGCGACCACGGAAGCAGCCTATCGAGTCAGTAGAGGCCGAGCCAGAGGAGTACGAGGCGGATTCGGTTAGGGATCCTACAGAGGTCGAGATTGATGGTAGTAGACAGACTCCTCAGGTCCCTATGAGAGATCCGGGTTTCCAGCCTCAGTGTGTTCCTCCTACTTTACCACCCGTAGCTCCCCCTCCTGCTGCTACCTATTGGGCGAAGGACAGAGCTCGGATTCCCTTACTGGCCCGATCGGTAAAGGATCGTTTCACCTTATTCTATGGAGTTCCCGACCCCAGTGTGGCTCGTGCCTGGTTGGGAAATGTGGAGGATACGTTCGAGTATTTATCGTGTACTGAGGAAGAAAAAGCCGAACTAGCTGCATATCACCTCCGAGATCAGGCTGTTACTTGGTGGAAGATGCAGAAGTCACTCTTTGGGGATCAGAGTATTACCTGGACTCTATTCCGAGACGCCTTCGAGAGACAGTATTTTCCAGCCCCTTACCGTATGGCCCGTCGACAGGAATTCTTAAGTCTTAAGCAGGGGGATAGATCGGTGATGGAGTATGAGGCGGAGTTTAACCGATTAGTGAGTACTGCCAGCAGCTTGTTGCTCGGGACAGCGATTGGTTGGACCAGTTTACCAGGGCCTTGCGGCGTATATCCGTATCGGGATGTCGGGTTTTACTCCCAGACTTACCGAGAGGCATTGGATAGAGCATTGATGATTGAGATGACACAGCAGCAAGTTTCTCAGGAGCGGGGAAAGGATAAACAGAAGGCTCAGGGTACAGCTCCAAGTCAGAAGCAACAGAACAAGGGTCAGAAAAAGCGGAAGAAATGGCAGGGTTCCCAGACTGCTTCAGGGGAGTCTTATCGATCAGCGAAGACAGGACGATCATCAGCTGGTTCATCTAAAGCTTTTCAGAAAGATTCATCTAGTGAGATTAGATGCTACAGATGTGGTACTGAGGGGCATGTTAGACCCAATTGCCCATTAGGCCAAGACGTATGTTATTATTGTAAGCTTCCGGGCCATGTGACTCGTGACTGCACACTGAAGGCACAGATGGAGGCGACTAAGAGTACTCCATAGGGGAGCCGTACTACCCAGACGCGACAGTCGAGGAGTTCACAGAGGACACAGAGTGCTCCGTATCAGCAGCATATGCTATCAGCTCAGGCTACAGATCAGCATCTACAGTTGTTGTGTAGCAAAATCATCCCAGGACAGCAGACGGGGTTCTCTTGTGATGACAGTGGGATTCTATACTTCCAGGGGAGGTTGTGTGTTCCGGAAGCACCTCCTGTGAAAGAAGACCTACTTCAGGAGGCACATCGGTCCAGATTTGCGATTCATCCTGGTGGTACCCGCATGTACAGGGATCTGAGACGTTCTTATTGGTGGACTGGCATGAAGAAGGACATTGCAGACTTCGTTGCTCGATGCCTTGTATGCCAGCAGGTGAAGGCTGAACATCAGAGACCCACTGGTTTGCTACAGAAGATTCAGATACCTGAATGGAAATGGGAGCACATCACGATGGATTTTGTGGTGGGGTTGCCCAGAACCCGACGAGCACATGATACGATTTGGGTAATCGTTGATCGGTTAACCAAATCTGCTCATTTCCTACCGATACGTAGGACAGAGTCATTGGATCGACTAGTGGAGTTGTATTGTAGAGAGATTATCAGACTTCACGGCGTACCTCTCAGTATTATTTCAGATAGAGATCCGCGATTTACTTCGCGATTCTGGCAGAGTTTACAGCAGGCTATGGGTACAGAGTTACGATTCAGTACTGCTTTCCACCCCCAGACAGACGGTCAGTCAGAGCGTACTATACAGACATTAGAGGATTTATTGCGATCATGCGTCATAGACTTCGGAGGTAGTTGGGAGGCTCATTTACATTTAGCGGAATTCGCCTACAACAACAGTTATCATTCAGCGATACAGATGGCACCTTATGAGGCATTGTATGGCAGAGCATGTAGATCTCCCACCTTATGGACAGAAGTTGGGGAAACATAGATTGTGGGGCCACAGAGTCTCCAGCGTGATGCGGAGATGGTTCGTACTATCAGGCGCAGACTGTCAGAGGCTCAGGATCGACAGAAGAGTTATACAGACCGGAGACGGAGACCTTTAGAGTTTTCTGTTGGTGATCATGTATTCTTACGAGTATCCCCTACGAAAGGAGTAAAAAGGTTTGGGTTGAAGGGTAAGTTGGCGCCTCGCTATATTGGACCCTTCCAGATTCTCGAGAGGATAGGTGAGGTGGCGTATCGACTGGCATTACCACCATCACTTACTGGGGTGCATGATGTATTCCATGTATCTATGTTGAGGAGATATGTACCGCACCCTTCGCATATTCTCACTGATGTATCAGTTGTACTTCACCGGATATATCTTATGAGGAGATTCCAGTTTGGATCGCAAAGAGCGCCGGTTGCGGAACAAGACAATTCGACTGGTCAAGGTCGGATGGCGGCATCACTTAGATGAAGAAGCCACTTGGGAGTTGGAGGATCAGATGCGGACTAGTTACCCCCACCTGTTTATAGGAGGTGAGTAAAGTTTATTTCAGTAATTGGAATAAGTTCATCTACTACTTCTTATTGTTAGTAGGTAGTGGTAAATTTGGGGACCAAATTTTTATTAGTGGGGGAGGATGTAAGATATGCGAATTTATTTTAGGGCTATCATCGAGTAACCTTGTGAAAATTTTCGAAAATTATAGGAATTTTTCTGGATTTTTCTGGAGGTCGTATGGCTAATTTCACGGGGATAGGAGTGGGGGCCGGGTTGTAAATACGCGAGTGAGAGTCTAATTAAGGAGGAGTACTTAGGGTTTAATTCCCTTAACCCTAAGTTACTATTAATAGTCTCATTTCCTCACCCGAGCCCTCAAACCCACCCGATCCTTTTCTTCCTCTTTCTCTCTCGCGTGAGCTTCCCGACGCCTACCTCAGCGATCGCCGGTTCTCCCCTTTCCTCTCTCGGTGTCGCCGGCGAGGAGCAAATCTGGGAGCGTGGGAGGAAAAGGTTAGCTATATCTCAACCCTTCTTCTTTCCGACCTTTCCCCTTCTCTGATCTCGGCGAACAGCAGGTTTGGACCCCCGAATCCGTTGATCTCGCTTGCGGTTGGGAGAGAATCGAGCGTGCCGGTGTTGGATCAAGCCAGCATCGCTTGTGTGGAGGAAGTAACAACCACTGTCCCTTCCCGATCTCTTCTTTGTTCGTCGGCAAGCATCGATCGAGCCCTAGCTGTGATTCCTGGAGGTAGGCAGTTGGTTTGGGTCTTGAAATCGATTCTCTGATCTTCTTTCTGATGTGATTCGGGTAGGTTTTGGTTGTGCATCAGGGTTTCTGATCTCCTCTTTGTTCGTTAGCAAGAACAAGACCGAGCCTTAATCGGGGTATTGGAGAGGAGCTGTGGTGATTCCAGCCATCACAGATTGGGTTGATTCCTCCACCGGGTCTGTGATCATCCCCAGCAATTGGAGAAGTAGAGGTAAGGGAATCAATTGGTTGTTGTGTTCACAGAATTTTTGGTGGTTTCCTAGTGTTCTGTTTTTGATCTGATCAGCGAAGATGCTAAGTGTAGTTTACTGCTCATAGGAAATTCCTGTATTGTTAACTAGTGCCTTGTTCTCTTGATCAGTCTAGGGTGGAAGTGGATGTTATCTAGTGGGTTTTGGTGTATCCCTTGATCCTGAGCAGTGGTGGAGTCAACAAGGCGGTGAGTTGCTTGGTTTAATTGTTGAAAGGTTTTGAGCATGCTATTTCTAATAGTTAGCAGCGATTAAATTAACCTAAATAATGCATGGTTAGGTTCTGTCATGCTATCTTGGTAATAGAGGATTGTAAGTGTAGATAAACCTAATCTGGAATAGATTTAGTGATGTTTAGGTTTTCTTCCTCTTAGGGGTTTACGAGAGGGAGTAGTAATCACATTTACTATGTTTTTAAAGTGGGTTATTTGTTTATAGGTAGTTCACCTATTTGTATGTATGCATATAATTACATTAGAATGTATGCGTGAATACAGGGCCTTGATTGGCGACAGCGTGACGTGGGGTGGTTCTGTTGATACTGGATATATCGAGGCGGGTATTTCTTCCCTTCCTCCTATTTAGTTCTTTGAACTATAAAGCATGGTTATTTTCGAATGCTTAGGTTGCATTACCTTAATCTGTGTATTTGTTTTATTCCTGCTTGTCTCTTTCTATTTGAGCTTTAATATGATCTTGTCTATTTCGATACAGTCTCACCCTTGATATCAGAACTCTGTGCATGTGCATATGTAGAGTTTGTATCTTAGAGTCGTCTGGTTGGTACGGTTAGCGTGTTTTATCATGCATATTGATGTTGAGTGTACAGGTGACGGGTATGTGGTATTGGGGTTATATACTTGGTTGTCCATGTTGGGAGTTGGGGTATGTATATATTTATGTTTGGGGTGGTTATCGGGGGGTTGGGGTACACGATGGATGATGGTATTTTATATTGTGACTATTCACATCATGTCATCATTCATTGCATACTGATGACCAATGTATCCCTTGTGGTGAGAGGGTTGTCAGTTGTTTATAGCTGCCCATTCGGCCACTGATGGAGAGTGGTAGCTAGGAGTGGAGCTAGTCCTGTCGTGCTCATTCAGTCGCTCAGTGTTCTGTCAGCCTCGACCACTCTGGAGCAGTGGGTCTTGAGGGTACAGGAGTCAGAGGGCTTGAGTTGTGAGTGGTCAGGGACCCTTAGCTGTGTAGTTATATAACTACTTAGCTGACCGTCTGCTTCGGCCGCCTATAGCAGTGCATGTACTGGAGGCTAGTACGATTTGTCACGGAACCAAGCCTCTCGGCCATACAGGGGTCGTGGTGTCTAGAGAGGTGGCGGGGGTGACCATAGAGCATGCATGCACTTTTGCATATGATGCGCGGTGCATCTGGGGAGATATTTTCGCATACATGCCTAGTAGATATTAGTTGCATGTGATTGTGTGCTGTTGCATTTGTTTGCGCTATGTATGTTGCATTTGGGTGTCATACTGCATACATGTCATCTATTTTACATGTATATGCAATCGTATCTATATTTGCACAGATGTCTCGAGTTGATCTGTTGCTAGTCCGGTGAGTTCCCTGACTTGGGTATCGTGGTATTGATTTTCTAGTCGAGCATGTGCATCTATGGTGTCAGGTATGTATATGCATAGTTATTGTATTAGTTGGTGGCTAGATGCGTTATATTTTGATAGCATGACTCTATTCTTATATTGGAGACTGTATCACTTGATTCTCATGTTGGGTACTTACCATGCTTTATTCTGTTCTTACTCGCTGAGTTCTTTGTACTTACCACCCCGTTTCTATACTGTTATGTTTTTCAGGTAGTAGGTAGTTGACTCGGAGTTGCTTGGAGTATGTTGCCAGCCTGTCCCTCTTCCCACGACACATCCGAGGCTCTTTATCGGTTTTTAGTCTTTTGCTATTAGCATGTTACGTTTCGTGGATTTGGTGTTGTGATATCATATTATGTCTCGATACTTGTATTTTGGACTTATACCTGTGGTGTGTTTTGTGGCTTTCGCAATTGTGGGTTCCTTATTCGTCTTTCCGCTGTGCTTTTGATATAGCCGTGGGGGCTATATATATAACTGCGTGGTTGTGGTTGTTTTATGCCTATATATCCCAGCCGCATGTGGCTGACGTATTTTGTATGTATGTGAGTTTCAGATTGTCACCGGTACAGGGGAGGTGCTGCCGAAATTTTCCGGGAGGGGCCTCCCCGGGGCGTGACAAATATGCCCATCCATGTCAATCTTCACCTTGAAGACTCACTTACACCCAATGGGTTTGATCCCGGTGGATCAACCAAAGTCCGTACTTGGTTAGTGTACATGAATTTCATTTCAGATCATATTATTGGTTGTTATGCGGAATATCATACCGGTTCCTCTGTACAAAAATTTTGTACAAGTCCTGAACCTTTACTAACAACCTATTGTGTTCATTAGAAATTAAATTAGGAATTGCAAACGGAACTTAACATTATTGATTCTAAATTTAACTTATCTGTTCTTAGTGGTTTAGACTTGGATCGCAAACGATGCTTACCATTATTGATCCAAATCCACCCATGTTACAAATTTAATTAAATATTAATTTTAGAAATCGACTTCCAGGTTAAACATAGCAAGACACTAGGCCTTCTTGGGTATGGGAGCATTCACCACTTCCTAGACAAAACCTTTCAATGAAATCTAATATTTAATTTCCTTATATAACCCTAGGTTTAACCAAAAGGAACAATCGAATCACAAATTCAAAAAATAAAAAAATACAAACTCGAATCACAAATTTGAAAACTAGAATCATATGCCTCTTGTGTTTGGAATTCATACAAAGAAAACTAGTATGATGCGGAAAATAATTACTAGTTATACCTTTCTTTGTAAGCAACAACCCCTTGATCTTCTATCGTATTCCTCTTCTTATCTTGGACGTTGTGTGGGCAACGATCTACAGAGATGAGAATCCACCAAGCCTCCTTCTTCCTTCTTCCTTCTTCCAAGTTTCAGCCAAGCACCTTTCTCCAAGAGATAGCAAGTCTCGGCCACCAACCAAGCTCCAAGGGATGCAAGAGCAAAGCCTCCTTTCTCTCCTTATTCTCCTAGCAAGAATCGGGCACCACAAGAACTCCAAGAAGGGGATGCACCGGCCACTAAAGAAGAAGAGAAGAGGAGAAGAATAGGGTCGGCCACACACCAAGGAAGAGAGGAGAAACTATAGAAGACATGTTGTGAGGTGAGACACCTCTACCCCCTCTTTTATATTCCTTGGTCTTGGCATATAAGGAAATTTAATTATAATTAAAATTCCCTTATTCTCCATGCCATTGGTTAATAAGGAAAATTTAATTAAAATTCCTTTTAACCCATGCTATGGCCAGCCACACCATCATGCTCCAAATAAGGCAAGTTTTAAAAACAAAATTAAAACTTCCTTATTTGTTTCTGGAAATTTTAAAATAAAAATTTCTCTATTAATTTTTTCCTTCATGATTGGTTATAAAAGGAAATTTTATAAATTAAAATCTCTCTATTAAAACATGTGGATAATTTCTAAAAAGAAAAGTTATCTTTAAAATTAAAATCTTCATCTCAATCTACAAATAAGGAAAGATATCAAATCTTTTCTTAATCTTTTATAGAAACTATAATAGGAAAGATTTAATTTTAAAACTCTCTTTTACATCATCAAGATGGTTACAAAAAAGGAATGTTTTATCAAAAATTAAAATCTTCCTTTTAACTACAAATAAGGAAAGATATCAAACCTTTCACTTAATCTTTTGTAGAAAGCTTTAAAAGGAAATATTTAAATTTTAAACTCTCTTTTAAAACCATGATATCCATATATGGAAAGATTTTAAATAAAATCCCTTTTATTCTTTACATGGCCAGCCACACCAAGCTTGGGCTCCAAGCTAAGGCCGACCACCTATACTTGGCTCAACCTATGGCTTGGCCAGCCCAAGCTTGGACTCCAAGCTTGCTTGCCCGGCCACCTAATGGTTGGGTAAGAAGGTGGGTATAGGTTGTTGAACCCCGTTGTAGTTTTGATGTGATCAACCATGTTTAGGTTAGATCCTGCTTTGTGTTTGATCCCTATGTCTAAGTGTGCAGGAGCTTAGGAACGCAGGAAGTCGAGCGGAAGACGTAGCTAGCGAGAAGGGCAGCATGGGAAGGGAGCCGACGGGTTCGGTGCAGCCGAAGGATGAGAAAGCTGCGGAAGAGTACACCCGGTGGGCGTGAAGAACATGCACGGTGTTCGAGGGACGTAAAGCCGGGATGGAAGACTGCTCGAGGAGAAGGCCGGGAACTGGGTTCGGGTGAGCCTATTCCGGATGGCCGAAATCACCTAAAGAAGCCGAACCAGAGCAAGTCAACTGGAAGTTGACTTGTCAATGGTTCGGTCGACCGAACCTACTGATCAGTCGACCGAACCCTTCTCAATCAGTAGCCAACCGCCACTGCCACGTCAGAAGCTGACCGTTGGTAAAGCTAATCGGTCGACCGAACCGAAGTTGATCCAGAGACTTAGTCGAGCAAGTTAATCGGGCCAACTCAGCTGGAGACCGTTGGCCGATCGGTCGACTGAACCAAAGCTCGATGTAACGCCCGAAAATTCTCGAAACTGCATTATAAATATTCTATGATTATTTCTGGAATTTTTAGATATTTTTCCGGAATTTTCCGAGTAGCGGAAGCAGCAAAAATAATTAGAACCGCAAAATAGCTTAGGCGGGAATCGAACTCGGAACCCCTCGGATCCGATAACTTTTAGTTAGCCTTAGTAACCGGTGAACCCAGCAGGGCCGTGCTGAAAGAAAGAGGAATCAATTATATTTATATTAGAGTTGGGTTCAATTATCCATTTAATATAAATAGAAGAGTTAGGTTGGGTTTGGTTTATTTTAGAATTTGGTTCGGCAAACTCCTCCCCTCCAAACCCTCACGCCGAACACCCTTCTTCTCTCCTTCTCTCGGCGCCAACCACAAGGAAGACCTAGGATTCTCTCCCTAGGGCCCCAAGGACATCTTCCGGCGATAACTCCGGCACGAGGACGCTCTCCTTCGCGAGGGGAACGTTTAGATGCGAGAAGATCGTCGAGAAGTCGTCTCCACCGGAATTCTAGCGAATAGAATTGTAAGGAAATTAGCGTACGAGGTAAGAAACCCCTCACCTGCAGTATAAGTAGCTCCGTTTGGGTTTTCTACGCATTAGTTTAGCTATATGCAGATTTTTATCGACGCATAGCGTGAAATTGACCCTCCTCGCAGGTTTAGGGATTTAGTGAGCACTTCTAGATGGGCCGGACACGTAATCCCTCTTCAGTGGGGGGTTTCTAGACGTTGTCGGGTGCCTAGAAGTGGTCTCCCTAATAGAGAGGAGAGTTGGGGCACACTAAGTGTTCGATAAAATAGCTAGTTAAGTAAAAAAGTAAATTAGGCATTTTAACAGCTCAGTTGAATGCATTAGAAGCATCTAAATCAGTAAATCAGTTTATTCTAGCTTATATGGGACTACGGTTCAATGGGTGGGCTCCCACAGTCGCCTCTGGGTTCAGACAACCTAGCTCTAGGTTCAGATAACCTAGAAACAGCAATTTAGAACAGTTTAGCTATACTCAGTATTTTACTTTTCAGTTGGCACTGTACCGGATTAGATATCCATTGGGTTGGACTCCCACAGTCGTCCCTAGGTTCAGATAACCTAGTAAACCCTACTAAATTCGGGACTTGCAAACCCGGGTTTAGTTAGGGATGCGCGCACAGTAAGTACCAACAGCACATGATTATTATTTTGATCTACTATGCTATTAGTTTTCAAAACTCATAAAATCAGTTATGTTAGTTGAGTTTGATTTCAGCTTCAGGTTAGCTTCAGTTAGCTTAGTTCTCTATTATTGTTCTATGTGATTAGCTTGCTATGCCATGTTTCAGCTTACATGTTCAGTTATTTCAGTTTATGCTTGCAACCGTAGTATGCCATGCCAGTACATGTTTTCAAATAGCATTCTTTAAAAGCATGTTTGCATCGTTGCATGTTTTAGTGAGGTAGTTGGTTTCTTACTAAGCTTTAAGCTTACAGATTCTACTTTCCTTATACTGCAGATAAAGGTAAAGGGAAAATGGACTAGCAGAGGAAGCTAGAGTTCAATGCATGGATGGTGTGTGTGGCAGGAACTGGAATAAAAGATCCTCAGGGGTTTTAGCAAGCTTAAATAGTTGAATTCTTAGTATTTCTTCTTTCATGCATTTTTAGACCTTAGAATGTTTAAACCATGGGAGATTTATTTAGTTTGTTAGTAATTATGTTAGAATGCTGGTTAATAGTTGCTAGAATATATTTCAATTGATTTTAGAATTGTTGTGTGAGGTTTTGGCACGCCAGAGTGCTGAAATCAGAGTTTCAGGGTGAGATCAGAACCTAGATCGGTCTGCAGACCGATCAGAGCCGGGTTGTGCCGCTGGATCGGTCAGCTGACCGATCCAAGCGCGAACAGAGAGTTTATGGATCGGTCAGCCGACCGATCCAGGGGCGAACAGTGAGAGCCGACCGATCAGTGAGTCACTGGATCGGTCTACCGACCAATCAGTGCACTCCTGGATCGGTCGGTAGACCGATCCAGCCGCATACTGAACGAGATAGCATATGGATCGGTCAGCCGACCGATCCAGAGGATCGATCACGGGGTCGATCCGATAGCCCAATCGATCCATGGATCGATTGAAATACCTGATTACAGCTAGCAGGACATCCGAGAGGCATAGAATATTCCCCCTAGCATGTGTACGACTCCTAGGTACACCTAGAATATTAAGTTCAGTTTACAGTAATCAGTTTAGTAAAATTTTAATCAATCCAGATTTTTCGCAATAGTAATTTAGCATAGCATTACGTAACGATCGGCCTTACAGCCTAGTTAGTAGAAGGCGGGTCTTTACACTCGATCCTCAGAGACTACACCTGGACGGAAGACTGGGCAGGTACAGTAGGTTCAGTCGACCGAACCTGGGGATCAGTCGACCGATCCCTCTCGAGTCAAACCTGATCCCGAAGGTTCAGGTTATTTGATAAGCTCTAGAACCCCTATATAAAGGGGGTCTCGGGTAGCTATTCAAATACGAAGAATTAGAATGAAATTCAACTCTTGTAATCTCTGTTTAAGCAACCTCTGTACTCTCAAAGTGTAAAAGGCTCATCCGCCTTCAAAGAAGGAGTTTCTTACTGCGCTTTCCATCGCCCTGGATTAACAACTCTCTTGGTTGTAACCAGGTTAAAATTCTGTCTTCACTTCTCTTTCTGTTATTAAGTGTTGCTTTATTTTAGAGTTGAAAAGCTTTGAGAAGGGTAACTTTTATTTGCAAGCAATTCACCTCCCTCTTGCCGGTCCCCACTGCGCCAACAAGTGGTATCAGAGCCCAACAGCCTCAAAGGGACTAATCGCCATCTGAAGTACAAAGATCAGAATAATGGCCGGTGCGAATATTCATCCCCCAAAGTTCGACGGAGATTTCGCTACATGGAAGCGAAAAATGGAGTTATTCTTTAAAATGGATTTTGATATTCTTATTACAATGAAATATGGTTTTACAGCGCCGAAAGATAAAGAAGAAAACACGTGGAGCAACAAGGAGCAAGCAGATTTTGTCGCCAACGAAAAGACAGAATTCCACCTGCTTAGCATGCTACCACCACAAGAGGTAAATCGAATCGGAAGCTACAACTCAGTGGAAGATCTCTGGGAAAAATTCCTGGAGCTTCACGAAGGTACCTCAGAAGCTAAGCTAGCGAGACGTGACATCCTCCGGACTCAACTTACGAACCTCTGGATGAACCAAGGCGAGAAGGTAGCGCAACTCCAAGCAAGGATCAAAGAGCTGATCACACAACTAACAAATCTTGGAGAAGAAGTAACGAACCGGGACTCAATCCGGTACGCGCTCAACGTCTTCCCGAGAACTCCCGAGTGGGCCTCCTTAGTAGATGTGTACTACATCTCTAAGGATTTCGAGGTAAGTACTCTAGAACATTTGTTTTCTACTTTTGAACTTCACGAATCTCGAGTTGCAGAGCCCAATGGAGTAGAAAAGATTAGTCAGAACATCACTTTGAAGGCAAGAACAAACGGTTCTGACTCCGAAGCCTCGATCGACGGATCGAAAGCGGCACTATTGGTAAGACGCTTTAATAAATTTTTTAAATCTAATAAATTTAGATCACAGTCGAAGAAGTTCCAGCAAAAGAAAAGAGTGGTTCGTTGCTACAATTGCAACGAAGAAGGACATATCAAAGATGACTACCCAAAACTGAAAAGCAAAAGTAAAGAAAAGAGTAAGAAGCCAGCTCGACCCAAATACAACCTAAAAGCCACATGGGATGATTCAACGTCCTCTGAATCCGAAGTCGAAGAATTCTCGGGACTAGCACTGATGGCCAACCATCAGCTAGAAGAAACGTCTAGCTCAGTAATGAGCATAGATGAAGGGGGAGGAACAACAGAAGAAGAAGAAAGCTGTGATGAAGGGGGAGCATCGCAAGACGAGGTAAGTAAGGTACGTGCCCTAAACCCTAAACAGTCCTTTTGTTTTATTAAAGCTCTTTCTAAAGAATTAGATAAAGTAGAAAAGGAAAATGAATATTTGAAATCAGAAAATGAAGTTTTAAAATTAGAAATTAAAAAATTGAAAACTGATGCATGTTTTAAAAATATTTTTCCACATTCAAAATTAAAGGTATATGGAAAATTAAATTGGTACATAAGAAAGCATCAGGGTTAACTTAGGAAAAAACCAAGAAACTATGTACCCCCTAAGTTTTTAACCAACTCTGTAGGTATGAACCTTTATTGGGTTCCAAAATCTTTACTGATTTAAATTTCTCTTTTAGTTAAAAGCTTACAGTGAGAAAATTAAACATTGAGGTTCTTTATAGAAGCTTTGTCTAAGAAAGTGGTTGTTGCTCCAATAACCAAGAAGGCCAAGTGTCTTGCCACGACCTGGAAGCCGAAATATCGAAATAAAAATATTTAATTAACTTTCTGATAAAAGCATTAAAATTAGAATTAAACAATGTTTTCAAAAGTTTTGAACATTTCCTTAGAAAATTCTTTAATTCTCTAGAAAAACTGTTTCATGAAATTTTTACTTAGAAATTCTCTTTGGAAAATTCTGAAAAATTCATTTTAACTTAGAAAATTTTTTTTAAGTTAAACTTAACTCAATTTGTTTGCACCCCGTTTTTGCTGTGATTAAAGGGGGAGAATAACGATAAGTTCAGTTAGTTAGGGGGAGTTAGTTAATTATTTTTTGCAATTTCTTGCAATTTCTTTTAAAGTTGCAAATTTATGCCTGAATTGTTAGTTTAGTAATTTTTTTAAATTACTATCTCTTTGTTTTGCCCTAACCTAAACTTGGGTTGATGCACATCAAAAAGGAGGAGATTGTTGAACCCCGTTGTAGTTTTGATGTGATCAACCAAGTTTAGGTTAGGTCCTGCTTTGTGTTTGATCCCTGTGTATAAGTGTGCAGGAGCTTAGGAACGCAGGAAGTCGAGCGGAAGACGCAGCTAGCGAGAAGGACGGCATGGGAAGGGAGCCGACGGGCTCGGTGCGTCTGAAGGACGAGAAAGCTGCGGAAGAGTACACCCGGTGGGCGTGAAGAACATGCGCGGTGTTCGAGGGACGTAAAGTCGGGACGGAAGACTGCTCGAGGAGAAGGCCAGGAACTGGGTTCGGGTGAGCCCTATTCTGGATGGCCGAAATCACTCAAAGAAGCCGAACAGAGCAAGTTAACTGGAAGTTGACTTGTCAATGGTTGGGTCGACCGAACCTACTGATCGGTCGACCGAACCCTTCTCAATCAGCAGCCAACCGACATTGCCACGTCAGAAGCTAACCGTTGGTAAAGCTGATCGGTCGACCGAATCTCCTGATCGGTCGACCGAACCGAAGTTGATCCAGAGACTTAGTCGAGCAAGTTAATCGGGCCAACTCAGCTGGAGACCGTTGGCTGATCGGTCGACCGAACATAAGGATCGGTCGATCGAACCAAAGCTCGATCCTCAGAGACTGCACCTAGACGGAAGAATGGGCAGGTACAGCAGGTTCGGTCGACCGAACCTGGGGATCGGTCGACCGATCCCTCTCGAGTCAAACTTGATCCCAAAGGTTCAGGTTATCTGATAAGCTCTAGAACCCCTATATAAAGGGGGTCTCGGGTAGCTATTCAAATACGATGAATTAGAACGAAATTCAACTCTTGTAATCTTTGTTTAAGCAACCTCTGTGCTCTCAAAGTGTAAAAGGCTTCTCCGCCTTCAAAGAAGGAGTTTCTTACTGCGCTTTCCATCGCCCTGGATTAACAACCCTCTTGGTTGTAACCAGGTTAAGATTCTGTCTTCACTTCTCTTTCTGTTATTAAGTGTTGCTTTATTTTAGAGTTGAAAAGCTTTGAGGAGGGTAACTTTTATTTGCAGGCAATTCACCCCCCTCTTGCCGGTCCCCGCTGCGCCAACATAGGTGGGTATAACACTTTATAAATAAGAGGCTACGATAGGGACAGAGAGAAGGAATTGGTTTTGGTCTCCAAATGAAATTAAGTTTCCCGTGTTCGCTCCGAACACCCAACTTAATTTCATCAATAATAATTCATACCACTAAAGAATTATTATTGAACTACCGCACCAATCCCAAATTACATTTTGGTCTCCTTCTTATTATTAGTGTATTAGTCTCCCTGTGTTTAAGATATAAAAAGTTCACTAATTAAATGAGTTACTGGCAACTCACTTAATTAATATCTAGCTCCAAGAGTAGTACCACTCAACTTCATTATCATGTCAGACTAAGTCCACCTGCAGGGTTTACATGACAATTCTTATGAGCTCCTCTTGGGGATATCATCAACCTAGATTACTAGGACATAGTTTCCTTCTATAATCAACAACACACACTATAAATAATATCATTTCCTAACTTATCGAGCCTCTTGATTTATCGAACTAAATCTCACCCATTGATAAGTCAAAGAAATAAATACTAGATATATGTGTTTGTTATTATATCAGGATTAAGAGCATACACTTTCATAATAACAAAGGTCTTGTTCTTTTATGTAGTCAGTATAAAAAGAACTTACCTTAAATGATCCTGCTCAATACATTCAGAGTGTACTAGTGTAATTTTATAGTTAAGATAAACTAATACCAAATTACACTACGACTATTCCAATGGTTTGTTCCTTTCCATCTTAGTCATGAGCTACTGTTTATAATTTATAAGGAATCGATAACATGATCTTCTGTGTGTGACACCACACACCATATTATCTACAATATAAATTAATTGAACAACTACACTTAGCATATAAATATAGACATTCGACCAATGTGATTCTTATTTCTAAATAAATATTTATACAAAAAGTTAGGCTTTTAGTATACACTTTAATAATCTCCCACTTATACTAAAAGACTATGCCATATTCCCTGCCATACATCTGATTCCCAATCCTTCAATATGCCCATCAAAAGCTCTTGCCTTAAGGGCCTTAGTGAAAGGATCTCCTAGGTTATCATCTGATGTATTCTAGGCGGCAACAACTTCTCCTCATTATATGATGTCTCGTATTGGGTGGTACTTGCGCTCTATGTGTTTACTTGCTTTACCTTCGAGTTTGCTACTGCACCACTTATTATCACAATACACTGTAATAATTTTGGGCAAACCAGGAATCATATCTAAGTCCATCATGAAGTTTCTGAGTCATACAACTTCTATGACTGCCTCAGAGGTTGCCACATACTCAGCTTCCATGGTGGAGTCCAGAAAGCATCTATGCTTAACACTTCTCCATTGTTATGGCTTCACCTCCTTAAAGTAAACATAAAATCCTGAGGTCGACTTACTATTGTCCCTGTCTGATTGGAAGTCAAAATCTGTGTATCCCATAGGGAGCAAATCATCTGCCTTGTAAACTAGCATATAACCTCTAGTCCCTCTAAGGTACTTTAATATATGCTTTACGGCAGTCTAGTGTCCCTGTCCTGGGTTACTTTGATATATGCTAACCATGGCCATGGCAAAACAGATATCCGGTCTCGTGCATAATATAACATACATTAGGCTTCCGACAGCCGAAGCATAAGGAACTGCCTTCATTTCCTCTATCACCTTTGATGTCTTCAGAGACATCTCTTTAGATAAAGCTACTCCATGTCTAAAAAGTAGAAAACCTTTCTTGGAGTCTTGCATTCTAAAACGAGCAAGGATTGTATCAATATATGAAGCTTGGGACAAGCACAACATCCTTTTCTTGCGATCCCATATTACTTTGATCCCAAGAATATGTGGACATTCTGATGGATCGAAAGCGCTAGAGGGGGGGGGGTGAATAGCGCTCGTGGCTATTTCATTTTTCGAAATCCGTAAATCGTACGTGAAACTAATAGAGTAATAAGCAGCGGAATAAAGACAGTCAAACACAGAGACACAGGGAATTACTTCGTTCGGAGCCTAAGGCGACTCCTACTCGAAGGCCCGCGATCCTTGATCGCTTCCGGTGGGCAACAACTATAATATCGTGAATAAGTACAAGGAAATAAGTACAACTGGAATTGAAATAATACCGACAACTAAATAATAACTGAAGCTTCGGGTCGTCGGTGAATGTCTCAGCACTTTAGAGTCGTTTCTTGAGCAGCACACAGCAGAAGGAAAGCTTGTCAAATCGTTGTCTTTGGCTGCACCCTCGACCCTCTTTTTATATGACCTTCCGGGCGCCTGGATCCCTTCCAGGCACTTGGAGTGTGACGTGGCCAACTAACCAGGATGCTCCACGTGGCGAAGTCGCGCAGGGGATAAAGTTTGGTCTCGGGTGCCCGGATCCATCCCGGGCGCCCGGACCACCTTTTTCCAGCAGGTTCTCCACCTGCAAAACAAGGTTAGTCTGAGCAAATACCCTGCAAGACAGCGTTAGAATCTGATAAAACATTGTAAAGAATAAACGACAGTCTTCGGACTGTCCGAGTCTGACTTCGGATTTCCAACCGGAAACCCTAGGTCGACCCGACGCCTATTGTTCTCTCTACGGGGAACGCGTCCTCACCTACTCCCCTGAGAAGAGATTACCTGATGCCAGTCCGGTCCTCCAGATCGACTGGACTTTTCGCCTAGGGTTACCACCCCCTAGGACCTAAGGTTACCGCCCCTTAGAGTTTTCCTCCACCTAGGGATACCGCCCCCTAGGGCCTAAGGTTACCGCCCCTTAGGATTTTCCTCCACCTAGGGTTACCGCCCCCTAGGACCTAAGGTTATCGCCCCTTAGGGTTTTTCTCCACCTAGGGTTACCGCCCCCTAGGACCTAAAGTTACCACCCCTTAGTGTTTTTCACCTGCCTAACCGCAGCTAGGACTTTCCTGAAACACTCATTCAGACATGTTAGATCACGCACTAACTTAACTTTGAATCCTTTGCCATTATCAAAACTAAGGTTCGATCGTCGGATGCTTCCCGCACCAACAATCTCCCCCTTTTTGATAATGGCAACCGAAATTCAATGTTAAGTAAAAGAAATATGCTGTTATTTATAAGCATAAGACACAAGATAAGCAAGATAAACATAGCTCCCCCTTAACACAAGCTCCCTTTAAAATATTTTCCTTGAATTTTTCTACTCTTTCTTTGAATTTGAATTTCGAATTTTTATTTCTTTCTTTGAATTTCTCTACTCTCCCCCTTTGCCATATATCAAAAATGAGTTAGTTTTGAAAAACTTAATTTTTTAAGACAGAATTTAGCAGGAAACATTTTAACTTAGGCAAGGAGCAAGTGAAAGGTAACACTTTAGAATAGCAATATTTTTCAAGATTTTTGTTTGAAGTGATTTGCCAAGAGGAACTCTTTTTAACTTAGTGTGTTTTGGGAGTTTTACAACATTTTCACAGAAAATTTTTCAAACAAAAATTTAACTTCAAAAATTTTTAGACAAAAATTTTCACCTTCAGAAGTTTTAAAAACAAATTTTCAAACAAAAATTTTCAGAAGTTTTCTGAAAAAATATTCAGGTTTTTTAAAGAATTTTCAAGGCTTTAAAAAAATTTTTTTTTTTTACTTGACGAATTTTCGAAAAGTTCTCAACTTAACTAACTTTCCAACAAGAAAAAAATTTTCAGAATGAAGGACACTTGAAAATTTGGAGAAAGTTTTTGAAAAAATTGCTTTGAAATGAATTTCAAGAATACTTAAGGTAAAGGAGAGGCGATAACCTTAATGTTTAATAGCTTGCCATTTTGTTTTAGTAAGGTATCAGAGCCCTAAGGTCCAAGCATGCTTAAACTTTAATATTGCCTATAGAGAACATCTTGCCAAGTAGCTAAGTTTAGAAAATAATTTAACTAAGTTTAGTTGGAGAAAACTTAATTAAGTACTTAGCTTTGAAAACATTTAGCTTATAGAGGAGTTATAATTCGATGGTCAGGTCATACATAATTTTAATTTTAAAGCTAAAAAATAGCTTGAATTTTCGAAGATATGCCAAAAATAGTTTTTAATTTTGAGGTCAAGTCAAAATTTTTAAAGAACAACTAATTTTAAAACTGACTCAAAATTACTCCCCCTTAATTAATGCCTTAATAAATTTTTGAGTTCAGGAGTTCAAGCATGAGAGGTTAAAAAAATTATTTTCCTAATTTTCCATCTCACTCATTCTAGATTAACAAGCATGTTTAGCATATGAGTGAATGTGAGATGGAGTTTACTTTAATTTGCAACATCGAAAATATCAGTTAGAATTCCAAATAGGTGACCATTATTTTGAAGATTTAAGAATTAATTGAATTTAGAATTTCAAGGAATTTAATAACTTCTGAAAAGGGTTTTGAAATTAATTTTTCAGAGGATATTTCAAATGATTTTTCAAATAATTTTTGAAATAATTTTGAAATTAATTTTTCAAGGGATTTTTCAAATAATTTTTCAAAAGATTTTGAAATGATCAATTTTCAAATTAAGTTTTAAAATAATTCTGAAATGATTTTGTAAAGATTTTTCAAATAATTTTTAAAAGAATTTTGAAATTAAGTTTTAAAAGATTTTGAAATGATTTTTAAAAGATTTCTCAAATAAATTTTGAAATGAAGTTTTAAAAGATTTTGAAATGATTTTGAAAAGATTTCTCAAATAAATTTTAAAATAATTTTGAAATTAAGTTTTAAAGATTTTGAAAAGATTTCTCAAATAAATTTTGAAATGAAGTTTTAAAAGATTTTGAAATGATTTTGAAAAGATTTCTCAAATAAATTTTAAAAGACTTTTGAAATTAAGTTTTAAAGATTTTTGAAGTAATTTTGAAAAGATTTCTCAAATGAATTTTAAAAGAATTTTAATAACTATCAGTTTGAATTTAAAATTCCTTAGTCATCTCACCCATCTAACTTTTCAATCAGGGAATCCTATAATTGTTGTGAGATGAATTATGGTTGAATTTAAGGGTCTGGTTTAACTTTGTGTTAGATTCAGGTTTAGTTTTGGGTTCAACAGGTAAGCATTCTTTGGATAAACTTCTGGGCTATGGTGAGTCACAAGGTACTCATTAAAGTAACCATGCCTTCGAGGTTTCCCAAATAGTCCTACCCATTGAGCTTAATACTAAACCTTGGTCTAACTAGTTAGGATTCATTTAAGGGTAGCTTCGGTCAGTTCCACTTGGCCAAATGCACCAGGTCGAAGCCATATCTTCCTAGACATGCGATGCCCAAGCTTCCCTAACATACTATCATCCAAAAACTTCACCAGTACTGTGGGTCAAGTTAAACCTAGCCCATTTTGATCTAACCTTAATTACCCTGTCGGGTAATCTACTCTTGTTTTACCCATTTCGGGTAGATTAGGTTCAGTTACCCTGTCGGGTAGTTCAGTTGGGGGTGCCAGTGAGTCTGGATCCTCCATCTATTTTTATTTAACTTAAGTTGAAATTTACTTTTAATTTGAATTAATTTCGAATTTAATTTCGAATTTAATTTCAAATCTTTAATTGAATTTTGAATTTTGAATTTAATTTTGAATTTAATTTTGAATTTTGAATTTTGGATTTGATTTTAAATTTTTAATTGAATTTTGAATTTTGAATTTAATTTTGAATTTTTAATTGAATTTTGAATTTTGAATTTAATTTTGAATTTTTAATTGAATTTTGAATTTTGAATTTAATTTTGAATTTTTAATTTTGGATTTGATTTGAATATTAATTTGAATTATGTTCTTAATATTGTTTTTCTATTAGCTCCCCCTGGATCATAGCCTCGATATGGTCTATCAAGGTAATAGACTTGATCCTTGGGGACCCAATAGTGACCATTTCCAACTTGATTAACCAAGTTGGATTTTGGCACCCATGCTTGGACAATTTTTCTATTATTTCTATTAACTAGCGATAAATATGATTTGTATTTAATTTTGGTTTTAAATCCAAGTCCAGTTTTGTTGTAAACGGCTCGCTGTTTTCCAAGAATCAGATCCAGATTCTTGGAGCCCAAGGTGAACCGTTCCAACGTGTCCTTGAGTTCTTTAATTTGAGCTTTCAAATTAGAATTTTCTTCCTCAAGTTGTTGGACTTGAGTTGAACTTCCAATTTGAACTGACTCAGTTAAAGAGCTCGAGTCAGTCGCTTCCTTAAGGGTTGTTACCTCCTTTTGGAGCGACTTAACCCGGACGTTGGATTTAGCCAACTTTTTTACTAAGTAAGGTAATAATTCATGCAAGTTATCTAATTGAAATTCTGTGAGTAGTGAACTTACAGTGGGTTTTGGTCCTTCGGAAACGAATGCGAATTCGTGGCTTCGATCAGACTCAGTCTCGGATTCGCTCCCGGTTTCTGACTCATACTCGGACTCAGTTTCTACCACGGTTGCTTGTACTGGTAGAGCGAGGAAGCTCGTCGGTTCTTCTTCGTCGGACCCGGATTCATCTGATGACTCGGACCATGTTGCCTTCAGTGCTTTCTTCGTCTTGCTTGTTCCTGCAAATAACGCAACACCTTCCTCGGCCGGACTAGTATTAGTCTGCTCAAATAATTTATTTATTAAAACATGGTTACCTGTTTTTGTATCAGGAATACCTTCGTGTAACTCAATCAGATTCTCCCACGGCTCCTTGGCACTTGAGAATGGGCCGGCGCGATTCAGCTCCTTATTCGTTAAGCCACACTGAAGTGTATACGTTGCTTTTGCATTTGCTTCTACCTTTTTGATAAGGTTCGCGTCCCAGTTCTCGTACGGTAGTGGCTTGCCGGCGCCGTTAGTTGGCAGTTGAAGCCTGGTTTTGACGATCATCCAGACTTCAAAGTGTGTCTGGAGATACGCCTCCATCCGACCCTTCCAATCTCCAAAATCATCTCCGGAGAAAAGCGGTGGGCGAGCAGTGTTGTAGCCTTCTTGATGGGTCATATTAGAAAGACAATCTCGCAAAATAAACACAATAAAACTTGTTCCAAGACTTAGTCTTGGATTAGTAATGCGAGAGAGAAATAAAAATAGTAATTCAGGAATTTTGAGAAAAAATAATAAAATATTATTAAAATAATATTAAAAAAAATATTACTACAAATTTTTGAAAATGCAATATTTTATTAATTCCAACCAATGGTGAAAAGATGAAAATTAATTTTTCAAACACAGTTTTGGAGGGAAAAAACGAAAGGCGTTTCTTGAGCAGAAAGCCACGAAAAATGCTTGAATGGTGGTTGCACCAATTCAAAGCGACCCCGCTCTGATACCAATTGATGGATCGAAAGCGCTAGAGGGGGGGGGTGAATAGCGCTCGTGGCTATTTCATTTTTCGAAATTCGTAAATTGTACGTGAAACTAATAGAGTAATAAGCAGCAGAATAAAGACAGTCAAACACAGAGACACAGGGAATTACTTCGTTCGGAGCCTAAGGCGACTCCTACTCGAAGGCCCGCGATCCTTGATCGCTTCCGGTGGGCAACAACTATAATATCGTGAATAAGTACAAGGAAATAAGTACAACTGGAATTGAAATAATACCGACAACTAAATAATAACTGAAGCTTCGGGTCGTCGGCGAATGTCTCAGCACTTTAGAGTCGTTTCTTGAGCAGCACACAGCAGAAGGAAAGCTTGTCAAATCGTTGTCTTTGGCTGCACCCTCGACCCTCTTTTTATATGACCTTCCGGGCGCCTGGATCCCTTCCAGGCGCCTGGAGTGTGACGTGGCCAACTAACCAGGATGCTCCACGTGGCGAAGTCGCGCAGGGGATAAAGTTTGGTCCCGGGCGCCTGGATCCATCCCGGGCGCCCGGACCACCTGCAAAACAAGGTTAGTCTGAGCAAATACCCTGCAAGACAGCGTTAGAATCTGATAAAACATTGTAAAGAATAAACGACAGTCTTCGGACTGTCCGAGTCTGACTTCGGATTTCCAACCGGAAACCCTAGGTCGACCCGACGCCTATTGTTCCCTCTACGGGGAACGCGTCCTCACCTACTCCCCTGAGAAGAGATTACCTGATGCCAGTCCGGTCCTCCAGACCAACTGGACTTTTCGCCTAGGGTTACCACCCCCTAGGACCTAAGGTTACCGCCCCTTAGAGTTTTCCTCCACCTAGGGATACCGCCCCCTAGGGCCTAAGGTTACCGCCCCCTAGGACCTAAGGTTACCATCCCTTAGGGTTTTTCACCTGCCTAACCGCAGCTAGGACTTTCCTGAAACACTCATTCAGACATGTTAGATCACACACTAACTTAACTTTGAATCCTTTGCCATTATCAAAACTAAGGTTCGATCGTCGGATGCTTCCCGCACCAACACATTCTCCTAAGTCCTTCATATCAAATTGCTTGGACAACCATACCCTTACTTCCGACAACACTTTGATATTGTTTCCAACTATCAAAAATGTCATCTACGTATAGTACAAGAAATATCACCATGTTTCCATCACACTTCTTGTATACACAAGATTTATTCGTACATTGAATAAATCCATAAGACTGGATTACTACCGGATGTTCCAAGACATTGAAGCTTTGCTTCAGTCCATAAATAGACCGATTGAGCTTACATATTAGATGCTCTTTGCCCTTTGCAATGAACCCCTCTGGTTGCTTTATATGGATGCTTTCTTCAAGACTTCCATTAAGGAAAGTAGTCTTGACATCCACTTGTCAAATCTCATAATCCATATGACTAGCAAAAGATAAAGAATTCGAATAGACTTAAACATAGCTACCGGTGAAAAGGTTTCCTTACCCTTTTCAACAAGCCTTGCTTTGAAAGTTTCCACCTTCCCGTCTGTCCTTCTTTTTCTATTGTAGACCTATTTAAACTCAATGGATTTTACACCATTTAGTGGTTCTACAAGCTCCCAGACTTTATTAGAATACATAGATTCTATTTTTGTATTCATTGCTCTTTGCCAAGATGTTGCATCTTTATCTTGGAGTGCTTCATCATATGTCCGGGGATCATGTTCATGTTCACTAGGGATCTAGTCCAAAGACTCTCCAAAACATGAACCTTTTAGGTTGCCTAACAACCCTCCCACTATGACAAGGCACTTTGTGTAATTGTGTATCATTTGTGATACGTGTTGCAGTTTCTTGTGATATTTAATCTTGTACAGTTGGTACTAGATTAGACATGTCCTTTATTATTTCCTTAAGAACAAATTTACTTATGGACTTGTGGTTCATTACATAGTCCTATTCTAAAAATCAGGCATTGATGCTTATAATGACTTTCTGATTTTTAAGGACTATAAACCTCCTTTCATTTCTCTAGGATAACTCACAAACAAGTGAAATCTTATCCAACTTATCGGTGTCTCCGTTCAGCACATGTGTTGGACTACCCCAACTCCGAATATGCTTCAGACTAGGCTTACGCCCATTCTACAATTCTATGGGAGTAGAGGGTTCTGACTTTAGAAGGTACTATGTTCACTTCCGTTTCCAGAGTATATCTTCAAAACGAATTTGGTAATTCTGAATAACTCATCATTGATCTAACTATTTCCATAAGAGCCCTATTCCTTCATTCGACTACACTATTCTGTTGGGGTGTACCAGGTGCACTCAGTTGGGATTGAATCCCGACTTCTAATAAGTGACTCCTAAACTCTCCTAAGAGGTACTTGCCAATATGATCTCACCGTAGTGTCTTGATACTTTTACCTTGACGTTTCTCCACATCAGCCTTGTACTCTTTGAACTTATCAAAGTACTTAGACTTGCGACGTATCAAGTAAATATACACGTATCTGGAATAGTCGTCTATAAAAGAGACGAAATATTCGAAACCACCTCTTGCCTGGATAGTCATAAGTCCACACATATAAGAATGAACCAATTCCAATACTTCTTTGGTTCTATACCCCTTAGACTTAAAAGGCATCTTGGTCATTTTTCCTTCCAAGTAAGACTCGTAGGTTGGAAAGTTTTCCACCACCAATGAACCCAAAAGTTCATTGGATATTATCCTTTGAATCCTACTCAAGTCAATATGACCTAGTCTTAGATGCCAAAGATATGATTGGTTCATATCCGAAAGTTACTTTATCTTATTAGAGTTAGAAGATGTGTTATTAATTTCCATTTGTTGCATCGTGGGAGTTATTGGATTATAAATTGTCAACCAACGTACTAGAACAGATAACTTCCCTATTATTCTTGATAACAACTTTGTTATCAAAAGAGACAGAATATCAAGTTCTTTGATAGTTTAGAAACTGAAATCAAGTTCTTTCTAAACTTGGTATGTAAAGATAATTTCTCAAAATCCATATTTTATTCCTATCAAAGGATAAGCATCTCCCACTGCAACAGCTGCTACTTTTGCAGTATTGCCCATGTAGACAGTGTTTTCCCTTTCATATAGTTGTTGGGTTTCCTGGAACCCTGCAATGAATTACAGACATGATCAGTGGCTCCTGTATCTACACACCAGGTACCGGTAGATAACACCACTAAATATGTTTCTACAACTAATGAATAAAATACACCTATATTGTCCTTAGTTCTGAGAGGACAACCCATCTTAATATCCAAGTTTTGTTTCCAATCATTATAATTGGGACAATTAAGTCTATTCTATAGTATAACAGCTAGGGGATTGAAAACCTAAGAATCACAAAACATTTGGTCAATACTTTAGAATTCAAAATAATATTGATTCCTCAAACAATATCATTTAAATTCACTAACACCTCAAACACTGTGAATTTTATATGCCACGATAGTGTGGACGTATACAAATTCAAACATTTGTAAGAGGAGAATTTTACCCATTAATAACCTTGTCAACCTATCTTTATGACAAATAAAATTATCTCAAACACCGTGAATTTTGTATGTCACGATAGTGTGGACATATACAAATCCAAACAGTTGTAAGAGGGGTTTTACCCATTAATTTTATTATCTTGTCGACTTGACAAATAAAATTACCTCAAACACCGTGAATTTTGTATGCCGCGATAGTGTGGACGTATACAAATCCAAACATTTGTAAGAGGGGTTTTACCCATTAATTTTATTATCTTGTCAACCTGACAAATAAAATTACCTCAAACACTGTGAATTTTGTATGCCACGATAGTGTGGACGTATACAAATCCAAACATTTGTAAAAGGGGTTTTACCCATTAATTTTATTATCTTGTCAACTTAACAAATAAAATTACCTCAAATACCGTGAATTTTGTATGCCACGATAGTGTGGACGTATACAAAATCTCAACATTTGTAAGAGGGGGTTTTAATTTTATTATCTTGTTAACCTATCTTTATGGCAAATTAATAGTTGATTTTCCTTTGGTCACACAAATAATAGCAGTGACTCCAATGGGGAGGATACTATTAAATGCGCATAAGTGTATACCATTACCTGATACTTAGTCCATTAAATAAGATTGTGCCCCTTCCGATGGGGAAGATCACACGCTCCTAATTAATTTCCTATAATCATCCAAAATAGAAGTTTGATCTAGTGATCTGTAAACAAACTCATCCGATGGGGAGAGAGGCACTCAGAGCCAACACGCATGTTTGTTGCATCACTTACAAACTAGTAATGGAGACCGTGGAATTTATCTACTAATCCCTCTCCCACTTAGTTATTTAAGGTGAGGAATTTTAACTTATGCAAACATACATCACATGCACACACACATCATAGTAAATAAAAGTAATAAATATGGAAATTAATTTTCTAACTATTATGGCTTCTTCCATCACTGTCCTCCGTGTGTTGTCAACCCTAGTTGCTGCCATCTTTAGCCACTGCTATCAGGTCTAGTCGCCGCATCTATCTTGTTGCCTTTTTCGCTGTGTCTCTAGTCCTCAAAAAGTACTACGCCTCGTAAGGATGAGATCCACGACAAAAATAGAATTTTACATTTATCGATCCTATATTCCATAAAGGAATGTACATGTAATCTAGATCGAAACAAAAATGTAAAATCCTAAAAACTAATACAGCTCCTGCTGTATTTAATACATACAATCATGCACACACAAAAATGCCCTTCACATGTCCAAGGGTCCAATCACACACAATATCTATAAGCCATAATAATTAGAGCTTGCAACCACATAGTTAGCACATCCTACTATTATCCTGCCTAAATTATGTATGGCATGTGCATAATTAACTAAAAACCAAACACACAGAGGTAAACCCTAGCTCTGATACCAATTGTTGGTTGCTATGCGGAATATCATACCGGTTCCCCTGTATAAAAATTTTGTACAAGTCCTGAACTTTTACTAACAACCTATTGTGTTCTTTAGAAATTAAATTAAGAATCACAAACGGAACTTAACATTATTGATTCCAAATTTAACTAATCTGTTCTTAGTAATTTAGACTTGGATCACAAACGATGCTTAACATTATTGATCCAAATCCACCCATGTTACAAATTCAATTAAATATTAATTTCAGAAATCAACTTCCAGGTTAAACATGGTGAGGAACTAGGCCTTCTTGGGTATGGGAGCATCCACCACTTCCTAGACAAAGCCTTTCAATGAAATCTAATATTTAATTTCCTTATATAACCCTAGGTTTAACCAAAAGGAATAATCGAATCACAAATTCGAAAAACAAAAAAAACACAAACTCGAATCACAAATTCAAAAACAAGAATCGTATGCCTCTTGTGTTTGGAATTCATACAAAGAAAACTAGTATGATGCGGAAAACAATTACTAGTTATACCTTTCTTTGTAAGCAACAACCTCTTGATCTTCTATCGTATTCCTCTTCTTATCTCGGACGTTGTGTGGGCAACGATCTACGGAGATAAGAATCCACCAAGCCTCCTTCTTCCTTCTTCCAAGTTTCGGCCAAGCACCTTTCTCCAAGAGATAGCAAGTCTCGACCACCAACCAAGCTCCAAGGGATGGAAGAGCAAAGCCTCCTTTCTCTCCTTCTTCTCCTAGCAAGAACCGGCCACCACAAGAACTCCAAGAAGGGGATGCACCGGCCACTAAAGAAGAAGAGAAGAGAAGAATAGGGCCGGCCACACACCAACGAAGAGAGGAGAAACTATAGAAGACATGTCGTGAGGTGAGGCACCTCTACCCCCTCTTTTATATTCCTTGGTCTTGGCATATAAGGAAATTTAATTATAATTAAAATTCCCTTATTCTCCTTGCCATTGGTTAATAAGGAAAATTTAATTAAAATTCCTTTTAACCCATGCTATGGCTGGCCACACCATCATGCTCCAAATAAGGCAAGTTTTAAACACAAAATTAAAACTTTCTTATTTGTTTCCGGAAATTTTAAAATAAAAATTTCTCTATTAATTTTTCCCTTCATGGTTGGTTATAAAAGGAAATTTTATAAATTAAAATCTCTCTATTAAAACATGTGGATGATTTCCAAAAAGGAAAGTTATCTTTAAAATTAAAATCTTCCTCTCGATCTACAAATAAGGAAAGATATCAAATCTTTTCTTAATCTTTTGTAGAAACTATAATAGGAAAGATTTAATTTTAAAACTTTTTTTATATCATCAAGATGGTTACAAAAAAGGAAAGTTTTATCAAAAATTAAAATCTTCCTTTTAACTACAAATAAGGAAAGATATCAAACTTTTCACTTAATCTTTTGTAGAAAGCTATAAAAGGAAATATTTAAATTTTAAACTCTCTTTTAAAACCATGGTATCCACATATGGAAAGATTTTAAATAAAATCCCTTTTATTCTTTACATGCCCGGCCACACCAAGCTTGGGCTCCAAGCTAGGGTCGGCCACCTATACTTGGCTCAACCTATGGCTTGGCCGGCCCAAGCTTGGACTCCAAGCTTGCTTGGCCGGCCACCTAATGGTTGGGTAAGAAGGTGGGTATAGGTGGGTATAACACTTTATAAATAAGAGGTTACGATAGGGACCAAGAGGAGGAGTTGGTTTTGGTCTCTCGATAAAATTAAGCTTCCCATGTTCACCTCGAACACCCAACTTAATTTCATCAATAATAATTTATCCCACTAAAGAATTATTATTGAACTACCACACCAATCTCAAATTATATTTTGGGCTCCTTCTTATTATGAGTGTATTAGTCTCCCTGTGTTTAAGATATAAAATGTCCACTAATTAAATGAGTTACTAACAACTCACTTAATTAATATCTAGCTCTAAGAGTAGTACTACTCAACTTTATTATCATGTCGGACTAAGTCCACCTGCAGGGTTTACATGACAATCCTTATGAGCTCCTCTTGATGACATCATCAACCTAGGTTACTAGGACACAGTTTCCTTCTATAATCAACAACACACACTATAAATAATATCATTTCCCAACTTATCAAGCCTCTTGATTTATCGAACTAAATCTCACCCATTGTTAAGTCAAAGAAATAAATACTAGATATATGTGTTTGTTATTATATCAGATTAAGAGCACACACTTCCATAATAACAAAGGTCTTGTTCTTTTACGTAGTCAGTATAAAAAGAACTTACCTTAAATGGTCCTGCTCAATACACTTAGAGTGTATTAGTGTAATTTTATAGTTAAGATAAACTAATACGAAATTACACTACGACTATTCCAATAGTTTATTCCTTTTCATCTTAGTCGTGAGCTACTGTTTATAATTTATAAGGAATCGATAACATGATCTTCTGTGTATGACACCACACACCATGTTATCTATAATATAAATTAATTGAACAACTACACTTAGCATATAAATGTAGACATTCGACCAATGTGATTCTTATTTCTAAATAAATGTTTATACAAAAAGCTAGGCTTTTAGTATACACTCTAACAATGGCTTATAGCCATTTTTCAAAATCCGGGCCCTGTATAGCTTCCTGATAAGATGTGGGCTCATTGAGACCAACTAGCACTACATCATCGTTGTCAGACAAGAGAAAAGAATATCTCTCAGGTTGACGACGGGTCCTATCAGATTTGTGTAGAGTTTGTGCTACTTGAACAGGTTATTGTTCCACAACTTCTTGTTGTGTAACAAAATCATGATCTATAACATCTTATGGTACCTGTTCAATTTCCATCAAGGCTTCGGTGCTAGTTTGTTTATCTTGAATTTCTTCAAGATTGACTTTACTCCCACTAGTTTTTCTAGAAATAAACTCCCTTTCTAGAAAGACATCATTTCTGGCAACAAACACTTTGCCTTGTGTGGGATTATAGAAGTAATATCCCTTTGTTTCCTTGGAATATCCTATAAAATAGCACTTGTCTGATTTGAGTCCTAATTTATCTGAGACTTATCGTCGAACGTAAGCCTCAGAATCCCAAATCTTCATGAAAGACATTTTGAGACTCTTCCCAGTCCATATTGTATATGGTGTCTTTATTACGGCCTTAGATGGAACGTGATTAAGTGTAAAAGTGGTCGTCTCTAGAGCATGCCCCCAGAAGGAAGTAGGAAGACCTGTATGACTCATCATCGATCGTACCACATCTAATAAAGTACGATTCCTCCTTTCTGATACACCATTCCATTGTGGTGTTTCAGGTGGAGTAAGTTGAGATATGATCTTACACTCAATGAGATGGTCATGAAACTCTTGGCTTAGGTATTCCCACCTCGATCGGATCGAAGCATCTTAATACTCTTACTAAGTTACTTTTACTGAGATCATCAGTAAAAGTAATGAAGTAATGTTAGCCTCCACTAGCTGCTATTTTGAAAAGGCTACACACATCAGTATGTATGAGTCCTAACAAATCATTAGCCCTTTCGCTATGCCCACTAAATGGAGTCTTAGTCATCTTGCCTTGAAGACAAGATTCGTATACCTCATATGATTCAAAATCAAATGAGTCCAAAAGTCCATCCTTATGAAGTTGGGATATGTGACTCTCATTTATGTAACCCAAGTGATAATGCCAGAGATATGTTTGATTCAAAATCATTAGATTTGAACCGTTTGGTATTTATGTTATAGATTGGGTTGCCAAAGTCTAGAACATAGAGTACATTCACAGGATGTGCACTATAGTAGAACATTTCATTAAAATAAATGGAACAACATTTGTCCTTTATTACAAATGAAAAACCTTTCTTGTCCAAACAAGAAACAGAGATAATGTTCTTGGTCAAGGTAGGCACATAACAACACTTTTCTAGTTCTAAAACAAGCCGAGTGGGCAAATATAAGAAATATGTTTCTACAGCGACAACAGCAACTCTTGCACCATTGCCTACTCACAAGTCCACTTCACCCTTTGTCAATGTTCTACTATTTCTTTGCCACTATACATTAATATAAATGTGAGATGCACACTCGGTATCTAATATCCGTGTAGAAGAAATAGACAGATTGACTTCTATAACATATATACCTGAGGCAAAAGTCTCACTTCTCTTCCTTTTCAGTTCCTCTTCCAATGTCCGATCTCACCACAATGGAAGCATGTTCCTTCCCTAACAACCTCACCTTTGGGTTTCAATGCATGAGTCTTGTACTTTCCTTTGGCTTGGGTCTTACCCTTACCTTTGAGCTTCCAATTGCCTTTGCCCTTAGACACCATCAAAATGGTACTAGGCTTTGCCTTCTTAAGGTTAAGTTCAGCAGTTCTCAACATGCTCAACATCTCAGGTAGCAGTTTGCCAATTTCATTCATGTTGTAGTTCATGACAAATTGACTATAGTTATCCGGCATGGACTGCAAGATAAGATCAGTGACCAATTCTTGGCCTAATGGAAATCCCAATCACTATAGAATTTCTACATACCCAATCATTTTGAATACATATGGATCTACAGGACTTCCTTCTTGTATTCTGCATTGAAACAGTACTTTAGAGATCTCAAATCTCTCATGTTTTACTTATCCTTGATATAGTTGTCTAAGATATTCAACTATATCATAAGCATTCATTTTCTCATGTTGCTTCTTTTAGAATGTATACTAAAAGCCTAGTTTTTTGTATAAACATTTATTTTGAAATAAGAATCACGTTGGTCAAATATCTTCATTTATGTTAAATGTAGTTGCTCATTTAATTTATATTGTAGATAACATGGTGTGTGGTGTTATACAGAAGATCACGTTATCAGTTCCTTATAAATTATAAATAGTAGCTCACGATTAAAATGAATAGGGACAAACCATTGGAATAGTCGTAGTGTGATTTAGTATTAGTTTATCTTGGCTATAAAATTACACTAGTACACTCTGAGTGTATTGAGTAGGATCATTTGAGGTTGTTCTTTTTATACTGATTGCATAAAAGAACAGGACCTCTGTTATTATGGAAGTGCGTATTCTTAATCCCGATATAATGACAAATACATATATTTAGTATTTATTTCTTTAATTTATCAATAAGTGAGATTTAGTTCATTAAATCAATAGGCCCGATAAGTTGGGAAATAATATTATGGTGTGTTGTTAATTATAAAAGGAAACTGTATCCTAATTATCTAGGTTGATGATGTCTCCTTGAGGAGCTCATAAGGATTGTCATATAAACCTTGCAGGTAGACTTAGTCCGACATGACAATAAAGTTGAGTGGTACCACTCTTGGAGCTAGAAGTTAATTAAGTGAGTGTTAGTAACTCATTTAATTAATGGACATTCGATATCTTAAATACAGGGAGATTAACACATTCATGATAAGAAGGAGCCCATAATATAATTTGGAATTGATGTAGTAGTTCAATAATAACTCTTTAGTGGTATGAGTTATTATTGATGAACTTGAGTTGGGTGTTCGGGGCGAACACGGGAAGCTCAAGTTCATCGGGAGACCAAAGTTAATTCCTCCTCTAAGTCCCTATTGTAGCCTCTTATGTAAAGCCTTATATCCACCCAAAGCCCAGCTTCTTAGCCTAAGCTAGGGCCGACCAAGCCTTGCTTGGTGTCCAAACAAGGGGCCGACCAAGCCAAGCTTGGAGCCTAAGCTAGGGTCGGCCAAGCCTTGCTTGGTGCCCAAGCAAGGAGCCAGCCACACATAAATTAGAAAAGGAAGTTTTAGTTTTTGTTAAATTTTTCCTTTATAGAGATCCATAAAAAGGATTTAAAAGAATGATTTTAATTATAAAACTTTCCTTTTTTAGATCGGTCACAAAAGGAGTTTTTATCTTGTTAAAATCTTTCCTTTTATAGAGATCCATAAATGGGATTTAAAAGAGAGATTTTAATTATTGAAATCTTTCCTTTTATAGACATCCACAAAAGGATTTAAAAGAGAGATTTTAATTATTGAAATCTTTCCTTTTATAGACATCCACAAAAGGATTTAAAAGAGAGATTTAAATTTTATAAAATATTCCTTTTATAGCTATCCACAAAAGGGATTTTAAAAGAGAAATTTTAATTTTTATTTAAAATCTTTCCTTGTTTGATGAAAAAGGTGTGGCCGGCCATGATAGAGGATTAAAAGGAAATTTTAATTTTATTTTAAAACTTTCTTTTTTTGCATTCACCAAGGATTATAAAAGAAGAGGAGGTGGTGCCTTATGGTTTAACACATCTTCTATTTTGACCCTTCATCTTCTTCTTTTCTTCTTCTTCTTTGTGGCCGGCGGCATCAAGCTTGGAGTTCCATTGGTGGCCGGATACTTGGAGGTGAAGAATAAGAGAAAGGAGGTTCTCTAGTTGTGATATCCCTTTGGTGGCCGAAAGCTTGGAAGGAAGAAGAAGGTTTGGGTGGATTTCATCTTGGTAGATCGTCGCCTACACGATGTCCAAGAGGAGGAGAGGAATACAATAGAAGATCAAGAGATTATTAAATCTTCAAAGAAAGGTATAATTAATTATTAGTTTCCACTTCATAATTAGTTCATATTCTTTGAATGGATCCTGAAATACCAACACAAGAGGCTATCGATTTTAGACTATCGGTTTTGTGTTATCGATTTTATGTTTCGATTTCATGTTTCGATCTTGTGCTTCTATTGAGGTCTCTTTAGTTAAACCGAGGGTTACTGTAAGAAGTTTAAACATTGAATTTCTTTGAAAGGCTTTATCTAGGAAGTGGTGGATGATCCCATACCCAAGAAGGCCTAGTGCCTCGCCATGTTTAACCTGGAAGCCAATCTTTGAAATAAATGTTTAATCATCTTCTGTAATATGGTTTAACTTCTAAAGAACACATCGGTTGAATTTGGAGTAAAAATGTTAAGTTTTATTTCCAATCCAAGTTTAACTTCTGAAGAGTAACTTGGATTAATAATGTTAAGCATCATTTACAATCCAAGTTTAACTTCAGTAGAGCACATGTGTAGCTAGGAAAAGTTCTGTGCTTGTACAAAATTTTTGTACAGGGGAACAGAACGGAATATACGTGTAGCAACCAACAATTAGTATCAGAGTGAGGTTTCTGCCTCTGTGTGTTTGGTTTTTAGTTAAATTATGAACAAGTCATGCATAATTTAGGCAGGATAATAGTAGGATGTGCAAATAGACTAACTCTGTGGTTGCAGGCATCCTAGATCCAACTATTATGACCCTATTATGCTTTGTGTGTGATTAGACCCTCGGACATGTCGAGGGCATTTTATGTGTGTGCATGATTGTATTTATTAAATACAGTAGGAGTTGTATTAGTTTTAGGATTTTACATTCTATTTGACCTAGATTATATGTACATTCCCTTGTGGAATATAGGATCGATAAATGTAAAATTTTATTTTTATCGCGGATCGTATTCTTGCAAGGTGTCATACTAGTTGAGGACCAGAGGTGCATCGGAGAAGGAAGCACGATAAACGCGACGATATAAACCCTAGGGCTGGCGGGTAGGGTTGGCGGCACATGGAGGATAGCTATGGACAAGACCATAATAGTTGGAAAATATTTTTCATATTTATTGCCTTTTATGTTGTGCATGTGTGATGTGTTTGCATGTTAAAATTTCTCATCTTAAATAACTAAGTGGGAGAGGAATTTAATCAAATTCCACGGTCTCCATTACTGGTTTGTAAGTGATGCACTCAAACTTGCGCATTGGCTTTAAGTGTATTCCTCCACATCGGATGGGTTTGTTTGCGGACCACTAGATCAAACTTCCTTTATGGATGATTATAGAAAATTATTTAGGCTTGTGTGATCCTCTCTATCTGAAGGGGCATAATCCTATTTAATGGACTAAGTATCAAGTAATGGTATACACTTAGGCGCATTTAATAGTATCCTCCCCATCGGAGTCACTGCTATTATTTGTGTGACCGAAGAAAACCAACTATTAATTTTATTTATCATAAAGTTAGCATGACAAGATAATAAAATTAATGGGTAAAACCTCCTCTTACAAATGTTTGAAATTATATACGTCCACACTATTGTAGCATACAAAATTCATGATATTTTGAGGTGTTAGTGAGTTTAAATGATATTGTTTGAGGAATCAATATTATTTTAAATTCTTAAGTTTTGACCAAAATTTATTTTGTGATTCTTAGGATGACCTTCAATCTACTTGCTATTATATTAAAAGAGAACAAACTTACTGGTCCCAATTACATTGATTGGAAACGAAACCTGGACATTGTCCTAACTACTGAAGGCTATAAGTTTGTACTTCTAGAGGTCTGCCCTAATGTGCCTAATAGCGATTCTAGTAAAGAGGAGATTGAGCGTCATAGAAAATGGGTCAAGGCAGATGAGATGGTGTGGTGTTACATTTTGGCTTCTATGTCAAATGTGCTGTAACATCAGCATAAGGCCATGTCTACTGCCTATGACATGATGTACAATTTCAAGGAACTCTTCGGACACCAGAATCGGGCTGCTAGGAAAGAGGCTATAAGAAACTTAATGATAGCCACCATATCTGAGGGGACACCTGTAAGGGATCATATCCTCAAAATGATGGCTTACTTGAATGAGATACAAATCCTTGGGGTTGAAATCAATGGAGAAACCCAGGTCGATATCATTCTCCAAACATTACCTAAAAGTTTTGAGCAATTCCACTTGAACTACAACATAAACAAAAGGGTTTATTCGTTGGCGGAACTTCTGACAGAACTTCAAGCAACAGAAGGGTTATTTCGTCAAAGCTCTCAAATTCACATTGCTGAAAACGTTTTTGCTTCTAAACCAAAAGGTAGAAAGAAGAAAAAGAAACAAGTTGGTTCAGCAAAGAAAGTGAATCGACCTCTAGGGACTGGACCGAAAGAAGGTGTGAAGAAGCCGAAGGGCAAGTGCTTCACATGCAAGCAATCTGGACATTGGAAGGTGGATTGTCCTCATAGAAAAGAGAACAATAAAGGTATATCTTATTCTCCAGTAGTTGAAACATGTTTAGTGGTGTTATCTACCGATACCTGGTGTATAGATACGGGAGCCACTCATGTCTGCAATTCATTGCAGGGGTTCCAGGAAACTCGACGACTACATGAATGGGAGATTACCATCCACATGGGTAATGCTACAAGAGTGGCGGTTGTTGCAGTGTGAGATGTTTATTTGTCTTTTGGTAGGAATAAAACATTGATTCTGAGAAATTATCTTTATGTACAAAGTTTTAGAAAGAACTTAATTTCAATTTTTAAACTTTTTATGGATGGATATTCTGTTTCTTTTGATGACAAACTAGTTGTCAAGAAAAATAGGGAAGTTATCTATTTTGGTATATTGGTTGACAATTTGTATACTCTAAACCCAATAACTCCCACGATGCAACAAATGAAAATTAATAACGCATCTTCTAATTCTAATAAGAGAAAGCAACCTTCAGAAATGAACCAAACATATCTTTGGCATCTAAGGTTAGGTCATATTAACTTAAGTAGGATTTAAAGGTTAATAGCTGATGAACTTTTGGGTTCATTAGTGGTGGAAAATTTTTCAACCTGCGAATCTTGCTTGGAAGGAAAAATGACCAAGAGACCTTTTAAGGCAAAAGGGTATAGAGCCAAAGATGTGCTGGAATTGGTTCATTCTGATTTGTGTGGACCTATGACTATCCAGGCAAGAGGTGGCTTCGAATATTTTATCTCTTTTATAGACGACTATTCGATATACGAGTACATTTACTTGATGCGCCGCAAGTCTGAGTGCTTTGATAAGTTTAAAGAGTACAAGGTTGATGTGGAGAAACGTCATGGTAAAAGTATCAAGACACTACGGTCTGATCGTGGTGGTGAGTACTTCTTAGGAGAGTTTAGGAGTTACTTATCAGAGGTCAGGATTCAATCCCAACTGTCTGCACCGGGTACACTGTTAACGTTCCACAAGTGTACGAATACGTCGTCGGTAATAAATAAAGATATCGTATTCACAGGGACTGGTTATAACCACTGAAGATATCTCAACACGAATTAGCTAAACAACTAATCAATTGATTTATAGAAAACTAAGTGCAACTAAAGCATAGAAACAGGAATAAGGGCTATGATAAAAGGATGTTCTAGGAGTTTTGATTTCTTTGTAATGTTATTCAATGTAAATGATCTACCAAATCTTATTTCTCAATTGTCCTTCATTTGTAGAGGATTGTCGATTCTCTCTTGCAATAGACAACCGACCTAGGACTAAAATCTATCTCTAATGTGATCAATTAGGAATGATTCCTATGATGTCCTTACACGGGCTTGCCTGTCACGTGCATCCCTCGGATAATCAACATAGAAATTCATTACTTCTCAACCATATCAAGATATAAAAGATGAATGGATACAATCTATCTTATCCCCTTAAATGACCTTATTTCCCCTTCAAGATTATCTCTTAATCGTCTTTACACAGGCTTGCCTGTCACGTACGTCCCTCGAAAGCATATAAGTGAAGTTTGATGTTCTCAAGATGTATGCCACAAGGTTTTCAAAAGACAGTCAAGTGACTATCAAATGAAAGTAAAAAACAAGCAATCAAAGCAAAAGAAAATATAACGTTCCGCAAGTGTACGGATACGTCGCCAGTAATAAAGAAAGATATCGTATCTACAGGAACTGATTATAACCACTAAAGATATCTCAACACGAATTAGCTAAACAACTAATCAATTGATTTATAGAAAACTAAGTGCAACTATAGAAAGGAGAGCATAGAAGTAAAAGCATAGAAACAGGAGTAAGGGCTATGATAAAAGAATGTTCTAGGAGTTTTGGTTTCTTTGTAATATTATTCAATGTAAATGATCTACCAAATCTTATTCCTCAATTGTCTTCATTTATAGAAGATTACCGATTCTCTCTTGCAATAGACAACTGGCCTAGAACTAAAATCTATATCTAATGTGATCAATTAAGAATGATTCCTATGATGTCCTTACACGGGCTTGCCTGTCACGTGCGTCCCTCGAATAATCAACATAGAAATTCATTACTTCTCAACCATATCAAGATATAAAAGATTAATACATACAATCTATCCTATTCTCTTGAATGACCTTGTTTCACCTTCAAGATTATCCCTCAATCGTCCTTACACGGGCTTGTCTGTCACATACGTCCCTTAGATAATCAAATGAGGTATTATCTCTACAAGATCCACAAGATACTCAAATATTTAATCAAGTATGGTAATCAAGTCCAATCGCAACAATCCACATAAGATCAAATAGATACAAACAAGACAACATCAAAGAAATAGGAAATTGGCAAATCCACAAGAGTTTACATCAAATCATATTACAAATACTCCCTCCATCCTAGAACAAAGAGATCTAATCCATAGAACAAGAAAAGAAACCAAAAGATAAGAAAATCCTAAGCATCTTGATCCCAAAACCCAAGAAGAGAAAGGGAAGAAAAGCTTATCTACGATGAAGAATGGTTTTCGAATCCAATCCTCATTCCCTGAGTCGATTCGTTGAAGATCTGCCCTTAGATCATCGGAAAATCCCTCCAAGAAGGTGGGGAATCACTCAAATCTTGTTCTCTCCCAAAAAGGAGAACTCCCCTTTCAAATGGTGGAAGAAACCCTTATATAAAGCAGAGATTTTGGGCACCACACGACCCTGAGACCCGGCCGTGTGTGAGACACAACCTAGGTCATTCTCTTCGTTTCCCTTCTCACACGGGCATGTGATGCACACGGCCATGACATGTTCTACCACTGCCACCCTTGCACGGTCGTGAAGATCTACACGGCCTGTGCTGCCTCCAGCTCTAGAACACATGCATGGTCGTGTCTGGGACACATCCAGGGCTTATTTGGTTCCTGGGAAAATTGCACGGCCGTGTGTATCTACACACCCATGTACTGCTTTGGCTCTGGAAGGCTTGCACAGCCGTGTCTAGTACACGACCATGTACTGCTTTGGCTCTGCAAGGCTTGCATGGGTGAGCATCACCGCACGACCTAGGTCACTCTCCCAGACATGGCCGTGTGGCACTCCAAGATGGTGTCTTCCTCCTTTTGTTAGCTTGTAGATTTGGCCTCGATCATAAATTCTTCTCCAAATACGACTCCTGCGTACAAAAAATGCACAAAAGCAGATCTCCGAACAAAAAAAGTAAATATGCTAAAAGCAAAGCTGGAAGTACGAAAATGCATAGATAAAGCATGCGCAAAATATGTGAATGTGCGTCAAAACATGCTAAACAAGTGTATACAATCTATGCACATCACACCCCGAGACTTAAACTTTTGCTTGTCCTCAAGCAAAAATACCGCAATCTTAATTCATATGCTCTACAATGCATTCATAATCCCTAATGTACTTTCCTAACTCTATCAGAAAGTTTTATTAACAAGCATAATCATGGAAACAAGTCAAGTATGGCTCAAGCATAAGTCTCTTGTGCACAGTGAAAAAAGTGACCCAAACTTTTCAAGTTTCAATCTATGTCCTAGTCAAGTCGTCATCCAGATGAGTTTCTAATGTTTTCGGTGATAGGCACTTACCTGCCACACACTTGGTTCATATTTCTCAATCAACCTAGGGTCTCAAAGGCGTGCTCAATCTCAAGAGAAGCTAAGCAGTCATTTCTCCAGTAACCTAACTCGGTCTCAAAGGGGTGACTTACTCGATTTCACTCACGACAACTATTTTTTATATCCCTTATTCATTTTTTTTATATAAGAATTTGCATTGTGTAAAACTTATTTACAAATGCACTTTTAGCACAAATGTTAGGATATTTTGATTTTTCCAAATGAGCTTACATGATTTGAGGATCATCCAGTAACCAAAATAAAGTTTGAGAAATCAGCATGGAAACCAAGTACTAAACAAACAAGATGAATCATGACTATTTCAATGATATCAACTATCCAAGCTCGAGTATAGTGAAGGTAAGATCCTTAAGGTCAAGCCAAATTTCAAACTTATCTCTATATGATACCTAGCTTATTTCATGCTACTCAAGATAGAGAAAATAAATATACTAAGCATACTACTAGCATCATTTAAAACATCATGAATCACGATAATAAAAGTGCTAACATTTTTACTAAAAGATAAGAAAGCATATAAGTGAAGTTTGATGTTCTCAACATGTATGCCACAAGGTTTTCAAAAGACATTCAAGTGACTATCAAAACAATCCAAGCAAAACAAGAACAAATGCAAAACAAAACAGAAAATGCAAAAATTTTCAGGTTTTCGAACCACCCCCCCTAGACTTAAACTTTTCATCGTCTGAATGAAATCAATATGGTGGAGGAGGTGGTAAATCAGGAAATTCAGAAAAGGGAAAAGGAAAGGCCTTAATAAACCATTTTACTTCATCTCTAAAAAACTTATGATATTCAAACAATTTATCTATATCATCCTGCAAAAATTTCATAAAGCCTCTAAAATCTTCATTAAATTCCATTTGAGCTTTATAAGAATTCATAATTCTATAAATCTTTTCACACAATTCTCTCTCACTTTTAAAACATTCTTGCAATTTTTTAAATTGTTCCTCTTCCATGCATTCTTTACTTGCAATAAAATTGCTAGTCGAATCCAAATCGTTATGAATATTGTCAAAAACAGAATGAAGTTCTTTGAAATTAAAACCATGAACATCACGACTAACCAAAGGAACATTTCTTGAAACAAAAGTTGACAACAATTTAGAATGTTGACTTGCTAATTTTAATCTCCAATTTTCCTTATTATGAATAGTAGTGAGATCATGATTGGACAATCTTAAAGGGAAATTGTTTTTAATAAGAAGACTATATCCATGTTCTTCACGCCTTATCATCTTTGTTGTTAAACATGAATTCAAGTCTAATCTACAAGAATTATCAATCATTTCTAATTCACTTAAATCACACCCTAACACCAAAGCTATTTGAGTTAACAATCCTCCTAAAACAATAGGTGTAGTAGAATCTGATTCCCCCAATTTTACCAAATGCTTAAGAAAGAAATAACCAGAATCAATTGCAACATTTTCAACCATTGCCCATAAACAATACAAGTCCACAAGTCTTACTAACCACTCTTTATCCTCTCTCCCAAATATAGTATTTTTCATAACTAAATAAACATATCTGAAAATGGGATTAATAATATGAGGAGCTCCAGAATTGTGAGGGTTGAAATGTGATTGTTTAGAAATTTGTTGCCAAAAACATGAATTCACAAATTTAGGTAAGATCATACACACACCATCCTTTGGCAATTCATAACAAGTATTAAAATCACTTAACGTCCATTCATAATCTTCATTAAGTAGTCAAAATTTTAGTCCCCCCCCCCACCTTGAACATTATCAACTGTTATAGAGCTCAAAAATTCGAAAACAATTCTAAGGTAAGTAGGGTATTTTATATTTATTAACCCACTCCAACCTATTCTTCCAAATAACCAATTTATATCATCCCTAAATTCCAACGTATCCAAAGTTGTATCATCCACAAATTCAGTACTCAAAAGATAGCGTTTACATAAAGAAAAATATCTAAGTTGTTGTTCATCGCTGGAAAAAATTATACCAAAGTTGTTAGAGATACCTTTGAAGCAAGAGTTTCTTTCTTTTGTTGCAACAATCTTTTCCTTCCCTTTTTTTGTGGGTGAAATCTCCTTGATCACATTTGCCATGGTAGAAGAGATTGAGCCTTTAAAGGAAGAATGAGAGGAATAGATTAGAAGAGGTAGTTTAAAACCCTAGAGATAAGGAAATGAGAAAGGAAGAAGAAGAAGAAAGGGGTGTGCGGCGGACACGGTCGTGTGTTGCCCACACCCCCGTGCCCTTGTTAGAGTGTATACTGAAAGCCTAAGCTTTTGTAAATATTTATTTTGAATAAAGAATCACATTTGGTCAAATTGTCTACATTTGTTTGTAGTTGTTCAATTAATTTATATTGTAGATAACATAGTATGTGGTGTCACATACAGAAGATGATGTTATCAGTACCTTATAAATTATAAACAGTAGCTCACGACCAAAATGGAAAGGAACAAACCATTGGAAAGTCGTAGTATAATTAGGAATTAGTTTATCTTAACTATATAATTACACTAGTACACTTAGAGTGTATTGAGTAGAACCATTAGAGGTCGTTTCTTTTATACTGACTTTATAAAGGAACAATGACCTCAGTTATTATGGAAGTGTGTGCTCTTAATCCTAATATAATAACAAGCACATATATTTGATATTTATTTATTTAATTTATCAATGGGTGAGATTTAGTTCGATAAATCAATAAGCTCGATAAGTTGGGAAATGATATCACTTATAGTGTGTGTTGTTGATTATAGAAGGAAACTGTGTCCCCAAGATGAGCTCATAAGGATTGTCATGTTAAACCCTGCAGGTGGACTTAGTCCGACATGACGATGAGGTTGAGTGGTACTATTCTTGGATTAAGATATTAATTAAATGAGTTGTCAGTAACTCACTTAATTAATGGACATTCGACATCTTAAACACAGGGAGACTAACACACTCATAATAAGAAGGAGCCCAAAAATGTAATTTGGGATTGGTGCGGTAGTTCAATAATAGTTCTCTAGTGAAATGAATTATTATTGATAAAATTAAGTTGTGTGTTCGGGGCGAACACGGGATGCTTAATTTTATCGGGAGACCAAAACCAATTCCTCCTCTCGGTCCCTATCGTAGCCTCTTATTTATAGAGTACTATACCCACCTATACCCACCTTCATACCCATGATGTAGGGGTCGGCCAAGCTAGTCAAGCTAGGGCCGGCCAAGCCTTGGTTCATGGGTGGCCGACCCTAGCTTGAACCCAAGCTTAGGTGGCCGGCCCCCATTAAATTAAAAAGAATTTTAATTTTAAAATTTTCTTATGTGAAAGATATAATTTATTGAAACGATTTAAAATTAAAATATCTCTTTTAAAAGGATCTACAAAAGATTAAAGAAAGAGATTAGATCTCTTTCCTTATTTGTAGATTGGAAAGATATTTTTTCTCTCTCTTTATAAATTATTCACATGTTGAAAAATTAAAATTATCGAAATTTCTTTTTATCCACCATGAAGGGATAAATTTTATTTTAAAATTTTTCCCAAAGCAAATAAGGAAAGTTTAATTTTTCAGAAATTTTTTCTTATTTGTTTGATCCTTGTGGTGGCCGGCCATAAGATGGTTAAGAGGGAAGTTTAATTAAATTTTCCTAAATAACCATTGACAAAAAGAATTAGGGAAAATTTTATTGTAAATAAGTTTCCTTAATTACCAAAGCCAAGGATTATAAAAGAGGGGGTTAAGGTGCCTTCAAGGGACACAACTTCTATTCTTTTTCTCCCTCTATCCTTTGGTTTTGGTGGCTGGCCCTATTTCTCTTCTCTCCTCTTGTTGGCCGAAATCTATCATCTTGGTGGAGCTCTTGTTTGTGGTCGGATCAAGGAAGGAGAAGAAGGAGAGAAAGCAAGTTTCATCTCTAGCATCCCTTGGAGCATTGGTGGTGGCCGAAATTCTTCATCCTTGGAGGAGTTTATTGTGGCCGAAATCTAGAAGAAAGAAGGAAGGTGGAAAGGTGGTTTTCATCTCGGAAGATAGTTGCCCACACAACGTCCGAGGTTAGAAGAGGAATACGGTAGAAGATCAAGAGGTCTTTGTCTTCAAAAGAAAGGTATAACTAGTATTTTATTTCCGCATCATACTAGTTTCATATTCATGTAAAAAAAATACCAAATACAAGAGGCATGCGATTCTAGTATTTCGAATTTATTTTCGATATTGTATTCTTTGTTTTATTTTCCTTGTGATTTGATTGTTCTTTTCGGTTGACCTAAAGTTATTTAAGGAAATTAAATATTAGCTTTCCTTAAAAGGTTTTGTCTAGGCGGTGGTGGTTGTTCCCATATCCAAGAAGGCCATGTGCCTCGCCATGCAGTCCTGGAAGCCAATTTTGAAAATTAATATTTAATAGAATTAATAACCTAGGTGATTTGGATCGAATGTGTTAAGTTCCGCAGGAGATCCAAGTCTAAACCTAAAAGAATAAATAGATTAAACTTTGGATCAAACGTGTTAAGTTCCGCAGGCGATCCAAGTTTAATTTAAAAGAACACATGGTAACTAGGAAAAGGTTCAGACCTTTGTACAAAATTTTTATACAGTGGAACCATTAGGTTTTCCGAGTAGCAACCAACAATTGGTATCAGAGCTAGGGTTTTTCCTCTGTGTATTTGGTATTAGTTTAATTATGCACATGTCATACATAATTTAGGCAGGTTAATAGTAGGATGTGCTAACTTTGTGGATGCAGGATCCAACTATTATGGCTTATAGTTTTTTATGTGTGTGATTGGACCCTTGGACATGTCAAGGGCATTTATATGTGTGTGCATGATTGTATTATAAAATATAGCAGGAGCTGTATTTAGTTTTTATTAGGATTTTATTTTTGATCTAGTTACATGTACATTCCTTTTATGGAATATAGGATCGATGGATGTAAATTTTTATTTTATGTTCGATCTAGTTTACATGTACATTCCTTCGAGGAATATAGGATCGAAAAATGTAAAATTCTATTTATGTCGCGGATCGAATCTTGCAAGACGTGGAACCTTTTGAGGACCAGAGGCGCAGCGAAACAAGGAGCAAGATGGATGCGACAGCTAGACCCGGTGGCGGTGACCAAAAATGGCAGCAGCTTGAGATGACAACACACGGAGGACAACAATAGATAAAAGCCATAATAGTTGAAAATTAGTTTTTTTATTTATTGCTTTTATATTGTGATGTGTGTGCATGTTAGTATACATGTTTAGTAGGCTAGCATAGTTAAAATTCCTCATTTATAAATAACTAAGTGGGAGAGGGATTTTAAATAAATTCCACGGTTTCCATTACTGGTTTGTAAGTGATGCAAACAAGCTTGCGCGTTGGCTCTGAGTGCCTTCCTCCATATCAGATGAGCTTGTTTGTGGATCACTAGAACAAACTTCCATTTTGGATGACTATAGGAAGTTAATTAAGAGCGTGTGATCTTCCCCATCGGAAGGGGCACAATCTTATTAATGGACTTAGTGTCAAGTAATGGTATACACTTAAGCACGTCTAATAGTATCCTCCCCATCAGAGTCACTGCTATTATTCGTGTGACCAAAGGATACTAACTATTAATTTTATTTATCAAAAAGTTAGGTTGACAAGATAATAAAATTAATGGGTTAAACCCTCCTTTTACAAATGTTGAATTTGTATAAGTCCACACTATCATGGCATACAAAATTCACGGTGTTTTGAGGTGTTGGTTAATTTAAAATAGTATTATTTGAGGAATCAATATTATTCTAAATTTAGAGTTCTGACCAAAAGTTATTTGTGATTCTTAGGATGACTTTCAATCCACTGGCCATCATACTAAAAGAGAATAGACTTACTGGTCCTAACTACATAGATTGGAAAAGGGACCTGGACATTGTTCTTACTGCTGAAAGCTATAAGTTTGTACTGACTGAGCCTTGTCCTGATGCACCCACTGGTGAATCTACCCAAGAGGAGATTGAATATCATAGGAAATGGGTAAAAGCATATGAGATGACGCGGTGTTACATTTTGGCATCAATGTCAAATGTATTGTAACATCAGCATCAAGATTTACCAACAGCTTATGATATTATGAACAATCTCAAGGAACTCTTTGGTCATCAGGATCGGGCTTCTAGGCAAGAAGCCATGAGAAAGATAATGACAACCACCATGCAAGAGGGTACTCCTGTAAGGGATCATATCCTAAAGATGATGGCTTATCTAAACGAAATACAAATTCTTGGAGGAGAAATTGATGGGGAAACCCAGATTGATATGATCATCCAAACACTACCTAGAAGTTTTGAGCAATTCCGCCTGAATTACAATATGAACAAAAGGGTATATTCATTGGCGGAACTTCAGGCAGCAGAAGGTTTGTTTCGTCACAATTCTCATATTCACTATGCTGAAAATGGTTCTACTTCTAAACCGAAAGGAAAGAAGAAGAAGAAACAAGTTGTTTCAGCAAAGAAAGTGAATAAATCTCAGAGTACAGGACCTAAAGCTGGAATGAAGAAGCCGAAGGGCAAGTGCTTCATCTGCAAGCAGTCAGGGCATTGGAAGGCGGACTGTCCTCGTAGGAATCAGAACAACAAAGGTATATCTCATGCTCTAGTTATTGAAACATGTTTAGCGGTGTTATCTACCAGCACCTGGTGTGTAGATACGGGAGCCACTGATCATGTCTGTAATTCCTTGCAGGGGTTCCAGGAAACCCGACGACTAACTAAAGGAGAGATTACCGTCTACATGGGCAATGCTACTAAGGTGGCGGCTGTTGCAGTGGGAGACGTCTACTTATCTTTTAATAGAAATAGAAATTTGGTTTTAAGAAATTATCTTTATGTACAATTTCAGAAAGAATTTAATTTCAGTTTCTAAACTGTTTTTGGATGGATATTCAGTTTCCTTTAGTAACGATGTAGTTATTAAGAGAAATAAAGTGATTATCTGTTCTGGTGCATTAGTTGGCAATTTGTATACTTTAAATCCAATTTCTCCCACAAAGCAAAACATGAAAATTTATAACTCGTCTTCTAACTCAAATAAGAGAAAAGAACCTTCGGAAATGAACCAAGCATATTTTGGCATCTAAGGCTTAGTCATATTAACTTAAGTAGGATTCAAAGGTTTATAGCCGATGGACTTTTGGGTTCATTAGAGTTGGAAAATTTTCCAACTTGTGAATCTTGCTTGGAAGGTAAAATGATCAAGAGGCCTTTTAAGGCCAAGGGGTATAGAGCCAAAGATGTGTTAGAATTGGTTCATTCTGATTTGTGTGGTCCTATGTCTGTCCAAGCAAGAGGTGGTTTTGAATATTTTGTCTCTTTTATAGACGATTATTCAAGATACGGATACATTTACCTAATGCACCGCAAGTCCGAGTGCTTTGATAAGTTCAAAGAGTACAAGGCTGATGTGGAGAGACGACTAGGTAAAAGTATCAAGACACTACGGTCTGATCGTGGTGGCGAATACCTCTTAGGAGAGTTTAGGAATTACTTATCAGAGGCCGGGATTCAATCCCAACTGTCCGCACCTGGTATACCCCAACAGAATGGTGTGGCAGAACGAAGGAATAGGACTCTTATGGAGATGGTTAGATCGATGATGAGTTATTCAGAATTACCAAATTCGTTTTGGGGATACGCTCTGGAAATGGCAGTGTACATTCTGAACTTAGTACCTTCTAAATCATTTTCTTCTACTCCCACAGAATTGTGGAATGGGCGACAGCCCAGTCTAAGACATATTCGGATTTGGGGTAGTCCAGCACATGTGCTGAAACCAGATGTTGATAAGTTAGAATCTCGTACAGAAGTTCGCGTGTTTGTGGGGTATCCCAGAGGAACGAAAGGTGGTTTATTTTATAGTCCTAAAGACCAGAAGGTCATTGTTAGCACCAATGCCCAGTTTTTAGAAGAAGACTATATAATGGATCATAAGCCCAGTAGCAAAATTGTTTTAGAAGAACTTAGAGAGGACACGTCTACCTTAGTACCAACAGTACAAGATGAAGTACCACAAGAGACTGCAACACGTGTCATACATGATACACAACCACAGATAGTGCCTCGACGTAGTGGGAGGGTTGTAAGGCAGCCTGATAGATTCATGTTTTTGGGAGAGTCTTCGGACTTGATCCCGGGTAAACATGAACCTGATCCCCGAACATATGACGAAGCACTCCAAGATATAGATGCAGCATCTTCGCAAAAGGCAATGAATTCTGAAATAGAGTCTATGTACTCTAATAAGGTCTGGGAGCTCGTAGAACCACCGGATGGTGTAAAAGCCGTTGGATGCAAGTGGATCTACAAAAGGAAAAGAGGGACAGACGGGAAGGTAGAAACCTTCAAAGCTAGGCTTGTTGCGAAAGGGTACACTCAGAAAGAGGGAATCGATTATGAGGAGACCTTTTCACCAGTAGCCATGCTTAAGTCTATCCGGATACTCTTATCCATTGCTGCTCATATGGATTATGAGATTTGGCAAATGGATGTCAAGATAGCTTTCCTTAATGAAAGTCTTGAAGAGAACATCCATATGAAGCAACCAGAAGGGTTTATTGAAAAAGGCAAAGAGCATCTAGTGTGCAAGCTCAATCGGTCCATTTATGGACTGAAGCAAGCTTCAAGGTCTTGGAACATCCAGTTTAATGAAGTAATCCAGTCATATGGATTTATTCAGTGTCCGGATGAGTCTTGTGTATACAAGAAGTGTAACGGAAATGTGGTGGTATTTCTTGTACTATACGTAGATGATATTTTATTAATTGGCAACAATGTCAAGGTATTATCGGACGTAAGGGTATGGTTGTCCAAACAATTTGATATGAAGGACTTAGGAGATTGTGCACACATTCTTGGGATCAAAGTTATAAGGGATCGTAAGAAAAGAATGTTGTGTCTGTCCCAAGCTTCATATATAGATACAATCCTTGCTCGTTTTAGCATGCAGGATTCCAAGAAAGGTTTCTTACCTTTTAGGCATGGAGTAGCTCTGTCTAAAGAGATGTCTCCGAAGACATCAAAGGAGATAGAGGACATGAAAGCAGTTCCTTATGCTTCGGCTGTAGGAAGCCTAATGTATGCAATGCTATGTGATATCTGTTTTATCGTGGGCATGGTTAGCAGATATCAGAGTAACCCTGGACAAGGACATTGGACTGCGGTAAAGCATATATTAAAGTACCTGAGAAGGACTAGAGATTATATGCTAGTTTACCAAGCAGACGATTTGCTCCCTGTGGGTTACACGGATTCAGATTTCCAATCAGATAGGGACAACAGTAAGTCTACATCAGGCTATGTGTTTACTTTAGGAGGTGGAGCCATTGTATGGAGGAGTGTTAAGCAGAAATGTGTTTCAGACTCAACCATGGAAGCTGAGTATGTAGCAGCTTCTGAGGCGGCTAAAGAAGCAGTATGGCTCAGGAACTTTCTAATGGACTTAGATGTGATTCCTGGTTTACCCAAAATCATTACAATTTATTGTGATAATAGCGGTGCAGTTGCAAACTCGAAGGAACCACGAGCCCATAAGGCAAGTAAACATATAGAGCGCAAGTACCACCTGATACGAGATATCGTGAAGCGAGGAGAAGTTGTCATCGCCAAGATTGCATCAGCAGATAACCTGGCAGATCCTTTCACTAAGGCCCTTCCGACAAAAGCTTTCGATCGGCATGTGGAGGGAATGAGAATCAGATGTATGGCAGAAGATATGGCAGCTTAGTCATTAGTATAAGTGGGAGATTGTTAGAGTGTATACTGAAAGCCTAAGCTTTTGTAAACATTTATTTTGAATAAAGAATTACATTTGGTAAAATTGTCTACATTTGTTTGTAGTTGCTCAATTAATTTATATTGTAGATAACATAGTATGTGGTGTCACATACAGAAGATGATGTTATCAGTACCTTATAAATTATAAACAGTAGCTCACGACCAAAATGGAAAGGAACAAACCATTGGAAAGTCGTAGTGTAATTAGGAATTAGTTTATGTTAACTATATAATTACACTAGTACACTTAGAGTGTATTGAGTAAGACCATTAGAGGTCGTTTCTTTTATACTGACTTTATAAAGGAACAAAGACCTCAGTTATTATGGAAGTGTGTGCTCTTAATCCTAATATAATAACAAGCACATATATTTGATATTTATTTCTTTAATTTATCAATGGGTGAGATTTAGTTCGATAAATCAATAAGCCCGATAAGTTGGAAAATGATATCACTTATAGTGTGTGTTGTTGATTATAGAAGGAAACTATGTCCTAGTGATCTAAGTTGATAATGTCCCCAAGATGAGCTCATAAGGATTGTCATGTTAAACCCTGCAGGTGGACTTAGTCCGACATGACGATGAGGTTGAGTGGTACTATTCTTGGATTAAGATATTAATTAAATGAGTTGTCAGTAACTCACTTAATTAGTGGACATTCGAAATCTTAAACACAGGGAGACTAACACACTCATAATAAGAAGGAGTCCAAAAATGTAATTTGGGATTGGTGCGGTAGTTCAATAATAGTTCTCTAGTGAAATGAATTATTATTGATAAAATTAAGTTGTGTTCGGGGCGAACACGGGATGCTTAATTTTATCGGGAGACCAAAACCAATTCCTCCTCTCAGTCCCTATCGTAGCCTCTTATTTATAGAGTACTATACCCACCTATACCCACCTTCATACCCATGATGTAGGGGTCGGCCAAGCTAGCTTGTGGATCAAGCTAGGGCCGGCCAAGCCTTGGTTCATGGGTGGTCGGCCCTAGCTTGAACCCAAGCTTAGGTGGCCGGCCCCCATTAAATTAAAAAGAATTTTAATTTTAAAATTTTCTCATGTGAAAGATATAATTTATTGAAGTGATTTAAAATTAAAATATCTCTTTTAAAAGGATCTACAAAAGATTAAAGAAAGAGATTAGATCTCTTTCCTTATTTGTAGATTGGAAAGATATTCTTTCTCTCTCTTTATAAATTATTCACATATTGAAAAATTAAAATTATCGAAATTTCTTTTTATCCACCATGAAGGGATAAATTTTATTTTAAAATTTTTCCGAAAGCAAATAAGGAAAGTTTAATTTTTCAGAAATTTTTTCTTATTTGTTTGATCCTTGTGGTGGCCGACCATAAGATGGTTAAGAGGGAAGTTTAATTAAATTTTCCTAAATAACCATTGACAAAAAGAATTAGGGAAAATTTTATTGTAAATAAGTTTCCTTAATTACCAAAGCCAAGGATTATAAAAGAGGGGGTTAAGGTGCCTTCAAGGGACACAACTTCTATTCTTTTTCTCCCTCTATCCTTTGGTTTTGGTGGTCAGCCCTATTTCTCTTCTCTCCTCTTGTTGGCCGAAATCTATCATCTTGGTGGAGCTCTTGTTTGTGGTCGGATCAAGGAAGGAGAAGAAGGAGAGAAAGCAAGTTTCATCTCTAGCATCCCTTGGAGCATTGGTGGTGGCCGAAATTCTTCATCCTTGGAGGAGTTTATTGTGGCCGAAATCTAGAAGAAAGAAGGAAGGTGGAAAGGTGGTTTTCATCTCGGAAGATCGTTGCCCACACAACGTCCGAGGTTAGAAGAGGAATACGGTAGAAGATTAAGAGGTCTTTGTCTTCAAAAGAAAGGTATAACTAGTATTTTATTTCCGCATCATACTAGTTTCATATTCATGTAAAAAAATACCAAATACAAGAGGCATGTGATTCTAGTATTTCAAATTTATTTTCGATATTGTGTTCTTTGTTTTCTTTTCCTTGTGATTTGATTATTCTTTTCGGTTGACCTAAAGTTATTTAAGGAAATTAAATATTAGCTTTCCTTAAAAGGCTTTATCTAGGCGGTGGTGGTTGTTCCCATATCCAAGAAGGCCATGTGCCTCGCCATGCAGTCCTGTAAGCCAATTTTGGAAATTAATATTTAATGGAATTAATAACCTAGGTGATTTGGATCGAACGTGTTAAGTTTTGTAGGAGATCTAAGTCTAAACCTAAAAGAACAAATAGATTAAACTTTGGATCAAACGTGTTAAGTTCCGCAGGCGATCCAAGTTTAATTTAAAAGAACACATGGTAGCTAGGAAAAGGTTCAGACCTTTGTACAAAATTTTTATACAGTGGAACCATTAGGTTTTCCGAGTAGCAACCAACAACCCTAACCCATTTTAAGGGTATGGACTGAGCCGTGTTTTTATCACATGGCCAAATTCACTTCTTATTCGCACGGTTGTGTATGAGACATGGCTATGTTCGAGACATGGCTATGTCCATCTTCGTCTTGGGTGAATTTGCATGGCAATTGGCACGACCACAACCATCTCCTCCTTGAATGAATTTTCACGGTCGTGTGTGAGACATGACCGCATCCTTTTCCTTATCAGGTTAGTTTACACCGTCGTGCCAATTGGCATGGCCATAACCTTCTGTTAGCTAGAGCCCTAGAGCCAATCATTTGATGATTGTATTTTGGACTTGTTGTATCATATTCTATATAAATAAAGGCATTTGGTTTTTGGTTATTATACTTACTTGTATTGGTGCCAAATAAACTAAGTATAATAACGTCCTTTAGTAGACGGTTCTCACCTATATCAATCGGTTAGTTGAACCGATAGTGAGATGATATAGGGAACACTACTCTTAATCATTCCTAGTCGAGTATTAACATTCAGGGACAATGTTAATGCAATAAGACTAGCATGTAGGTCAACTCGATGACTTGATCTCACAAGTCATTGATATAGAGATATCAAGTTGACACATGGGTATGCATTAGAGAATGTATACTGAATGACCCGCCATGAGAAAGTATCATGGATCGTTATATGAGTGTCATATACTTTCTCATGTAGCTATTAGTATGACTACTAGTCCTTAGACCTGAAGTCACCATGGTTCCCTACATAAGGAGTTATGTACTTTAGTTTCGTCAAACGTCACCCGTAACTGGGTGGACCATAAAGGCGATTACTGGGTATGTAACAAATTATGCGGAGAGATGTGAGTGATGTAGATGGGATCTATCCCTCCTATATGACGGGAGAGACATCGGTATTCTTGATAGAGTGAGACCACGAAGTGCATGGCCATGCCCAAATGAGTCAATATAGGATATTGAGCTCATTTGATTGAGTGAGTCTACTTGGAGTTCAAGATTTAGATTGATTAGAGGATGACACGGTCTATGCCTCACATTGATCAATCTAGATGTCTAGGATAGAAGGACACTTGTCATATATTGTGAGGAGTCACAATTAGTGGTCACAAGGTGATGTTGGATTTCAACATTCTTGTAACTTGGGTAGTAATGATGTATTGCTAGATACCGCTCATTACTTATGTTTCTAAATGAGTTTAGGGGCATTGCCAACGTTACAAGAACCTATTGGGTCACACACAAAGAACAAGTGGATGGAGATTAGGTTCATATGATGAACCAAGAGGATTAGATTCATTTGATGAATCAAATTGGATTAAGAGTAATCCTAATTGGGCTAATTGGGTTAGACTCTAGTTGATTCATGTGTTCAATGAGTCTAATTTAGATTATGACTCATTGAATCAATTTAATTAAATGAATTAGATTCATTATATTAAATTGGCTTGAATTAAATGGTTGGATTAGATCAACCATAAGAGAGATTAAGTCAGTTTGACTTGACTTGAGAGGAAGATGAAGAGTCAAGTTTGACTTGACTTTATGTCATCTCATTGGTGAGTTGGCATTAAGTGGACCAATGATGATGCTCCACATCATCATGGTTACTTAAGTGAAGTGCCACCTCATGGGAGTTACCAAGAGTTGTGACTCTTGGTATCCCATGGAGGTTACAAACCACTTAATTAGATGAAAAGAGTTTCATTTTGCATGTGTAACTCTCATTTCAAGTGATCTTCCTCCTCCTAAGCTCTCTTCTTGCTCCTTCTCTTCTCTTGGTCGTGGGTTTCAAGCAAGGGAGAAGAAAGGAGAGTGAATCTAATCCAAGAAGAAAGGTTAGTGAAAGTCACATAGAGATTTTAGAGGAGTGTGTTCTCTTCTTTTCCTTTCTTCTTCTTCCAATCCTACCCGAGAGCCCTAGAGAGTGCTAGCACACTTGTGGTGCTCTCTTCTCCATCCTTGAGTGTTAGAGAACACTTCTTGTTCGTGTGGATATCACTAGAGAGTTGTCTACGTTGACAACTTCGAGATCCGGCATACCGTTGGACGAGCGGGATTTGTGAGGGCACGCTTCAAAGGTATAAAATGTTTTCCTTTGTAGATCTACTGTAGATCGTCGTTTGAAACTCATAATCATAATTTTGAAAATTTTCTTCGCACGGATCCGTTGGCTTTGGGGCTTTCGGGGTTTTCGCCACACGAAAACGTGGTTTTCGCGGCCCGAAAAACCCACCCAACAGTGGTATCAGAGCCACGTGCGAAGACGTGTACGAGTTTGTTTTTGATTTTTTATGAAAAAATAGCTTCTGTGATTTTCTGCAAATTTAGGTTTTTTATAGTTTTTATGGGTAATTTTCTCGTAGAAGCGAAGCACAAGTGTTTCGGCACTTGTAGGCTTCCGCTACCGGGAAGATTTTTCCAAAACGGCTTGGTTTCGCCCCAAATCTTTTTGGGACAGCGGGCTAAAGCGCTGTTAGATCGCAAAGGAACCCTCGCGATGGTCAGATCGCGGGTAGGGGCGCTGCCCCTGGCCCCGCAAGGGGATTCGTTCCGCGATTGCGCCCGAAAACCGCTAAACGGAACCGCCGGGAAATTGTACTCGTAAAAATTGTAAAAAATTATAGAAAAATTACAGAAAATTATAGAAATATATAATTTTGAATTATATATTATTTTTGTGATATTCATGGCCCAAAGACCCAAATTGGATTTGGAAATGTGTTGTAATTCATAATACGGCCTGCGTGCCGTTATGTGATGTGCGTGCTGTATTTATTTTATTTTATTTTCACGACCTGCGCGTCGTGCCTTTCTCTTATATTCTGGTTGTAAATTAGATTTAGACTCGAATGTAACTCGAGTTTCAAAATTGTAATGTAAATTTTGAAGTGGTGGAAGGTCCACACGAGACGGAGTTACGAGGAGGGCGCGAGCAACACAAGGTGGTCAAACGAAGAAGCTTGAGAAGCTGTTGAACTTAGGTTGACCATCCGATCTTCTCATTGGCTTGAGAAGATTGTAGTAGGGCCATGACATAATCACAAAATTATTTGATTAATTATTTAATTAATTGTTTTGTGTGTATGTGATGCATGCTAGTTAATTAAGTAATTAATTAGTGCCTTGCGATTAGATTAGATCTAAATCGTGCACATGATGCACCCCACGATTAGATTAGATCTAAATCAAGTATTTGATACGCATCATCATTTAGATTAGATCTAAAACGCGTCAACTCGTAATGCCTACCATGCCGTGATACCTACCACTACCTCGATCGCATGTTGTTGTTGAATCTGCCAAAGCAGAGCAACACATACTATCTTGGTAGGGTACGGAGGGACAATCTTGGTCCCGCCTATCAACGCATGGGTGAGTACAACTCAATTAGATTGAGTATTCCTAGTTAACTCGGTTGGATCGAGTATAACTATAGGCATTCTTCGAACGGTTGGAAAGATAGGTCAAAATCACATATATATTAACTCTCGGGCGTATTAGCCAAAGCTAACTCGAGTTTTAATATAAATGCGGATTTTGATCCTATAAACAAGAGTTGCATAGAGATGTAATTGGTAATCGTTACCTACCGATCATACTAAGTCTTGGGCGTATTAGCCAAAGCTAACTCAAGAGTTAGTATGATGTGGATCTTATCCCACATGAATTATAGAATTCAGTGGGAGCATCATTTAGTTGAAGGCCTAATTAAATGATTTAAAGAATATGATATTTATTTCTACATTTATTTCTGTTGTAGAATTTCCATGACGTCAAACACGAACAACTTCTCTCTGCGTTCTATCCTTAAGAAGGACAAGCTTAACGGAGCAAATTTCCTGGACTGGTACAGGAACTTGAGAATAGTTCTCACCCAAGAACGTAAACTGTATGTTCTGGAGCAGCCCATTCCGGAGGCTCCTCTTGCCACTGCCACGCGAGCAGACCGAGATGCTTACAAGAAGCATCAAGATGACGCATTAGATGTGTCTTGTCTTATGCTCGCGACCATGAACTCTGAGCTTCAGAAGCAACATGAGTTGATGGGCGCTTACGATATGGTTGAACATCTTTGTCACCTATATCAAGGACAAGCAAGGCACTGGAAGAGGAATTCCAAAGAATACCTGGAAGATCTTACGAAGAAGAGAAATAAGATTTCTACTTCAGCTATACATGTTATAGAAGTCAACCTCTCTAATTTCTTCATCGTGGGTATTAGATACCGGATGTGCTTCACACATTTGTACTAATGTACAAGCGCTGAGAAATAGCAGAGCATTGACGAAGGGTGAGGTAGACCTACGAGTAGGCAATGGAGCACGGGTTGCTGCTATTGCTGTAGGAACTTACTATCTATCTCTACCTTCTGGGCTTGTACTAGAATTAGATGATTGTTGTTATGTGCCTGCCTTGACTAAGAACATAATCTCAGTTTCTTGTTTGGACAAGAAAGGATTTTCGTTTATAATAAAGAACAAATGTTGTTCCGTCTTTTTAAACGATATGTTCTATTGTAGTGCACCTCTGATAAACGTACTCTATATTCTAGACCTTGAGAGCCCTATCTATAACATAAATATCAAGAGGTTCAAGTCAAATGACATGAACCAAACATACCTCTGGCACTGTCGCTTAGGTCATATAAATGACAAGCGCTTATCCCAGCTCCATAAGGATGGTTTGCTGGACTCATTTGATTTAGAATCATATGAGATATGCGAGTCATGCCTACGAGGCAAGATGACCAAGACCCCCTTTAGTGGGCATAGCGAGAGAGCAACTGATTTGTTAGGACTCATACATAGTGATGTATGTGGCCCTTTCAATGTTGCTGCTAGAGGCGGTTATAGATACTTCATCACATTTACTGATGATTTTAGTAGATACGGTTATGTGTACTTGATGACACATAAGTCTGAATCCTTTGAAAAGTTCAAAGAATTCAAGAATGAAGTACAGAACCAGCTTGGCAAGAGTATTAAGGTACTTCGATCAGATCGAGGTGGTGAATACTTAAGCCATGAGTTTCGTGACTACTTAGCTGAGTGTGGGATTTTATCTCAACTCACTCTTCCTGGAACACCACAGTGGAATGGTGTATCCGAAAGGAGGAATCGTACCTTATTAGATATGGTACAATCTATGATGAGTCACACAGATCTTCCGACATATCTATGGGGATATGCTCTAGACACGGCAGCTTTCATACTCAACCGAGTTCCATCAAAGGCCGTGATAAAGACACCATATAGGATATGGACTGGGAGAGATGCCCAGGTGTCTTTCATGAGGATTTGGGGTTATGAGGCTTACGTTAGACGTCAAGTCTCAGACAAGTTAGGACCCAAATCCGACAAGTGATATTTCATCGGATATCCCAAGGAAACTAAGGGATATTACTTCTACATTCCCAGTCAGCACAAGGTAGTTATGGCAAAGACTGGGGTCTTTCTAGAAAGGGATTTTGTTTCTAGAAAGACTAGTGGGAGCACGTTCGATCTTGAAGAAGTTCAAGATGCGAACAATAGCATTGATGCCTCGATGGAAATTGAACTGGAACCACAAAGTGTTGTGGATGATGTTGTTCCACAAGGAGTTGAGGAACAACAACCAGTTCAAGTAGACATACCTCTTCGCAGATCTGATAGGGTACGTCGTCAGCCTAAGAGATACTCATTTCTCTTGTCTGACCATGATGACATTGTGCTCATAGAGGATGCGCCTACCACCTATCAGGAAGCTGTGATGAGACCAGATTCCGAGAAATGGCTAGAGGCCATGAGATCCGAAATGGAATCCATGTACACCAACCAAGTATGGACTTTGGTTGATCCACCTGAAGGGGTAAAACCCATTGGGTGTAAGTGGGTCTTTAAGAGAAAGACTGACATGGATGGACTTATCTATAAGGGTCGCTTGGTAGCTAAAGGTTTCAAGCAGATTCATGGTATTGACTATGATGAAACCTTTTCTCCAGTAGCGATGTTTAAGTCCATTCGGATCATACTTGCTATTGCAGCCTACCATGACTATGAGATATGGCAAATGGATGTCAAAACCGCGTTTCTGAATGAAAACCTACTCGAGGATGTGTACATGACACAACCTGAGGGTTTTGTAGATCCACAACATACTAGCAAAGTATGCAAGCTGCATAGGTCCATTTATGGACTAAAGCAAGCTTCTCGGAGCTGGAATCTTCGATTCGATGATGCAATCAAACAGTTTGGTTTCATCAAGAACGAAGATGAACCTTGTGTCTACAAGAAGGTTGTAGGGGACATAGTTGTCTTCCTCATATTGTATGTGGATGACATACTGCTCATTGGGAAGGACATCCCTATGCTTCAGTCTGTCAAGACATGGCTAGGGAGTTGCTTCTCAATGAAGGACTTAGGTGAGGCATCCCGCATTCTAGGGATACAGATCTATAGAGATAGATCTAAGAGATTGCTTGGCCTAAGTCAGAGTACATACATTGACAAGGTACTCCTTCGGTTTGCCATGCAGAACTCCAAGAAGGGATTTCTACCGATGTCACTGTTGGGTTCTTCGAGCCGCGAAAACCGCTTTTTCGCGTCGCGGAAACCCCGAAGGACCCAAAGCCGTAGATCCGTGCAAAGATTCGTATAAAAATTCGAAAAACTATTTCTTGTACGAGTTCAAAAACTGATCTACTACTTAGATCTATGAGGAAAAAGTGTTTACCCTTGATGCGATGCCCTTCGCGTTCCCGCTCATCCAAATGATGCCGGATCTCAAGACCGTCAAGCGCCGGTCCTCTAGAAGTATCCACACGGACACACTAGATGGAGATGACCAAAAACCAAGGTGTGCTAGCACCTATGTGGTTCGCCCAAGGGAGGAGAGGGAGAGGGAGAGGGAGAGCTTGAGAGGGAGAAGGAGGAAGATGCACACAAGTGAATGAAAAATGAATTTTTCCACCCAAAAACCAAGTGGCCGGCCACTTTTCAAAATTCACATTAATTGCATTAATTGCAATTAATATGAAACCATAAAATCACATTAATTGCATTAATTGCAATTAATATGAAACCATTAAGAGAGTGGCTGTGTAACTTCCATGAGGTGGCACCCATGATGATGTGGAACATCATTATTGGTCCACCTAATGCCAACTCACCAATGAGGTGGCAAAAAGGTCAAGTCAAAATTGACCTTTGGTCTTCCTTCTCAAGTCAAGTCAAACTTGACTCAATCTCTACCATGGTGGATCTAATCCAACCATTTGATTCGAGCCAACTTAATATAATGAATCTAATTCATTAAATTAAATTGATTCAATGAGTCAAAATCTAAATTAGACTCATTTAACACATGAATCAACTTGAGTCGAACTCAAGTTAGCCCAATTAGGATTACTCTTAATCCAATTTGATTCATCAAATGAATCTAATCCTCTTGGTTCATCATATGAACCTAATCTCCACCTAATTGTCCTAAGTGTGTGACCCTATAGGTTCTTGTAACGTTGGCAATGCCCTAAACCCATTTAGGAGCATAAGTAATGAGCGGTATCTAGCAACACATCATTACTACCCAAGTTACAAGAATGTCGAGATCCGACATCACCTTGTGACTACCAATTGTGACTACTCACAAAATAATGACAAGTGTCCTTTTATCCAGACATCTAGATTGATCAATGTGAGGCATCGTGTCATCCTCTAATCAATCTAAATCTTGAACTCAGTAGACTCACTCGATCAAATGAGCTCAACATCTAATGTTGACTCATTTGAGCGCCATGCGCTTAGTGGTCTCACTCTATCAAGAATAGCGATGTCGCCCGTCATATGGGAGGATAGATCCCATCTACATCACTCATCCCTCTGCATAGTGTTACATACCCAGAATCGCCTTTATAGTCCACCCATTCAGGGTGACGTTTGTGAAACTAAAGTACATAACTCCTTATGTAGGGATCCATGGTGACTTCAGTCTAAGGACTGATAGTCATACTAATAGCCACATGAGAAAGTATATGACACTCATATAACGATCCATGATACTTTCTCATGGCGGGTCATTCAATATACATTCTCTAATGCATACCCATGTGTCAGCTTGATATCTCTATATCCATGACTTGTGAGATCAAGTCATCGAGCTGACCTACATGCTAGTCTTATTGTATTAACATTGTCCCTGAATGCTAATACTCGACTAGGAATGATTTAGAGTAGTGTTCCCTATATCATCTCACTATCGATTCAACTAATCGATTGATATAGGTATGAACCTTCTACTCAAGGACGCTATTATACTTAGTCTATTTGGCACTAATATAAATAAGTATAATAACCAAACAAATACCTTTATTAATATACAAGAATATGATATACATGAGTCCATACAATCATCAAATGATTGGCTCTAGGGCTCTAACTAATAATCACATGGCATGAGTCTTTCGAAGACTCAAGGTCCCTCTTCTAGAGAGGAGAGAGACCGCATGGATCAGATCCCTTATGCCTCAGCCATAGGATCGATCATGTACGCCATGCTATGTACTCGACCTGATGTCTCGTATGCTTTGAGCATGACGAGCAGATACCAGTCAGATCCAGGTGAAAGTCACTAGATAGCGGTCAAGAATATTCTTAAGTACTTAAGAAGGACTAAAGAATATTGTTTGATATATGGAGGCAATGATGAACTAGCTATAAAGGGTTACAGTGATGCTAGCTTCCAAACCGACTAGGATGACTATAGATCGCAGTCGGGGTTCGTGTTTTACATTAATGGTGGTGCTGTGAGCTGGAAGAGTTCGAAGCAGGACACAGTAGCTGATTCTACGACAGAGACCAAGTATATTGCTGCATCAGAGGCAGCAAAGGAGGCAGTTTGGATTCGCAAGTTCATCACTGAACTTGGGGTGGTTCCTAGCATTGCTGACCTTATTGAGCTCTATTGTGACAACAATGGAGCTATAGCACAGGCGAAGGAACCTCGCTCACACCAGCGGACCAAACACATACTACGGCGCTTCCATCTCATTCAAGTGATCATCGAGAGAGGAGATGTGAAGATTTGCAGAGTACCTACAGAGGCTAACATTGCAGATCCCTTGACCAAGGCTTTGGCACAGAGGAAGCATGATGGTCACACTAGGTCATTTGGGTTTAGAGCCTACACTGATTGGCACTAGTGCTAGTGGGAGATTGTTAGCTAGAGCTCTAGAGCCAATCATTTGATGATTGTATTTTGGACTTGTTGTATCATATTCTATATAAATAAAGGCATTTAGTTTTTGGTTATTATACTTACTTGTATTGGTGCCAAATAAACTAAGTATAATAACGTCCTTGAGTAGACGGTTCTCACCTATATCAATTAGTTAGTTGAACCGATAGTGAGATGATATAGGGAACACTACTCTTAATCATTCCTAGTCGAGTATTAACATTCAGGGACAATGTTAATGCAATAAGACTAGCATGTAGGTCAACTCGATGACTTGATCTCACAAGTCATGGATATAGAGATATCAAGTTGACATATGGGTATGCATTAGAGAATGTATACTGAATGACCCGCCATGAGAAAGTATCATGGATCATTATATGAGTGTCATATACTTTCTCATGTGGCTATTAGTATGACTACTAGTCCTTAGACCTGAAGTCACCATGGTTCCCTACATAAGGAGTTATGTACTTTAGTTTCGTCAAACGTCACCCGTAATTGGGTGGACCATAAAGGCGATTACTGGGTATGTAACAAATTATGCGGAGGGATGTGAGTGATGTAGATGGGATCTATCCCTCCTATATGACGGGAGAGACATCGGTATTCTTGATAGAGTGAGACCACGAAGTGCATGGCCATGCCCAAATGAGTCAATATAGGATATTGAGCTCATTTGATTGAGTGAGTCTACCTGGAGTTCAAGATTTAGATTGATTAGAGGATGACACGGTCTATGCCTCACATTGATCAATCTAGATGTCTAGGATAGAAGGACACTTGTCATATATTGTGAGGAGTCACAATTAGTAATCACAAGGTGATGTTGGATTTCAACATTCTTGTAACTTGGGTAGTAATGATGTATTGCTAGATACCGCTCATTACTTATGTTTCTAAATGAGTTTAGGGCATTGCCAACGTTACAAGAACCTATTGGGTCACACACAAAGAACAAGTGGATGGAGATTAGGTTCATATGATGAACCAAGAGGATTAGATTCATTTGATGAATCAAATTGGATTAAGAGTAATCCTAATTAGGCTAATTGGGTTGGACTCTAGTTGATTCATGTGTTCAATGAGTCTAATTTAGATTATGACTCATTGAATCAATTTAATTAATGAATTAGATTCATTATATTAAATTGGCTTGAATTAAATAGTTGGATTAGATCAACCATGAGAGAGATTAAGTCAAGTTTGACTTGACTTGAGAGGAAGATGAAGAGTCAAGTTTGACTTGACTTTATGCCACCTCATTGGTGAGTTGGCATTAAGTGGACCAATGATGATGCTCCACATCATCATGGTTACTTAAGTGAAGTGTCACCTCATGGGAGTTACCAAGAGTTGTGACTCTTGGTATCCCATGGAGGTTACAAACCACTTAATTAGATGAAAAGAGTTTCATTTTGCATGTGTAACTCTCATTTCAAGTGATCTTCCTCCTCCTAAGCTCTCTTCTTGCTCCTTCTCTTCTCTTGGTCGTGGGTTTCAAGCAAGGGAGAAGAAAGGAGAGTGAATCTAATCCAAGAAGAAAGGTTAGTGAAAGTCACATAGAGATTTTAGAGAAGTGTGTTCTCTTCTTTTCCTTTCTTCTTCTTCCAATCTTACCCGAGAGCCCTAGAGAGTGCTAGCACACTTGTGGTGCTCTCTTCTCCATCCTTGAGTGTTAGAGAATACTTCTTGTTCGTGTGGATATCACTAGAGAGTTGTCTACGTTGACAACTTCGAGATCCGGCGTACCGTTGGACGAGCGGGATTTGCGAGGGCACGCTTCAAAGGTATAAAATGTTTTCCTTTGTAGATCTACTGTAGATCATAGTTTGAAACTCGTACTCGTATTTTGAAATCTATTCTTCGCACGAGATCCAGTGGCATGGGTGATTCGGGGTTTTCGCGACGCGAAAAGCGATTTTCGCGGCCCGAAAAACCCAACACCTTCTTCTTCTCGGTTAAGCTCACACGGCCGTGTATGGGAAACGACCGAGATTCTTTCCTCCTCTGGAATCACCACATGACTGTGTCTGGTACACGGCCGGGCAATTTCTCTTCTCGGGAGACCTCACACGGCCATGTCATGTAGACACGGCCCTAGCATCCCCTTTCTCTGCAGGATATACCTAGCTGTGTATGACACATGGCCAGGCTCTGTTTTTCTCCCAAAGGGTAATTTCACTCCTTCCTTACTTCTCCAATACTTCCATGCCCATGAAGAAGTCATGGCCAGCTCATGGAAGCAAAATTTTAACCTGAAATCAAAAGTAAAAACAAGTTTAAAAGAACTAACTAATGAAAAATAGAAACATAAAATGGAACTAACTAAATAATCAATCTGGAGGATGAGGTTCAGAAAAATACAACCTTTGTTTCTCCTCTAAATTCATACCATGCACATATTCCTTCAATCGTTGGCCATTTACCTTAATCATCCCAAACTCTTTATTCCAAATATCTACAACTCCAAAAGGATAAACCTTTTTAACTTCGAATGGACCCATCCACCTTGATTTAAGCTTCCCTGGAAAAAGCTTTAGTTTTGAATTAAATAATAAAACTAGATCTCCTTCATTGAAATTTTTGCGGGGAATGTGTTGATCATGCCATTTATTTGTCCTCTCCTTATAAGATCTAGCATGCTCATAGGCATCTAATCTCAATTCATCAAACTCATTTAACTACAGCTTCCTTTTCTCTCCTGCTTCCTTGAGGTTCATATTTAGATTTGTAATTGCCCAATAAGCCTTATGTTCTAATTCTACTGGAAGATGGCAAGGCTTTCCATAAACTAGCCGAAATGGAGTCATTCCAATAGGAGTCTTATATGCAGTACGATATGCCGATACGATATGCCGATAAAGCATCATCTAGCTTTAATAATCAATCCTTTCATGAAGTAGATACTGTTTTCTCTAATATGGCTTTAATTTCACGGTTATAGATCTCAGCTTGCCCATTAGTTTGTGGATGATATGGTGTTGCTACTTTGTAGCTCACTCCATATTTTCTGAGTAAATTTTCAAACTGTCTTTCTATAAAATGCGATCCACCATCACTAATGACTGCTTTAGGCATACCAAATCTTGGAAAAATTATACTTCTAAACAATTTGATAATTGTTTTCGCATCACTTGTAGGCGAAGCTATAGCTTCTACCCATATGGATACATAATCCACTACCACAAGAATAAATCTATTCCCATATGAAAGAGGGAATGACCTCATGAAATTTATTCCCCATACATCAAATAATTCGACTTCGAGTATGTAATTCAGTGGTGTTTCATTCCTCTTGGTGATGTTTCCAGTCCTCTGACATTGATCACAAGACTGTACAAATTTCTTAGTGTCTTTGAATAAAGTTGGCCAATAAAAACCTGCTTGAAGAATTTTTGCAATTGCTTTAGAACAACCCAAACGTCCTCCATAAGATGAAGAATGACAATGAAATAAGATATCTCTAACTTCTTCCTCAGACACACATCTTCGATAAATCACATCATTGCATTTCTTATAAAGGAGAGGTTCATCCCAAATATAATTCTTGGCATCTAAAAAAAAAATTCTTTTGTTGATTAGAGAAATTTGGGGATAAAACTCCACTCGCCAGAAAATTAATAAAATCTGCATACCAAGGTGTACTTTTACGCTTGAAAAAGCTAGAAGGTGCTCATTTGGAAAAACATCATCAATAGGTAAATCAAAGTCTGCATTCTTTTCTTTATTTTGCCATACTCTAGATAGATGATCTGCCACCACATTTTCTGCTCCTTTCTTATCTCTAATCTCAAGGTTGAACTCCTGCAGCAATAAAATCCATCTGATAAGCCAAGGTTTCGCATCTTTCTTTCCTAGTAAATATCAGATGGATGCATGATTAGTATAAACCATTACCTTTGAACCCACTAGATAAGATCTAAACTTATCAAATGCAAATACTACTGCCAGAAGTTCTTTCTCTGTAGTGGAATAATTCACTTGAGTTGCATCAAGTGTTTTGCTTGCATAATGGATTGCATGTAGAATCTTATTCTTTCTTTGTCCTAAAACTGCTCCTACTGCAAAGTCACTAGCATCACACATTATCTCAAATGGAAGATTCCAATCTAGGGCTTGGATTACTGGAGCTGAAGTAAGAGCACTTTTGATTTTATTAAAAGCCTCCATGCAATCATTATCAAAGTAAAATTCAACATCTTTAGTCAATAAATTTGTTAATGGCTTAGAAATCTTTGAAAAATCCTTGATAAAATGACTTTAAAATCCAGCATGCCCCAAAAAACTCCTTACTCCTTTTACATTAATCGGTGGGGGTAACTTCTCTATTACTTCCACTTTTCCTTGATCCACTTCAATCCCACGTTCTGATATTTTATGTCCCAAAATAATTCCTTCTTTAACCATAAAATGATATTTCTCCTAGTTTAATACTAAATTCACATCTTCACATCTTTAAAGAATTGTAGAAAGATTTGACAAACAAGTGTCAAAATCATTTCCATAAACTGAGAAATCATCCATAAACACCTCCATGGTTTTCTCTATTAAATCTGAAAAAATTACCATCATACATCTCTAAAAAGTAGCTGAAGCATTACAAAGCCCAAACAGCATACGACGATAAACAAAGATACCATAGGGGCATGTGAAAGTAGTCTTCTCTTGATCTTGAGGATGAATTGGAATTTGAAAAAATCCTGAATACCCATCTAGATAGCAAAAGTATGAGTGCTTAGCCAATCTCTCAAGTATTTCATCAATAAAAGGGAAGGGAAAATGATCCTTTCTAGTCTCTTTATTCAACTTCCGATAGTCAATGCACATTCGCCACCCTGTTACTGTTCGTGTTGAAATCAATTTATTATCCTCATTTTTAATAACATTCATCCCCCCTTTTTCAGAACCACATGTACCGGACTCACCCATTCGCTATTTGAAATTGGATAAATGATCCCGGCATCAAGAAGTTTAAGCACCTCCTTCGTCACCACCTCTTTCAGATTTGGATTTAACCTCCTTTGATATTCAATTGAATTTTTATAACCCTCTTCAAGTAAGATTCTATGCATGCAGAGAGGACTAATCCCTTTAATATCATCAATTGTGTATCCAATTGCTTTTCTGTGCAACTTCAACTCTTCAATCAATCTCTGTGTTTCAAACTTGGTTAAATTGGCATTGATTATAACTGGGAAAGTGAAATTTGGCCCAAGGAATACATATTTTAAGTTTAGTGGTAATGACTTAAGCTCAAGTTGAAGTGGCACCATTTCTGGCACAGTTGGCTCTTGTCCTATCAACTTAACTTCTTCTTTTAGAAATTTTTTCTCTAAATCCTCTTCATCTTCTAGAAACATATCATCCTCTTTATAATCGTTCAGAGATTCCTCTTTTTTGATTGAAAATACTTCTTCATCAAATATCTTTGAAAGGGACTCACAACACCAAGGAAATAATACTTGAAGAGCATTTTGATCCAGAGTAGTTCCTTTCTCATCCTCCTCCTTTCCCTCAAATGCATTAACTGTTAGGGTTGTATTATTCTACCCTGACCAATCATTAAAATTCGATGTAATCCTGCAAATTATTTTATAGGCTTCCTCTAAGCTCTTCTTTATAAAAGATTCTCCATATGCTACATCTAATTGACTTTTGTTTGAGAAAGAGAGCCCAACATAGAATAAATGCATTATTAACCATCTCTCAATACCATGATACAGACATAATTGTAAAAGAGATGAATATCTTTCCCAGACTTGATGCAGTTCTTCCCCAAAAAGTTCTTAAAATTCAAGATTTGACTTCTCAAATAAATAGTCTTCTGTGGAGGAAAATATTTGTCCAGGAATCTCTGCTCTAACTCATCCCAGGTTTTAATACTTTGAGATTGCAGAGAATTATACCATCTCTTTGCAGCATCTTTTAGACTAAAAGGAAAAACCAATAGCTATATAATATCAGATGGAACCTCCTCATATTTCTGAGTATAACAATATCTATAGAATTCCATGAGATGTGAATAAGGGTTCTCAATTTACAGACCCCCAAACTGAGCTTACTGAATCATTGAGATAAAGAATGGTTTAATCATAAAATTTCTTGCTTGAATTTCAGGATAAACAATTGGCCCTAAATCTTTTACAGACTTTGGAGCTCCATAATCTCCTAATGGTCTAAATACCATGTTTAAATTGCAAAAGAAGAAAATTAGGAGATACAAATGCAATTACAAAGATCAAAAAGAATTATTAAGAAGTAGTAAGAAGGTATACAAGATGAAAATAGAATTCTAAAGATTAGTTACAACTATGCTAATGAAAAGAAAAGAAAAGTTATGTTTAGTCTAACTCAATTGATAATCTCTAATGTTATAAGCGCAGTCCTCAGCAACGACGCCAAAAACTTGTTAACGTTCCACAAGTGTACGGATTCGTCGTCAGTAATAAAGAAAGATATCATATCCACAGGGACTGGTTATAACCACTAAAGATATCTCAACACGAATTAGCTAAACAACTAATCAATTGATTTATAGAAAACTAAGTGCTACTATGAAAAGTAAAGCATAGAAGTAAAAGCATAGAAATAGGAGTAAGGGCTATGATAAAAGGATGTTCTAGGAGTTTTGGTTTCTTTGTAATATTATTCAATGTAAATGATCTACCAAATCTTATTTGTCAATTGTCCTTCATTTGTAGAAGATTGTCGATTCTCTCTTGCAATAGACAACCGGCCTAGGACTAAAATCTATATCTAATGTGATCAATTAGGAATGATTCCTATGATGTCCTTACACGGGCTTGCCTGTCACGTACGTCCCTCGAATAATCAACATAGAAATTCATTACTTCTCAACCATATCAAGATATAAAAGATTAATGCATACAATCTATCCTATCCCCTTAAATGACCTTATTTCCCCTTCAAGATTATCCCTCAATCGTCTTTACACGGGCTTGCCTGTCACGTACGTCCCTCGAATAATCGAATGAGGAATTACCTCTACAAGATCCACAAGACACTCAAACATTCAATCAAGTATGGTAATTAAGTCCAATCACAACAATCTACACAAGATCAAATAGATACAAACAAGACAACATCATAGAAATAGGAAATTGGCAAATCCACAAGAGTTTATATTAAATCATATTACAAATACTCCCTCCATCCTAGAACAAAGAGATCTAATCCATAAAACAAGAAAAGAAACCCAAAGACAAGAAGATCTTGTTGGGATCGTCATGTCCGCTAGAGGGGGTTGAATATCATTTCTTCGCGCTTGCGTTGATTTGCTTCGTCTTGATATGCAGCGGAAAATAAAATACAAACACACAATGCACCAACACGCTAACACCTAGGGTTTACTTGGTATCCACCTCAAGAAAAGGTGACTAATCCAAGGATCCACACACTCGAGCACTCTCCACTAGTAAACAACTCCTTCTCGGTCACAGCCGGAGGTGGAGAAGCCTCGTACAAACACACACAACACTACAACACTCACACAAGAGAAGATACAAAAATACAACTGAAATACACTCTTCTTCTTGCTTACTTATTGATTGTTGTTGCCTCTTGAACCTTGGGGATGCACCCCAAGAGCCTTCAAGAACTGGCGGAGGAGCTTGGAAAAGATCGTTGAAAAATCACTATGAGCTCGCAGGAAAAGATTGCAAAGATCTGTGGAGGAAACGCTCTGCCAAGGCTTTAAACAGTGCTCCCAATCGATCCAATCCATCCCCAATTGATTGCCACGTCAGCACCGCTCCATCGCAGTCGTCCATCACCTGCATCCTGTCCAACGGTCGAATCCCAATAGATCGACCGATCGATTGGGAACATCTGAATCGATCGGTGGATCAATTCAGAAGCTTTATGTGTTCTTGCGATCGCGCGAGAACTCCCCTGCCCAATCGATCTACTGATCGATCGGCAGCTCCCAATCAATTGCCCGATCGATTGGGAAGGCTTCTATGCTCACGAATTATGGTCCCAATCGATTGACCAATCAATTGGGCCATTCCTTCCTTTGCAGCACACTCCAATCGATTGACTGATGGATTGGACCCTAGTTCAATCGATCGACCGATCGATTGAACACTCTGAACTTGACTCAAACTCAAGTCCAAAGTCCCAAACCCAACTTTCGGTCAATCGTGAGCTGTTGGGTCTCCATGCCTAGCACTTGGCCACACTCGACCAACCTCGAACTAGCCTTCTAGCCTCCTCCATCAGCCTTGCGCCTCTCGGATATCTCCCATCCTTCACGCCTTGCCTTCAGAAGCTTCCTTCAGCCTCATCCTAGTTGTCGGATTATACCACCACACTCGACCAACCTCGAACTAGCCTTCTAGCCTCCTCCATCAGCCTTACGTCCCTAGGATATCTCCCATCTTTCACGCCTTGCCTTCAAGAGCTTCCTTCGGCTTCATCCTACTTATCGAGTTCTCCTTGCCAAGTCACACTAGGACTTATCTTGCCAAGACCACATGCTTGGACTTACAACCTTTCCCAAGATCATACTTGGACTTTCCAATTGCCTGGTTCCTCACCAAGACTTTCTTCTTTGCCAAGATCACACTTGGACTTACCTTGCCAATGTTGGTGCAATATTCCCTAGGTTAAGGTTGACCTGGTTGACTACGCTTGAGTTGGCTCAAGTTTGAGTCTTGATGTTTGAGTTTCGATGTTTGACAATACATTGAGACAATACATGGAGACTGACAAGTCATGGAGATTGCAGGTGCAATCATCCGTATGGGAAGTCCTAGTGAGTGAAGCCAGGCAAATGAAAATCCTAGTGAGTGAAGCTAGGTTAAAGTCCCAGTGAGTAAAGCCGGGCAGTTGAGAAGTCCTAGTGAGTGAAGCTAGGTGAAAGTCCTGATGAGTAAAGTCGGGCAGTTGGGAAAGTCCTGGTGAGTGAAGCTAGGCAGGTAGAGTCCTGGTGAGTGAAGCCAGGCAAGTGAAAGTCCTGGTGAGTGAAGCCAGGCAGGGGAAAGTCCCGGTGAGTGAAGTCGGGCAATGGAAAGACCTGGTGAGTGAAGCTAGGCACGAGGAAATCCAGATGGGTCAAGGGTGATCAGACATCTGGTAGAAGGAAGTCCAAGTGGGTCATGGAGGACCGGACACTTGGCACGAGATGATAAGTCCAAGTGGGTCAAGGTTGATCGAACACTTGGCACAAGGAGAAAGTCTAGGTGGGTCAAGGTTGACCGAACACTTGGCACAAAGAGAAAGTCTAGATGGGTCAAAAGTTGACCGAACTCTTAGCGGTCGTAAGTCCAATAGGGAGTTGACATGGAACTAGGAAGTTCGGACGTAGTGAGCTTACGAAGGCTATAACTTTTGACTCGGATATCGGAATGAGGTGATCTCAGATGTGAAACGAAGTTAATTTCAAGCTCTTTCCAGTTTTCTACTTTCCAATCGATTGGCCAATCGATTGGGGGGTTCAATCGATTGGTCAATCGATTGGGTGACGTAAATTCGTGCAAAAATGGGCTGAATCGATTGGTTAATCGATTGAAACTTCCCCAATCAATTGGTCTATCGATTGGGAGAGTTTTTGAGTGAACAATGAGCTTCTAAATCGATTGAAACCTCCAATCGATCGGGCAATCGATTGAGAGGCTGGGAATGTGCGCGACAACGCTGGAAAACACGTGAGACGTGCTGGATCGATTGGGCAATCGATCCAGGAAATTCCTAGGAGCACAGAGGCACTCTGGATCGATCGTCCGATCGATCCAAAGCCTCCCCAATTGATTGGGAGCAATCCAATCGATTGGGATTCGACCGTTGGTGTCCTTTTTAGCTGTTGGCGTGCGTTCATCTTCGACAGTTCTTCCTTGATTCTTCTCCAGGGACACGGCAGCTCTCCACAGTTTTTTCTCCACTCTACTGCCAGTTCTTGAGGGGTTCTTGGAGCAAGGTTTGCTGGTGATCCAAGATCAAGAGGCGGGCTACAACAAGAAGTTAGGGTTAGGGTTTTCAGTGCATATCTTGTAAGCTTTTGCTTGTATTTTGTTTTCCCTTTCCTTACTTCTTGTATTGAGAGTGTTGTAAGGCTTCTCCACCTTCGGTAGTTACCGTAAATGAGTGTTTTCATAGTGGAGGGTGCGTGAGTGTGTGGATCCTTGGATTAGTCACCTCTTGTTGAGGTGGATACCAAGTAAATCCTAGAGTTAGCGTTGTGTGTTTGTTTCTTTGTATTTTTCGTTGCATATCTTTGAAGAAACAAGCAACGACGAGCACGAGATCGCGCCAAGCTATTCACGCCCCCCCCCTCTAGCTCCATTTTCGGTCCCAACAAGTGGTATCAGAGTGAGGTCGCTCTTCACCAGAATCATCGCCAGAAGGGGCAAAAAGCTAGAGGGTGAAGAGGTTGGAGCAATTCTACAAGTCGAAGACTTCATCAAAAAGGCTCAACTTCAAGATGGAATTCCGAGATGGACTCGGATTCGACACAAGGGTGCCTCCACCATATGTATCCACGAGTTTCAATTCTTGGAAATCAAGAATTGAAAATTTTCTTATGATGGAGATAGAGCAATGGTTTGCTCTAATGGAAGGCTTCGAAGCTCCAAAGAATTCAAAGGGCAAAATTCTCAAGAGGAGCAAGTGGAGCTAAGAACAAATCCAAAGGTGTGAGGCTAATGACAAAGTGACCAAGCTTTTGGTCAATCTATTGCCGAGCAACATCTTGGAGAAAATTGGAGAATTTGAAGATGCCAAAGAGCTATGGAGCAAATTGGCAAAACTTCATGAAGAATCCTCCACTGAACCAATCCAAGAAAAATCAAATGAGGGTGATTCATTGAATCAAGACCAAAAAGAAGAAGAAGAAGACTCCGAGGTTGAGAGATGCTCAACACCGAAGGAAGAAGAAGAAAGTCCATCCTCAATAGAGCACGAAGGTAAAGCCAAAGGAGTTTACTCCTTATTTCATGTGCATGACGATTCGGAAGTTGAGAGATGTTCAACATCCGAGGATGAAGAGGAAGAAGCCTCCACCTCTAGGATTGAGGGGGAGTGTGGATCATTATTGCCGGATCAAGAAGAAGCCTCTACATCCAGATCAAAAGGAGAAGATGTCATCCCTACACATGAAGGTATAAATGTTTCAATTAAGAATAAAAATCATATTATATGTTTTGAGTGTAGGGAACATGGGCACTACAAGATCAATTGCCCCAAATTGGCCAAGAAGAAGGGCCAAGTGGCACTAAAGGGCAAGGTGAAGCCCAAGGAGACCGTCCCCACAACAAAGAAAAGCAAGGAGCACATTATGTGCTTCTCTTGCAATCAAAAAGGACATTACCGGAGCCAATGTCCTAAGGGGAAGACGGTGGTCAAAGCTAAAGGAGAAAGCATGGATCAAGGGGAAGCCTCCAAGGTAAAATGAAAAGTATCATTTATTGAGCCTATCCCCTTAAATAATGGTAAAAAACATGCTAATTCTAATTTTTATCATTTTAATGCTATTTACCATAAAAATAGGAAGCATGATAGCATTAAGGAAAAACATGTAGCTCTTCATGTTAAAACTACCACACCTAGGTCTAGGAAGGTAGATAAAAATTTAGACAAGAATTCTAAAGATTTTAGTTACAAGACTAAAAATAAAAATTCTCAAGGATTAAATGAAAAACTAAAAACTATGGATTTAATGAGAGAAAATCAAGTCTTGAGGTCAAGACTTGATAAATTAGAAAAGACCCTCAAAAGGATGGAAAATATCCTAAAAGGGTAAAATGAGCAAAATCTAGGTTTATGACAACAAGGGTCATCCAAGGGTAATAGAGATTTGGGATACAAACCTAAAATCAAAAACGATGTGCCTTCTTACCATAGGGTTCCATATAGCTATGGAACTAACCCTAGGCCTAGTGGTCAAGTCAAAATACAAGGAAAGTTATCCCTAAGAGTATTTTTGCAACAAATGTGACTAAGACTTCTAAGAAGTCTAAGAAAGTCACTAAGAATGTCACAAGGGAAGAAATCCCTAGAGTTGACCTAGAAAAGGTGACCAAGGCTTCTAAGAAGCCAAACAAGGTCACTAGGAAGGTGTCTAGAGAAGTTATCCCTAATGAGTACCTAGAGCATCCAAGGAGCGCCAATAGATTTTGGGTTCCTAGGAACATTTTCTCTACCCCTTAGATGTGTTAGAAAGTGTCAACTCAAATTGGGAGGGTAGTTAACCCAACTTTGATGAAGTTGACACTCAGAGAGCATTTTCAAAGTTATTATCAACCTTTGAAAATGAAGTGGAGTTTCATTTACTCTTTGAAAGAGTAGAATGTGTCATAATTTGAAAGTTCAATTTTAAATTAAATTGGCATAATTGGGAAAATCATAAAGAACTACCAAGTTGGGATTTTGGTATGTTCTTAAGGAATAAGGGCAAAAATTTAGAACTTGATCTCGATGATTACTCCTTGAAGGAGAAAATTGTGCCAAAATTTGAGGAATATGCTTAATTAGAATTGACACAAATTAAGAAAATCAAAAGAAATGTCAAAATTAGACTTTGGCATTCTCTTGGGAAATAGTGGGCAATCTAGGGTTCAAATTTGTTAAAGTTAGCTAAGGTTAAGGATACTTAGATAGGTAATCTAGGTATTGTATGTGTGCTAATTTGTCATGTCTTGTTTGCCCATCATATGTCATGATATCATATTTATTTATTTGTTTTTGCATTCATGTTTTATTATGAAAAATACAAAAATACCATGTTATGTCATACATACATCATATAGTTATAGGAAATTTTCTTTTGAAAATTATTTATCTTTGATGTATGCCATAACATTTTCATGCATTAGTTTATTTCTTGCAATTAAGGACTAATGGCATTCACTAATAAGTAATATCCTGGGTGGATGTTCATAGTTTCAAAAATGCCTAGGTAGATATACATGATCCTTAGTTTAGGGCAAAACCAAGATTTTACATCTCACCAAAGAACTATAAGGTGACTTGTATGTGGTTTCGTACACATTAAATATAAGTGAGATGTTAGGATGATGAACAAAGCTCAAGATGTTGGTTTAGTGTATTCTTTTGAGTTAAGTTCATCAAAACACATAGTTATGTGTTTTCCAATCATTGGGAAAGCGAATGTACAAGTCATATGCATTAAGCCCAAGGAACATGGTTGGATATTGGTTTTGAAAATGATTTTAAGATACTTTTGGAAAACCTTGGTGAAGGTTATCTTTTGATAGTAATTATCATTGAATAGTTAGGCACAAACTTGGAAGAAAACGCTAAAGTTTTTACAAGTTTTCAAGTCTGTGTCAATCTTTGAAAATATGAAGTATTTTCTTATAAAACTATTTTTCCATGATAATATATGTCCTAAATAATGTCTACAACGATTTTCATGATTTTTAGAATTTTGTAGAATTTTCTAGGGGTTTCTGAAGTTGACTGAAATGAACTTTCAGCAACTTCAGACCTTCAATCGATTGCCCGATCGATTGAAGGGTCTCAATCGATCGAGCGATCGATTGAGGGTGTGTTTCTCGCAAGCAAAAGCTTGCTGGATCGATCCACCGATCAATCCACATGGTTTGAATCGATCCATTGATTAATTGAATCACTGATTTCAGCTGAGAAAGCTTGTTTTCAGTGATTTAAACCATTTGTGGTCTAGGTAACCATTCCTAACCCTTTGGAACACATTTCACTCATTTAGGGGGAGTTTTTATGATGAAAACTAGGATGGATTGGTTGATGAAGACTAAGTAGAGGTTTAGGTTGAGGTTTGATTTCAATATTGAATTTTTGAACCTCAAAACTTCTAAATTTGGGTTTCCTAAATATTTAGGAGTTCCAAGTCATTGTTGGTGCAATGACAGAAGTTACGGTCATGTCTTTAGGGGGAGTTACTTTTTAAGGACATGAAAATTTATTTTTCATACACCTTGGAAGGTGGTTAACTTTCTTTCATGAAAATACTCAAGGTTGGACATTTGAATACAATGGAGAGTGGATATCTTCATTTTCCAAGTGGTATATGCTCAAGGATGAGCATTTGATGAAAATGAAGGGTATGGGACCTTTATTTGAATCGTGTGTGAACATACCAAGTGGTATATGCTCAAGGATGAGCATTAAGAATAATGAAGGGTATGGGACCTTCGTTATTGAGTTGTGAACAACGTTGAGTAACTCTTCAGGGGGAGAGTTTTTGATGTATGCCAATAGGGGGAGAATGTGTGGTTAAGTTAGGCCTTCATTACCTAAACAGGAAGTTTGTGCCCTCTAGGAAAGGGGAAGAATGAAGGGAACCCTCAATGTGTGGTTAAGTTAGGCCTTCATTACTTAAAGAGGAAGTTTGTGCCCTCTAGGAAAGGGGAAGAATGAAGGGAACTCTCATTCATACATTAGCATGGGATTAGCCTAACTTAAAGGTATTGTCAAACGTCAAAAAGGGGGAGATTGTTGGTGCAATATTCCCTAGGTCAAGGTTGACCTGGTTGACTAAGCTTGAGTTGGCTCAAGCTTGAGTCTTGATGTTTGGGTTTCGATGTTTGACAATACATTGAGACAATACATGGAGACTGACAGGTCATGAAGATTGTAGGTGCAATAGTTCGTGTGGGAAGTCCTAGTAAGTGAAGCTAGGCAGATAAAAATCCTAGTGAGTGAAGCTAGGTGAAAGTCCCGGTGAGTAAAGTCGGGCAGTTGAGAAGTCCTAGTGAGTGAAGCTAGGTGAAAGCCCCGATAAGTAAAGTCAAGCAGTTGAGAAGTCCTAGTGAGTGAAGCTAGGTGAAAGTCCCGATAAGTAAAGTCAGGCAGTTGAGAAGTCCTAGTGAGTGAAGCTAGGTGAAAGTCCCGATAAGTAAAGCCGGGCAGTTGGGAAAGTCCTGGTGAGTGAAGCTAGGCAGGTAGAAGTCCTGGTGAGTGAAGCCAGGCAAGTGAAAGTCCTGGTGAGTGAAGCCAGGCAGGGGAAAGTCCCGGTGAGTGAAGCCGGACAATGGAAAGACCTGGTGAGTGAAGCCAAGCACGAGGAAATCTAGATGGGTCAAGGGTGACCGGACATCTGGTAGAAGGAAGTCCAAGTGGGTCATGGAGGACCGAACACTTGGCACGAGATGATAAGTCCAAGTGGGTCAAGGTTGACCGAACACTTGGCACAAGGAGAAAGTCTAGGTGGGTCAAGGTTGACCGAACACTTGGCACAAGGAGAAAGTCTAGATGGGTCAAAAGTTGACCGAACTCTTAGCGGTCGTAAGTCCAATAGGGAGTTGGCATGGAACTAGGAAGTTCGGACGTAGTGAGCTTCCGAAGGCCATAACTTTTGACTTGGATATCAGAATGAGATGATCTCGGATGCGAAACGAAGCTAATTTCAAGCTCTATCCAGTTTTCTGCTTTCCAATCGATTGGGGGGGGGGGGGGTCAATCGATTGGTCAATCAATTGGGTGACGTGAATTCATGCAGAAATGGGCTGAATCGATTGGTTAATCGATTGAAACTTCTCTAATCGATTGGGAGAGTTTTTGAGCGAACAGTGAGCTTCTGAATCGATCCGTTGATCAATTGAAACCTCCAATCAATCGGGCAATCGATTGAGAGGCTGGGAATGTGCACGACAACGCTGGAAAACATGCGAGACGTGCTGGATCGATTGGGCATTCGATCTAGGCAATTCCCATGAGCACAGAGGCACTCTGGATCGATCGGTCGATCGATCCAAAGCCTCCCCAATAGATTGGGAGCAATCCAATCGATTAGGATTCGATCGTTGGCGTCGTTTTTAGCTGTTGGCATGCGTTCGTCTTCGACAGTTCTTCCTTGATTCTTCTCCAGCGACACATCAGCTCTCCATAATTTTTTCTCCACTCTACTGCCAATTCTTGAGGGGTTCTTGGAGCAAGGTTTGCTGGTGATCCAAGATCAAGAGGCGGGCTACAACAAGAAGTTAGGGTTAGGGTTTTCAGTGCATATCTTGTAAACTTTTGCTTATATTTTGTTTTCCCTTTCCTTACTTCTTGTATTGAGAGTGTTGTAAGGTTTCTCCACCTTCGATAGTTATCGTAAAGGAGTGTTTTCATAGTAGAGGGTGCGTGAGTGTGTGGATCCTTGGATTAGTCATCTCTTGTTGAGATGGATACTAAGTAAATCCTAGAGTTAGCGTTGTGTGTTTGTTTCTTTGTATTTTCCGCTGCATATCTTTGAAGAAACAAGCAATGACGAGCACGAGATCGCGCCGAGCTATTCACCCCCCTCTAGCTCCATTTTTGGTCCCAACAGCCAAGACCACATGCTTGGACTTACAACTTGTGCCGAGATCACACTTGGACTTCCCAATTATCTGGCTCCTCACCAGGACTTTCTCCCTTGCCAAGATCACACTTGGACTTTCCAAATGCCTGACTCTTCACCAGGACTTTCTCCTTTGCCTAACCTCTAATTAGGACTTCCATCACTTCCTAAACTCCAGTTAGGACTTCACCACTGCCTAACCTCCAGTTAGGACTTCCAGACGCCTAACCTCCAGTTAGGACTTACCTAGTCAAGTCTCCTGTCATCCTTGACCTACTTGATTTGTATTCTCATCAACCTGGTCAACCATTTGACCATCTCCACAACCGGACGATTGCCCTAGCAATCTCCATATATTGTCAAACATCAAAACTCAAATCCCGACTCAAGCTTGACTCAATTCAAGCTTAGTCAAACTGTCAAACTTGACCAAGGGAAATTGCCCCAACAGATCTTAAGCATCTTGATCCCAAAATCCAAGAAGAGAAAGGGAAGAAAAGCTTATCTACGATGAAGAACGGTTTTCGGATCCAATCCTCATTCTTGGGAGTCGATTCGGTGAAGATCTACCCTTAGATCGTCGGAAAATCCCTCCAAGAAGGTGGGGAATCGCCCAAATCTTGTTCCCTCCCAAAAGGGAGAACTCCCCTTTCAAATGGTGGAAGAAACCCTTATATAGAGCAGAGATTTTGGGCGCCACACGGCCCTGAGACCCGACCGTGTGTGAGACACGACCTAGGCCATCCTCTTCGCTGCCCCTCTCACACGGGCATGTGATGCACATGGTCGTGACATGTTCTGCCATTGCCACCCTTGCACGGTCGTGTAGATCTACACGTCATGTGTTGCCTCCAGCTCTGGAACACATGCACGGCCGTGTCTGGGACACGTCCAAGGCTTGTTTGGCTCCTGGGAAAATTGCACGGTCGTGTATATCTACACGCCCATGTACTGCTTTGGCTCTGGAAGGCTTGCACGGTCGTGTCTAGGACACGACCATGTACTGCTTTGGCTCTGCAAGGCTTGCACGGGTGAGCATCACCACACGACCTAGGTCACTCTCCCAAACATGGCCGTGTGGCACTCCAAGATGGAGTCTTCCTCCTTTCGTTATCTTACATATTTGGTCTCGATCATAAATTCTTCTCTAAATATGACTCATGCGTATAGAAAATATACAAAATCAGATCTCTGAACAAAAAGAGTAAATATGCTAAAATCAAAGCTGGAAGTACGAAAATGCATAGATAAAGCATGCGCAAAATATGTGAATGTGTGTCAAAACATGCTAAACAAGTGTATACAATCTACGTACATCACACCCCGAGACTTAAACTTTTGCTTGTTCTCAAGCAAAAATGCCGCAATCTTAATTCATATGCTCTACAATGCATTCATAATCCCTAATGTACTTTCCTAATTCTATCAGAAAGTTTCATTAACAAGCATGATCATGGAAACAAGTCAAGTATGACTCAAACATAAGTCTCTTGTGCACAGTGAAAAAAGTGGCCCAAACTTTTCAAGTTTTAATCTATGTCCTAGTCAAGTCGTTATCCAAATGAGTTTCTAATGTTTTCGGTGATAGACACTTACCTGTCATACACTTGGTTCATATTTCTCAATCAACCCAGGGTCTTAAAGGCGTGCTCAATCTCAAGAGAAGCTAAGCAGTCATTTCTCCAGTAACCTAACTCGGTCTCAAAGGGGTGACTTATTAGATTTCACTCACGACAACTATTTTTTATATCCCTTATTCATTTTTTTTATAAGAATTTGGATTATGCAAAACTTATTTACAAATGTACGTTTAGCACAAATATTGGGATATTTTGATTTTTCCAAATGAGCTTACATGATTTGAGGATCATCCAGTAACCAAAATAAAGTTTGAAAAATCACCATGGAAACCAAGTACTAAACAAACAAGATGAATCATGACTATTTCAATGATATCAACTATCCAAACTCAAGTATAGTGAAGGTAAGCTCCTTAAGGTCAAGCCAAATTTCAAATTTATCTCCATATGATACTTATCTTATTTCATGCTACCCAAGATAGAGAAAAAAAATACACTAAGCATACTACTAGCATCATTTAAAACATCATGAATCAAGATAATAAGTATACTAACATTTTTACTAAAAGACAAGAAAGCATATAAGTGAAGTTTGATGTTCTCAAGATGTATTCCACAAGGTTTTCAAAAGACAGTCAAGTGACTATCAAATGAAAGTCAAAAACAAGCAATCAAAGCAAAATAAAATATAACGTTCCGCAAGTGTACGGATACGTCATCAGTAATAAAGAAAGATATCGTATCCACAGGGACTGGTTATAACCACTAAAGATATCTCAACACGAATTAGCTAAACAACTAATCAATTGATTTATAGAAAACTAAGTGCAACTATGGAAAGGAGAGCATAGAAGTAAAAGCATAGAAACAAGAGTAAGGGTTATGATAAAAGAATGTTCTAAGAGTTTCAGTTTCTTTGTAATATTATTCAATGTAAATGATCTACCAAATCTTATTCCTCAATTGTCTTCATTTGTAGAAAATTGTCGATTCTCTCTTGCAATAGACAACCGGCCTAGGACTAAAATCGATATCTAATATGATCAATTAAGAATGATTCCTATGATGTCTTACATGGGCTTGCCTGTCACGTTCGTCCCTCGGATAATCAGCATAGAAATTCATTACTTGTCAACCATATCAAGATATAAAAGATTAATGCATACAATCTATCATATACCCTTGAATGATCTTATTTACCCTTTAAGATTATCCCTCAATCATCCTTACACGGGCTTATCTGTCACGTACATCCCTCGGATAATCGAATGAGGAATTACCTCTATAAGATCCACAAGACACTCAAACATTCAATCAAGTATGGTAATTAAGTCCAATCACAACAATCCACACAAGATCAAATAGATACAAACAAGACAACATCATAGAAATAGGATATTGGCAAATCCATAAGAGTTTACATCAAATCATATTACAAATACTCCCTCCATCCTAAAACAAAGAGATCTAATCTATAAAACAAGAAAAGAAACTCAAAGACAAGAAGATCTTAAGCATCTTGATCCCAAAATCCAAGAAGAGTAAGGGAAGAATAGCTTATTTACGATAAAGAACGGTCTTCGGATCCAATCCTTGTTCTCGGAGTCGATTCGGTGAAGATCTGCCCATAGATCGCCAGAAAATCCCTCTAAGAAGGTGGGGAATCGCCCAAATCTTGTTCTCTCCCAAAAGGGAGAACTCCCCTTTTCAAATGGTGGAAGAACCTCTTATATAGAGCAGAGATTTTGGGTGCCACATAGATAAAGCATACGCAAAATATGTGAATGTACATTAAAACATGCTAAACAAGTGTATACAATCTATGCACATCATACACCCCAACAGAATGGTGTGGCAGAAGGAAAGAATAGGACTCTTATGGAAATGATTTGATCAATGATGAGTTATTCAGAATTACCAAATTCGTTTTGGGGATATGCTCTGGAAACGACAATATAGATTCTGAACTTGGTACCTTCTAAGTCAGTACCATCTACTCCCACAAAATTGTGGAATGGGTGTAAGCCTAGTCTGAAGCATATTCGAATTTGGGGTAGTCCAGAACATGTGCTAAAGGGAGACACTAATAAGTTGGAATCACGTACAGAAGTTCGTTTGTTTGTGGGTTATCCTAAAGGAATGAAAGGCGGTTTATTTTATAGTCCTAAAGATCAGAAGGTCATTGTTAGCACCAATGCCCGATTTTTAGAAGAGGATTATGTAATGAACTATAAGCCCATGAGTAAAATTATTCTTGAAGAAATAAGAGAAGACACGTCTACTTTAGTACCAATGGTACAAGATGAGATACCACGAGAAATTGCAACATGTGTCACAAATGATGCACAATTACAAGCAGTGCCACGTCGTAGTGGGAGGGTTGTTCGACAACCTGATAAATTCATATTTTTGGGAGAGTCTTCGGACTTAATCCTTGGTAAACATGAACCTGATCCTTGCACATATGATGAAGCACTCCAAGATAAAGATGCAGCATCTTGACAAAGTGCAATAAACTCTGAAATAGAATCTATGTATTCTAATAAAGTCTGGGAGCTAGTAGAACTACCAAATGATGTAAGAGCTATTGGATGTAAGTGGGTCTACAAAAGGATGAGTACCTTTATCTAAAGAGATGTCTCCTAAGACACCAAAGGAAATAGAGGAGATGAAGACAATTCCTTATGCTCCGGCTGTAGGAAGCCTAATGTATGCAATGTTATGTACGAGACCGGATATCTGTTTTACAGTGGGCATGATTAGCAGATATCAAAGTAATCCAGGTCAGGGACATTGGATTGTCGTAAAACATATATTAAATTACCTGAAAAGGACTAGAGATTATATGCTGGTTTACCAGGTAGATGATTTGCTCCCTATGGGTTACACAGATTCTGACTTCTAATCAGATAGGGACAATAGTAAGTCGACCTCGAGGTATGTGTTTACTTTGGGAGGTGCAACCATAGCATGAAGGAGTGTTAAGCAGAAGTGTGTTTCAGACTTTATCATGGAAGCTGAGTATATAGTAGCTTCTGAGACAGCCAAAGAAGCTGTATGGCTCAGGAACTTTTTGATGGACTTAGATGTGATTCCTGGTTTACCTAAAATTATCACAGTTTATTGTGATAATAGTGGTACAGTAGCGAACTCGAATGAACCATGAGCCCATAAGGCAAGTAAACACATTGAGCGCAAGTACCACCTGATACGAGACATCGTAAAGTGAGGAGAAGTTGTTGTCGCCAAGATTACATCAGCAGATAACTTGGCAGACCCTTTCACTAAGGCCCTTCCGGCGAGAGCTTTTGATGGGCATGTTGAGTGGATGGGAATCAGATGTATAACAACATATATGGCAGCATAGTCTTTTAGTATAAGTGGAAGATTGTTAGAAGTATACTAAAAGCCTAACTTTTTGTATAAACATTTATTTTGAAATAAGAATCACATTGATCAAATATCTTCATTTATGTTAAATGTAGTTGTTCATTTAATTTATATTGTAGATAACATGGTGTGTGGTGTCACACAGAAGATCATGTTATCAGTTCCTTATAAATTATAAATAGTAGCTCACGACCAAAATGGATAAGGACAAATCATTGAAATAGTCGTAGTGTGATTTAGTATTAGTTTATCTTGACTATAAAATTACACTAGTACACTCTGAGTGTATTGAGCAGGACCATTTGAGATTGTTCTTTTTATACTGATTGCATAAAAGAACATGACTTCTGTTATTATGGAAGTACGTACTTTTAATCTCGATATAATGACAAACATATATATTTAGTATTTATTTCTTTAATTTATCAATGGATGTGATTTAGTTTATTAAATTAATAAGCACGATAAGTTGGGAAATAATATTATGGTGTGTTATTGATTATAGAAGGAAACTGTGTCCTAGTTATCTAGGTTGATGATGTCCCCTTGAGGAGCTCATAAGGATTGTCATGTAAACCCTGCAGATGGACTTAATCCTGCATGACAATAAAGTTGAGTGGTAATACTCTTGGAGCTAGATGTTAATTAAGTGAGTGTCAGTAACTAATTTAATTAATGGAGATTTGATATCTTAAATACAGGGAGAATAATGCATTCATGATAAGAAGGAGCCCATAATATAATTTGGGATTGGTGCGGTAGTTCAATAATAACTCTTTAGTAGTATGAGTTATTATTGATGAACTTGAGTTGGGTGTTCGGGGCGAACACAGGAAGCTCAAGCTCATCGGGAGACCAAAGTCAATTCCTCCTTTAGGTCCCTATTGTAGTCTCTTATGTAAAGCCTTATATCCACCCAAAGTCCATCTTCTTAGCCTAAGATAGGGTCAGCCAAACTTTTCTTGATGTCCAAACAAGGGGCCGACCAAGCCAAGCTTGGAGCCCAAGCTAGGGTCGACCAAGCCTTACTTGGTGCCCAAGCAAGGGACCGGCCACACATAAATTAGAAAAGGAAGTTTTATTTTTTGTTAAATCTTTCCTTTATAGAGATCCATAAAAAGGATTTAAAAGAATGATTTAATTATAAAACTTTCCTTTTAGATCGGTCACAAAAGGAGTTTTTATCTTTTTAAAATCTTTCCTTTTATAAAGATCCATAAAAGGAATTTAAAAGAGAGATTTTAATTATTGAAATCTTTCCTTTTAGAGACATCTACAAAAGGATTTAAAATAGATATTTTAATTTTATAAATATTCCTTTTATAGCTACCACAAAAGGAATTTTAAAAGAGAAATTTTAATTTTTGTTTAAAATCTTTCCTTGTTTGATAAAAAGGGTGTGGTCGGCCATGATAGAGTATTAAAAGGAAGTTTTAATTTTGTTTTAAAATTTTCCTTTTTTGCATTCACCAAGGATTATAAAAGAAGAGGAGGTGGTGCCTTATGGTTTAGCACATCTTCTATTTCGACCCTTCATCTTCTTCTTTTCTTCTTCTTCTTTGTGGCCGGCGGCATCAAGCTTGGAGTTCCATTGGTGGTTGGATACTTGGAGATGAAGAAGAAGAGAAAGGAGGTTCTCTAGTTGTGATATCCCTTTGGTGGCCGAAAGCTTGGAAGGAAGAAGAAGGTTTGGGTGGATTTCATCTTGGTAGATCGTCACCCACACGACGTCCAAGAGGAGGAGAGGAATACAATAAAAGATCTAGAGGTTATTAAATCTTCAAAGAAAGATATAACTAATTATTAGTTTTCACTTCATAATTAGTTCATATTCTTTGAATGGATCCTGAAATACCAACACAAGAGGTTATTTATTTTAGGCTATCAGTTTTGTGTTTCGATTTCATGTTTCGATCTTATATTTCTATTGAGCTCTCTTTAGTTAAACCGAGGGTTACTGTAAGAAGTTTAAACATTGAATTTCTTTGAAAGACTTTGTCTAGGAAGTGGTGGATGATCTCATACCCAAGAAGGCCTAATGCCTCGCCATGTTTAACCTAGAAGCCAATCTTTGAAATAAATGTTTAATCATCTTCTGTAATATGGTTTAACTTCTGAAGAACGCATCGGTTGAACTTGGAGTAAAAATGTTAAATTTTGTTTCCAATCCAAGTTTAACTTCTGAAGAGCAACTTGGATTAATAATGTTAAGCATCGTTTGTAATCCAAGTTTAACTTCAGTAGAGCACATGGGTAGCTAGGAAAAGTTATGTACTTGTACAAAATTTTTGTACAGAGGAACAGAACGGAATCTAGATGTAGCAACCAACAGCTTCTGAACATCAGAGTTCATGGTGGCGAGCATAAGGCATGATACATCTAATGGATCATCTTGATGTTTCTTGTAAGCATCCCTATCAGCTCTAATGGCAGTAGCAGGGGGTACTTCAGGAATAGGCTGCTTTAAGACGTACAATTTTCTTTCTTTCTTGAAAACTATTCTCATGTTTATATACCAGTCTAGGAAATTAGTTCCATTGAGCTTGTTCTTATTAGGGACCGATCGCAGAGATAATGTCTTCTACATACTAGACAACATGATGATCTACAATAATAAAATGTAGAGAAGTACCATACTCAGATCATTTAATTAAGCCTTTAATTAAATGATTCTCCCACTGAATTCTAAATCTTGATAGTAGCAAGTCACTACTAGCTCTAAACCCAAAAGCAAAGACATTAAAGTGGGACAAGATCCATATTATATCTCATCTTGAGTTAGCTTTGACTAATCTCCCAAAACTTGTATACATTAGATAAGTAACGTGTACCAATTGGACAAGATTCATATTATACCTTATCTTGAGTTAGCTTTGGCTAATTTCCCAAGATTTAGTACAACTTAGGTAGACAACGTTTACCAATTACATCCTATGTAACTCTTGTATCTTTAGGTGAACAAGACTATTTGTTCGTTTGCCCATCTTATGAAACCCACATTATAACTCATCTTGAGTTAGCTTTGGCTAATCGCCCAAGACTAGTATAATTTGAATTTTATCATATGAGATATGCCTCTAAGTTCTCAACTTAGTTAAGTCATACCCAAAGTTCAATAGTCGAACATCACAATTGTCTTATCGCACTCTATCAAGATAAAATGAGTCACTTTGCTTTGACAAACCTGACTACAAATGATCGAGGTAGTAGTGACTACCAAACTTTGGTAGACATATGAAAAAAGATCTAATTACGATAGCTACACATGCATCACATACATTCATGGTATATCATGACATACATCAACATATATGCTAGTTTAAACATGACATGGTTATGGCCCCATCACTACGATCTTCTCAAGCCAATGAGAAGAGCGATAAGTCAACTTAGGTCAAAGCAGCTTCTCCAAGTGCTTCCTTGGTCGTCGTGTGTTGTTGTCCTTCTCCCTTTTCACCCGTCGTCTAGTAAACTAACTCCTTTTTGATTTGTACATTACAAAATCTAAAGAAACTCGAGTTACATTCGAGTGTAGTCTAAATTACAACAAGAATAAAAGGATCTGTTGGGATTTTTCGAGCCGCAAAAATCACTTTTTGCGTTGCAGAAACCTCGAAATCCCATGCCACGGGATCCGTGCGAAGAAAATAATTTCAAAAACTTTATGTGTACGAGTTTCTAAACCTAGATCTACTCTAGATCTACATGGTAAAGTGATTACCCTTGATGCAAAGCCCTTCGCTTATCCCGCTCGTCCAAGTTTGTCGGATCTCGAGAGTGTTCAAGTGGGCACTCCTCTATACGTATCCACACAAACGATTAGGTGGAGAAAAATCAAACAAAAGGTGTGCTAGCACCTTTGAAGGTTCAGCCAAGGTGGAGGAGAGGGAGAAGAAGATGAGAAGAGGAAGAAGAAGAAGGTTACAAAACCAAAATGAAAGTCACCATTGAGTTAAGTGGTCGGCCACTTCAAGAAGGGGTTTTTAAACCCCATGGGATATCAAGAGTTACAACTCTTGATCTCCCTCATGATGTGGCACAACATATGCTAATCTTGATGATGTGGCACATCATCATTAGTCCACTTAATGCCAACTCACAAATGAGGTGGCAATGGTCAAGTCAAACTTGACCTTTCATCTTCCTCTCAAGTCAAGTCAAACTTGACCACTTCTCTCCCATGGTTGATCAAATCTAACCATTGGTTCAAATCAATTTTAATTTAATGAATCTCTATTCATTGAATTAAATTGGCTCAATGAGTCTAAGTCCAAATTAGACTCATTTAACACATGAACCAAATTGAGTCCAACTCAATTAGTTTACTTTGGATTACTCTTAATCCAATTTGGTTCATCACATGAACCTAATCCTCTTGGTTCATCATATGAAACTAATCTCTATCTAATTGCCCTTTGTGTGTGACCCTATAGGTTCTTGTAACGTTGGCAATGCTCCTAAACCCATTTAGAAGCATAAGTAATGAGCGGTATCTAGCAACACATCATTACTACCCAAGTTACAAGAATGTTGAGATCCAACATCACCTTGTGACTACTAATTGTGACCCCTCACAATATATGACAAGTGTCCTTCTATCCTTGACATCTAGATTGATCAATATGAGGCATAGACCGTGTCATCCTCTAATCAATTTAAATCTTGAATCCCAAGTAGACTCACTCAATCAAATGAGCTCAACATCTCATATTGACCCATTTGAGCATGGTCATGCACTTAGTGGTCTCACTCTATCAAGAATAATGATGTCACTCCCGTCATATAAGAGGGATAGATCCCATCTATATCACTCACATCCCTCCGCATAATTTGTTACATACGGAGTAATCGGCTTTATAGTTCACCCAGTTACGGGTGACGTTTGACGAAGCCAAAGTATGTAACTCCTTATGTAGGGAACCATGGTGACTTCAGGTCCAAGGACTAATAGTCATACTAATAGCCACATGAGAAAGTATATGACACTCATATAACAATCCATGATACTTTCTCATGGCGGGTCATTCAGTATACATTCTCCAATACATACTCATATCTCAACTTGATATCTCCATATCCATGACTTATGAGATCAGGTCATCGAGTTGACCTACATGCTAGTCTCATCGCATTAACATTGTCCCTGAATGTTAATACTCGACTAGGAATAATTAAGAGTAGTGCTCCCTATACCATCTCAATATCGATTCAACCAATCGATTGATATAGGTAAGAACCTTCTACTCAAGAACGTTATTATACTCAGTTATTTGGCACCAATACAAGAAAGTATAATAACCATAAACAAATGCCTTTATGTACATAAGAATATGATACAATGAGTCCATACAACAATCATCAAATGATTGACTCTAGGGCTCTAACTAATAATCTCCCACTAGCATTAGTGCCAGTCAGTATAGGCTCTAAGTCCTAATGACCTAGTGTGGTCATCATGCTTTCTCTATGCCAAAGCCTTAGTCAAGAGATCTGCGATGTTAGCATCAGTGAGTACTCTGCAAATCTTCACATCTCCTCTATCGATAATCTCTCGAATGAGATGGAAGCGTCGTAGTATGTGTTTGGTCCGCTGGTGTGAGCGAGGTTCCTTAGCCTGCGCTATTGCTCCATTGTTGTCACAATAGAGCTCTATGGGATCAGCTATGCTAGGAACCATTCCAAGTTCAGTAATGAACTTGCGGATCTAAACTGCCTCCTTTGCTGCTTCTGATGCAGCAATATAGTCGGCCTTTGTTGTAGAATCAGCGACTGTGTCTTGCTTCGAACTCTTCCAGCTCACAGCACCACCATTTATGCAAAACACGAACCCAGACTGCGATCGATAATCATCCTGGTCAGTTTGGAAGCTAGCATCACTATAACCCTTTACAGTTAACTCATCATCGCCTCCATATATCAAGAAATATTCTTTATTCCTTCTCAAGTACTTAAAAATATTCTTGACCGCTATCCAGTGACTTTCACTTGGATCTAACTGGTATCTGCTCGTCATGCTCAAAGCATATGATACATCAGGACGAGTACATAGCATGGCGTACATGATAGATCCTATAGCTGAAGCATAAGGGATCTGATCCATGTAGTCTCTCTCCTCTCTAGAAGAGGGACCTTGAGTCTTCGAAAGACTCACACCATGTGACATAAGCAAAAATCCCTTCTTGGAGTTCTGCATGGCAAACAGTAGTAGTACCTTGTCAATGTATGTACTCTGACTTAGGCCAAGCAATCTCTTAGATCTATATCTATAGATCTGTATGCCTAGAATGCGGGATGCTTCACCTAAGTCCTTCATTGAGAAACAAGTCCCTAGCCAAGTCTTGACAGACTGCAGCAAAGGGATATCTTTCCCAGTGAATAGTATGTCATCCACATACAATATAAGGAATTCAACTGTGCTCCCAACAATCTTCTTGTAGACACAAGGTTCATTTTCATTCTTGATTAAACCAAACTATTTGATTGCATCATCGAATCAAAGATTCCAGCTCCGAGAAGCTTGCTTTAGTCCATAAATGGACCTATGCAGCTGGCATACTCTGCCAGTATGTTGTGGATCTTCAAAACCCTCAGGTTGTATCATGTACACATCCTCGAGCAGGTTTTCATTCAAAAATGCGATTTTGACATCCATCTGCCAGATCTCATAATCGTGGTACGCTGCAATAGCAAGCATAATCCAAATGGATTTAAATATCGCTACTGGAGAAAAGGTTTCATCATAGTCAATACCATGAATTTGCTTGAAACCTTTAGTTACCAAGCGACCCTTATAAATAAGTCTATCCATGTCAGTCTTTCTCTTAAAGATCCACTTATACCCAATGGGTTTGACCCCTTCAGGTGGATCAACCAAAGTCCATACTTGGTTAGTGTATATGGATTCCATCTCGGATCTCATGGCCTCTAGCCATTTCTCGGAATCTGGTCTCATCACAGCTTCCTGATAGGAGGTAAGCTCATCCTCAATGAGCACAACGTCATCATGGTCAGACAAGAGAAATGAATATCTCTCAGGCTGAAGACGTACCCTATCAGACCTGCGAAGAGATAGGTCTACTTGAACTGGTTGTTGTTCCTCAACTCCTTATGGAACAACATCATCTACAACACTTTGTGGTTCCAGTTCAACTTCTATCGAGGCTTCAGTGCTATGGTTCACATCTTGAACTTCTTCAAGATCGAACGTACTCCCACTAGTCTTTCTAGAAACAAAATCCCTTTCTAGAAATACCCCAGTCTTAGCCACAACTATCTTGTGTTGACTGGGAATGTAGAAGTAATATCCTTTCGTTTCCTTGGGATATCTAATAAAATAGCACCTATCGGATTTGAGTCCCAATTTATCCAAGACTTGACGTCGAACGTAAGCCTCACAACCCCAAATCCTCATAAAAGACATCTGGGCATCTCTCCCAGTCCATATCCTATATGGTGTCTTTATTACAGCCTTAGATGGAACTCGGTTGAGAATGAAGGCTGCTGTGTCTATAGCATAGCCTCAAAGATACATGGGAAGATCTATGCGACTCATCATAGACCGTACCATATCTAATAAGGTGCGATTCCTCCTTTCAGATACACTATTCCACTGTAGTGTTCCAGGAGGAGTGAGTTGAGATAGAATCTCATACTCAGCTAGATAGTCACGAAACTCATGGCTAAGGTATTCACCACCTTAATCTGATCGAAGTATCTTAATACTCTTGCCAAGCTGGTTTTGTACTTCATTCTTGAATTCCTTGAACTTTTCAAAAGATTCTGACTTATGTGTCATCATATACACATAACCATATCTACTGAAATTATCAGTAAATGTAATGAAGCACCTATAACCACCTCTAGCAGCGACATTGAAAGGTCCACATACATCACTATGTATAAGTCCTAACAAGTCAGTCGCTCTCTCCCTGTGTCCACTAAAGGGAGTCTTGGTCATCTTGCCCAGTAGGCATGACTCGCATGTCTCATAAGATTCAAAATCAAATGAGTCCAGCAAACCATCTTTATGGAGCTGGAATAAGCGTTTGTCATTTATATGACCTAAGCGACAGTGCTAGATATAGGTTTGGTTCATGTCATTTGACTTGAACCTCTTGGTACTTATGTTATAGATAGGGGTTTCAAGGTCTAGAATGTAGAGTCCGTTCATCAGAGGTGCACTATAATAGAACATATCATTTAAATAAACTGAACAACATTTGTTCTTTATTATAAATGAAAAGTCTTTCTTGTCTAAACAAGAAACTGATATAATGTTCTTAGTCAAAGCAGGCACATAACAACAATCATCCAATTCTAGTACAAGCCCAGAGGACAGAGATAGAGAATAAGTTCCTACAGCAACAGCAGCAACCTGTGCTCCATTGCCTACTCGTAGGTCTACCTCGCCCTTCGTCAATGCCCTGCTATTTCTCAGCACCTGTACATTAGTACAAATGTGAGAAGCACATCCGGTATCTAATACCCATGATGAAGAAATAGATAGATTGACTTCTATAACATATATACCTGAAGTGGAAGTCTCACTTCTCTTCTTCTTAAGATCTTCCAGGTACACTTTGCAGTTCCTCTTCCAGTGCCCGGTCTGAACGCAGTGGAAGCAGGTAGCATCCTTGGTAACCCCTCCTTTGAGTTTCAGTGCCTTGCCTTTGCCCTTGGCTTGGGACTTTCCCTTACTTTGGGCTTGCCCTTGCCCTTATGCTTTTGTACCATCAGAATGGAATTGGGCTTAACCTTCTTAAGGTTGAGCTCAACCGTTCTTAACATGCTAAGCAGCTCAGACAGTGGCTTGTCAATTTCGTTCATGTTATAATTTAGAACGAATTGACTATAGCTATCTAGCAAGGATTGCAAGATCAGGTCATTGGCCAGCTCTTGGCCAAGCTGGAATCCCAACCTCTGTAGGTTTTTTATGTACCCAATCATTTTGAGTACATATGGGCCTACGGGAGTCTCATCTTGCATCTTGCACTGAAACAGTGCCTTAGAGATCTCGAATCTCTCGTGCCTCACTTGTCCTTAATATAGTTGACGAAGATGTTCAACCATATCATAAGCATCCATCAACTCGTGTTGCTTCTGAAGCTCAGAGTTCATGGTCGCGAGCATAAGACATGACACATCTAATGTGTCATCTTGATGCTTCTTGTAAGCATCGCAATCAGCTCGCGTGACAGTGATAGGAGGTGCCTCGGGAATGGGCTGCTCTAGGACGTACAATTTTCTTTCCTGAGTGAGAACTATTCTCATATTTTTGTACCAGTCCAGGAAGTTAGCTCCATTGAGCTTGACCTTATCGAGGACAGAACGCAGGGAAAAGGAGTTCGTGTTTGACGACATGGTAATCTACAATAGAAAAATGCAGAAAAATAAATATCATATTCCAATTAATCATCTAATTAGATCTTTAATTAAATGATGCTCCCACTGAATTATAGAACTTTTGTAGAATCAAGTCATGATCGTGGTCAAACCACACTTAATAGATTCTAACTAGCTATAATTCGTGCGGGACAAGATCCACATTATACTACGTCTTGAGTTAGCTTTGGCTAAATCGCCCAAGATTTAGTATGATCGGTAGGTAACTAATTACCAATTACATCTCTATGCAACTCTTGTTTATAAGATCAAGATCCGCATATATATTAAAACTTGAGTTAGCTTTGGCTAAATCGCCCAAGAGTTAATATAAATGTGATTTTAACCTATCTACCAACTATTGGAAAATGTCTATAGTTAAACTCGATCCAATTGAGTTAACTAGTTACTCAATCTAATTGAGTTGTACTCATCCATGCGTTGATAGGCGGGACCAAGATTGTCCCTCCTCACCCTACCAAGATAATATGCGTTGCTCTGCTTTGGCAAATTCAACAACAACATGTGATCGAGGTAGTGATGGGTATCATGGCATGGTAGGCATTTCGAGTTGACGTGATTGAGATCTAATCTAATCGATGATGTGTGTCATATACTCGATTTAGATCTAATCTAATTGTGGAGGTGCATTATGTACGCTATTTAGATCTAATCTAATCGTTAAGGTACTAATTAATTACTAATCTAGCATGCATCACATACACACACAAGCAATTAATTAAATTTTGTGATTAGTCATGGCCCTACTACGATCTTCTCAAGCCAATGAGAAGATCGGTTGGTCAACCTAAGGTCAATAGTGTTGGGATCTTAGATGGCTAAAGGGGGGTGAATAGCCTCTTAAAAACAAAAACAAAATTTCTACACAGAGATTTGTTAGCACAGCGGAAATAATCAAAACAAACACTTATGCAAAGAAGAAAACACACCACCACTAACACAATGATGTACGAAGTTCGGGGATAACTTGCCCCTACTCCTCGGCGTGTCCGTAAGGTGGACGATCCCTTGATCTTTCGGTAGATCAACCCCCGGACAGATTCCGGCTAAGTATTTCTCCTTCTCGGTGGAGAAACCTCCCACAAAGTCTCAAAACAGATTTAGAATGAAGCACAAGACTTAGACTTACAGAATTTTGTGGCTACAATGAATGCACAATCAACTTACAGCCACAATGAATGCAGAGTGAAGAAGAAGTAGATTCACAGCCAAGAGCTTCACAGAACACCCTTGCTTGAACGTTGACAGAGAGTTTGCTACCTAAAAAAAAAGAATTCCTCTTGAAACCTCTCTTCTACCTCCTTCTTATTTCTCTGCTCTCTTGTTGTCTTCAGCCAGAGCCAAACCACTGCATCGAATCACGTCAACTAGTAGCGTATCACTGTCGCCGAACCAGGCGTCGCCAATCACGCTTCTTCCTCATCTGATTATCTGAGCTCACACCAATAACATCCTTGGTCTTCACTGGTGTCTCTGAGCTCGAACCAATAAGGAAGAATGAAGCTGATTGCAGCCAGTGAGCCAACTGAACAAGCCAGTGAACGTTGACGCTTCTTTTGCACAATTTGCAGCGATAACCAGTGGAAAAACCATTTTGTTTTATTCCTTTGATAGTCATTGATTTGAATTCAAGCATCACCATGGTATCTGCAACCTGTTACTCAAAAAGCTCACAAGCAGATGTTAGATCAGACGCATCAGAAACGAATCAGAAATCAGCAGAAACTGACAGTGTGTGCAGACAGTGTGGTGGATCGGTCAGCGGACCGATCCACACCTTTGGATTGATGTCTGATCGGTCGTGAGGACCGATCAGAGTATGGCCTGATCGGTCTGCAGACCGATCAGGGATTAATGAGTGCGGTTCCTCGCACTCCTGAGATCGTCACCTGATCGGTCTCAAGACCGATCAGGATATGACCTGATCGGTCCTACAGACCGATCAGGGTTCATATGGATCGGTCCACGGACCGATCCACTGCCTTTTTCCTTCTCGCGACATCATCTCCTGATCGGTCTACAGACCGATCAGATTACACTCAGTAGGCTACTGAGTGTTTCCTGATCGGTCTACAGACCGATCAGATTACACTCAGTGTGCTACTGAGTGTTTCCTGATCGGTCGCCAGACCGATCAGCAAACATAGTTTCACCAGATCGGTCTGTGCACCGATCAGGCAATCAAAATCCCACTGGATCGGTCTGTTGACCGATCCAACGCCCATGTGATATTAGGATTGGTCTTGAGAACGAGCTACCGAGCCCTCTCTGACCTAGTCCGGAGAACGAGCTACCGAGCCCTCTCCGACTTCGTCCGGTCCAGAGAACGAGCTACCGAGCCCTCTCTGACCACTCCGTGCCAAGTCTCCATACTTGGACTTTTCCCATGCCAAGCTCCCTGCTTGGACTTTTCACCAGATGTCTGGTCAACCTTGACCCATCTGGATTTCCCTTGCCTGGCTTCACTCACCAGGACTTTCCCTCCCAACGGATCAACCTCGATCAGTAGTCAGTCTGAGTTTGATTAATATCTGATACAAACTTAAATCAGTGTCAACATCAAAACAACAGCCAGGTCAGACTGTATCAACAATCTCCCCCTTTTTGTTGTTTGACAACACGATTTAAGTTTAGATCAGAATTGTTCAAATTTTCATAATTTTAGGGGAATCAAGATCCTCCCCTTAAGACGGATACCACATTATGTGAAGGTCTTCTAAAGTCAAATTTGCATTCATCTAAACCTACTTATCTTCTCCCCCTTTGTCAAACACCGAAAAGGTGCGAATAAGGTAAGATAACTTAAAGAACTCCCCCTTAACCCTTACTGTCTGTTTCTTAAAGCACTTAGAATTCCCTCTAAGTGTATTATGAGACAGTAATAAGGAAATAAAAGACAAACAAGACATGCAAGTGAACAGCATATTAATAACCGATAGAAAATGAAACATAATAAAGAGCAAGCAAATATAAAACTGAGTAGTATAAATACATGAGTAGCATCAGAAGTGCAAACATCCAGGTCAGACATAAAGACTAACAAATAACATCCAAAATACAGACAGACAAGGTGACACACAGACTATATCAATCAACGTCCTCAACATGAGGAGCATCATCATCATCGACAGGAGGAGTGAAATCCTGAGGCGGCACGCTGGAGGATGGATAGCCTGGGTAAGACTGCGGAGGCGGGTAGCGTGCCATCCATCCGAGTAGCAACTGCTGTGTCACCACCTGATGACTGCGCATATCATCGAAACGCTGGTCAATATGCCCGCGCAGGTCATCGTAGCGCTGGTCTATCCGAATACGCAGGCCATCCAGCTCAGCAGATATCATCTCATCGTGCTAATCAAAGCGGCTCTCCAGCTCGGCGATCTGCCAGCGCAGATCAGGATCCGCCTCGCCATATGCAGCAGCAGCAGCAACCTGTCGTCGAGGTAACTCACCTAGTGCCCTCCCATCCTTCCACCTAACCGCCCCAGCCTATCATAAGATTCCAGACTTGGAAAACGCACGTTTCCCAAGTCGACAATCCTGCCTAACCATCTTTACTATCCTCCCCTTAGAGACGTCAATACCCAGGGTCTCAAGCCAGTCAGTAATTACATGCCCAAAAGGCATATAGATGGTGTAACGGCTTGGCTCGCTATGGGATATGATAGAAGTATAGACACTCGACATGATATCAAAGTCAAGACGCCTACGCAACCCATAAAGCATCAGACAATGATACGGTCGAATCTCTGCCAATGGTTTAGAGGTAATAGGTAGAAGACAGTTTGTGACAATTTTGAAAAGAATGTAATCAGGAGCAGAAAGGCCAAGGGCTGCAAATGTAGGAAAATCGACATCTAACTCATCTAATCCATCCGGTCTCGGATGTCCAAAGAAGTACTCATAAATCGAGTCAGATGAAACATCAAGAGGATGAGGCACGGGTTCAGACAAAGCAGGATAGAATGAGAACATCGTCCCCGAACACATACGACAGCCTAAATAACCAAAGAAAGCAATTAAGCTGAAATCAATGTTTTGCTTAGCCACTCTTGATCTATAACTACCATCAATAGTCTGATGAAGGTTGTTATAGAATTCAGAAACTAAGTCAAGGTTGATATCCCTCTCTAAATATACCAGGGAATCAAGTTTATAGTAGGCTATGGTCTCCGTAATCGCTGGACAAAACTCATTCATGTAGTTTTTATCGACTGATCTACATGGGAGCAACTTGAAGGTCCTTTCCTTAAAGGATTTTTCAAACTGTTGGTTGGGGAATCTCCCCGAACTGGACGGTTGAGGTCGAGAGGGAGCAGGAGCTTTGGATTTATCTTTGGACTTGGAAGTACCCTCACCTACTGGTTTCTTTCTAATGAGACACAATGGGAAAAAGAAGAGCACAGGAGCCACCCGAAACACAAAGCCACAGATATGTGAGGAATGAAATCGAAATGCCAAAGTTCTAGAGAAATAGGAGTTACCTTGGTGCCATTGAACTCTTGGCTAGAGCTTCGGAGAGCTAGAACTGCGATTAGTATTCTGGCGTGCAAAGAGAAGAGAAAGGGTGAGCTGGTGGGAAGAGTCGGCTAGAGTTTCGCGTGAATGAGGAAAAGAAGGGATCGGGAGGTTTTAAGCATTTAGATGGGTATACAGTGAAGAAATGATCGGACGGTTGTCCGATCAGAAGGTATCAGAAGCCTCCTGATCGGTCTCCAGACCGATCCAGGAACATCCTGATCGGTCCACGGACCGATCAGGAGACGATCAGTGGCTTTTGTGCCGAATTGATCTGATCGGTCTCCGGACCGATCCAGGAACATCCTGATCGGTCCACGGACCGATCAGGAGACGATCAGTGGCTTTTGTGCCGAATTGATCTGATCGGTCTCCGGACCGATCAGGGAACTCTCTGATCGGTCTGTTAGACCGATCAGAAAGGGATCAGTAGCGGGCTCGAGCGTTCCAGGCTGACCTGATCGGTCCGTAGACCGATCAGTGTCTGATACTAGTATCTCCCGTAATTTCAGTAACTGAAAATAGTAATTTCAGTAACTCGTGTTCGATAATTCGTGGAAATTTCTCTAGGAAAACTTCCAAGTTCAGAGCCTAGAACCTGGAGGATCTACAAGCATAACTCTTACCTAAAGGTTATGGTCTGAACTTGTTTATGGCCTTAAGGTTGCAGACATTTAGAAAACAAACAACTTAAGGCCTGTAAATTGAAATTTTTCACCTTTGTTATGTACAGTTTCAAGTTTGTCAAAATATATTCAAAATGCTAGAATTACTTCAATAGTCTGTCTTATTTTTCATTCAAAATCATGAACAGCCATATCAAACAGCCCATTAATCAAAATCAGATCAAATCTAGGCAAGGGCCCAACCAAGTTTCCTTGGTTGGAATATATGAGTAAGATCTAGGAGTCAAATACACATGAATTATGTAATGGCCTTCCCCATACTCAATTTATGTCTCTTCAACCTAATTATTCAAGGGATACATGATACATTTTGAATAATTTGGTTGATCCTAGCATCTCACTCCATTTCTAGCAAGCAAAAACATTCTGTTCAACCTTATAGTTTGTGTGAGATGTTCCCAAGTTGCCCAAAATCATTCCCAATTTCTCTTGTCATTTTAATTGTCCTTATTGATCATGATGAAGTCCTAAGGACCTAATGAGCCAAACACATCCCCAACTCCCTCCTTAAATGACTAAATTCATTTTCCGAAAGGGGTTTGGTAAAAATGTCAGCTAGGTTTGACTTTGACTCCACATATGTGAGCACAATGTCACCCCTAGCTACGTGATCTCTAATGAAGTGATGACGCACTTCAATGTGCTTGGTCCTTGAATGATGGACTGGATTTTTAGTTAGGTTGATCGTACTAATGTTGTCACATAGCACTTGTACACCCTTATAAGAAAGTCCATAATCCTCTAGGGTGTGTATCATCCACAACAATTGTGATACACTCTCTCCTATGGCAATGTATTCAGCCTCGGTCGTGGAGAGAGCAACACAATGTTGCTTCCAACTTGACCAACTAACTAATGATGAACCTAAGAATTGACAACCCCCACTAGTGCTTTTCCGATCCAATTTGCACCCAGCATAATCAGAATCGGTATAGCCTACCAAGTCAAAAGACTCTGTACGAGGGTACCATAGACCTACTCGAATTGTGCCCTTAAGGTATCTCAATATTCTCTTAACTGCAATTAAATGAGATTCCTTGGCACAGACTTGATATCTAGCGCACATGCCCACAGCAAAAAGTATGTCAGGCCTACTAGCTGTGAGATATAGAAGACTACCAATCATGCTCCTATACTGCGTTAGATCAACTGGTTTTCCACTCTCATCATTGTCAAGGCGAGTGTTTGTCGCCATAGGAGTGGATACTTCTTTAGAGTCACTCATGTTGAATTTCTTGAGCATCTCTTGAGTGTATTTCGTCTGATGGACATAAATGTCATCTCGAGTTTGTTTGATTTCAAGCCCAAGGAAGAATGTCAATTCTCCTACTAGACTCATCTCAAACTCACTCTCCATGTGGAAAATAAAATCATTCAAATAGCCCTTGTTATTTGAGCCACAAATTATGTCATCGACATATACTTGGGCTACAAAAATATTTTCACCATCTCTACGCAGAAATAGTGTTGGGTCTATTTGGCCTCTCACAAAATCCTTTTTTAATAAATATGTTGACAACCTTTCGTACCAAGCTCGTGGTGCTTGTTTAAGCCCATAAAGTGCTTTCTTGAGCTTGTACACGTGGTTTGGAGCTTCGGTATTCACAAACCCCGGTGGTTGTTCAACATAGACTTCTTCTTTAATAAAACCATTTAAAAAGGCAGATTTAACATCCATTTGATAGAGTTTGAAACCTCTATGTGCAGCAAAAGCTAGCATCAAACGAATGGACTCTAATCGTGCCACGGGAGCATAAGTCTCATCATAATCGAAACCTTCGACTTGACTATAGCCCTTGGCTACAAGTCTTGCCTTGTTTCTTACAACTTCTCCCTTTTGATTTAACTTATTTTTGAAGACCCATTTAGTTCCAATAACGGTGGTCTTTTTCGGTCTAGGAACCAAGTCCCACACTTGGCTCCTTTCAAATTGACCTAATTCGTCTTGCATAGCTATGATCCAATCAGGATCGTGCAATGCTTCATCAACTAGTCTTGGTTCAATCTCTGAAATCAATGCGACTTCATTAGACTCATTTCTAAAAAATGACCTAGTCCTAACCCCTTGTTAGATATCTCCCACAATTTGGTCTTGGGGATGACTAGTGGTTATCCTAGATTGTCTTGGTGTTGGTGGTGCCTCATGAATGGTCTCACTAGGCACAGGCAAGGACTCAATATCAGGCAAGGGATCAACCGGAGCCCTTTGTTGCCTTTGCTCATCGTCATCAGAGTCAACCTCGACTCTTTCTTCATTTTGATCATTCAAACTTAGATTTCTAAGTTCAAATTGAATTTCTCCTACATCCCTTGATTGATCATTTGAGTTGGGGATTTCTTCAAACGCTACATCTGAGGACTCTTCAATCAATTTAGTCCTATTGTTGTAGACTCGATAGGCTTTGCTGGTGAGAGAGTACCCGACCAGTATCCCTTCATCAGCCTTAGCCGTGAACTTCCCAAGATGATCCTTTGTGTTCAAGATAAACACCTTACAACCAAACACCCTAAGATGTTTAATTGTAGGAGGTCTCCCAAACCAAAGTTCATGGGGGGTCTTTCCTAAAAACCTATGTATCAATATTCGGTTTTGCACATAGCATGCTGTATTTACAGCTTCAGCCCACAAGTAACTCGGTAGTGAGTACTCATTAAGCATGCTTCGTGCAGCCTCTTGCAAGACTCGGTTCTTTCTCTCCACAACCCCATTTTGCTGTGGGGTCCTTGGAGTTGAGAACTCATGTCTATACCCTTTTGCTTGACAAAATTCTAAGAACCTATGGTTTTGAAATTCACCACCATGATCACTTCTAATGGTTTTAATTGTTGTTGATTTTTCATTTTCAGTTCTTCTACAAAAAGAAATAAAAATATCTATGGTTTGATCCTTAGTTTTCAAAAAGAAAGTCCATGTGTATCTAGTAAAATCATCAATAATTACTAAACAATATCTACTACCATTTAATGAAATAACATTGTTACAATCAAACAAGTCCATATGTAATAAGTCTAAGGCAGTAGATGTACTCACAGTGCTTTTACCTTTATGAGGTGCTTTTGTTTGCTTACCCATTTGACATGCATCACATAGTTTGTTCTTTTGGTACTTGATGCTTGGTAAGCCTCGTACTAGTCCTTTGTTGGCCAACTTCCGAATGTTCTTCATGTTTACATGTGCCAACCTTCTATGCCAAAGCCAAGACTCTTCTTCTTTTGACATGAAACACTTAATCAAAGCATTAGTAGCACTTTTAAACGATACTTGATAAATATTATCAACCCTTGTGCCTACTAGTACCGTGTCAAGTGTGTCAATGTGTTTAACCAAACATTGACTTGAATGAAATTCAATTGTGTAACCCGTATCACACAATTGACTGACACTTAGGAGATTAAAAGTCATCCCCTTGACTAGAAGGACATTCTTGATATGGAGACATTCAGATATATGAATGTCTCCAACTCCTACAACCTTAAGGCTACCATTATTACCAAAAGACACATTACCTCTACTTTTGTTTTGAATGGTTGTAAACAGTGATTTGTTCCCGGTCATGTACTTGGAGCATCCACTATCAACAAACCAAGTTGATAGATGCTCCCCCTCGACCAATGCCTACAAGACACGAAAGATAGAGGTTTTAGGTACCCAAATCTTGGGACCTAATGCTTCTACAACGAAAGACCTAGGAACCCATGCCTTGGTCATACCTTTCCTAGTTCCATGAGCCCTAGAAACATGTAATCTACTATCTTGAGTTCTAGACATTAGAGAAATGAAACTCGACTCCTTGGGTTGATACCCTAGCCCGGCCTTGTTGTAGACTGCCCTTTGGGCATTTAGAATCATGTCTAGAGTCTTAGAGCTAGTTGAGAACTTCTCAAGCATTTTCTTGAGTTTCTCAACCTCACCCTTTAGAGCCTTGTTCTCATCCTCAAGGACTTCTAGATGTAGGTCATCGACCTCATCTTCCCTAAGGGTCCTTAAGGTTTTTACTTCTTCTTTTAACAATTTATTTTCTGTCTTTGACTTTTTAAGCAATGTAGATAAATGAGTGATAGTCTTATAACACTTTTCTATATGAGAATAGGTTACCTCTTCATCATCCGACGATGATGAAGCCGCGGTTGAGGCGTCGCTCGAATCTCCCTCACTTCCGGAGTCCGAAACCTCCCTTGCCATGAGTGCTAATTGTCGTGTGCTCTTTTCCATCTTCTCTTCTTCCTCCGATGAGCTTGATGAGGACTCATCCCAAGTGGCCTTGAGAGCCTTCTTCTTCTTGGCTCTTTCCTCCTTCTTTTTGGCTCGTTCCTCCTTCTTCTTAAGTTTTGGACACTCACTTCGATAGTGTCCCTTTTTGCTGCACTCATAACATGTAACATTAGTTTTGTCAATATTTTGTTCACTAGGTTTACCTTTTCCTTTGTATCTCCTGCTCCTTCTCATGATTCTTCTTACGAAATTCGCCATCTCACTTGATGATGATCCACTTTCATCATCGGATTCTGAGGAAGAGGTGGATGAGGAAATCTCCTTTTCTTTCTTCTTTTCCTTCTTCCTTCTTCCATCCTTGCTCTTTGGTCCTGCAAACAAAGCAATACCCTTCTCTTTTTGACCTTTGTTAGCAAGCTCATGAAGTTCCATCTCACAGAAAAATTCATCTAATTTAACAATGGAAAGATCCTTGGATACCTTGTAGGCATCTACCATAGATGACCACAAGGCATTCCTAGGAAAAGCTTTTAGAGCATACCTTACTAGATCGCGATTCTCCACTCGTTCGTCCACAGAGTGTAGACCGTTGATGATCTCCTTGAATCTCCCATGAAGTTCACTTACCGTTTCACTGTCCTTCATGGTTAGATTTTGAAGCTGATTCAAGAATAGGTCCCTCTTGGCAATCCGAGAATCTCGAGTTCCCTCTTGGAGCTCGATGAGTTTGTTCCATAGGTCTCTTGCACTCGAGAACGGACCTACCTTGACGAGTTGGTCCTTGGCGATTCCACATTGCAAGGTGACCATAGCCTTGGCATCGGCTTGTGCTTTGCGTAGTTGTTCGGTAGACCACCTAGGCGAATCAAGTTCCTTACCTTCTTCATCTTTTGGTGGTGTAAAACCCTCCTTGACGGAAAACCACATGGAGATATCGGTCTTGAGGTAATACTCCATGCGGCTTTTCCAGTATTGGAAATCTGCTCCCTCGAAATAGGGTGGGCGGTTGGTGCTGAATCCCTCCTTCATGGCCATTGTTTAGCTCTTTGGGTTGTTAAGCCGAAATGAAGAGCACCAGGCTCTGATACCACTTGTTGGGATCTTAGATGGCTAGAGGGGGGTGAATAGCCTCTTAAAAACAAAAACAAAATTTCTACACAGAGATTTGTTAGCACAACGGAAATAATCAAAACAAACACTTATGCAAAGAAGAAAACACACCACCACTAACACAATGATGTACGAGGTTCGGGGATAACTTGCCCCTACTCCTCGGCGTGTCCGTAAGGTAGACGATCCCTTGATCTTTCGGTAGATCAACCCCCGGACAGATTCCAGCTAAGTATTTCTCCTTCTCGGTGGAGAAACCTCCCACAAAGTCTCAAAACAGATTTAGAATGAAGCACAAGACTTAGACTTACAGAATTTTGTGGCTACAATGAATGCACAATCAACTTACAGCCACAATGAATGCAGAGAGTGAAGAAGAAGTAGATTCACAGCCAAGAGTTTCACAGAACACCCTTGCTTGAACGTTGACAGAGAGTTTGCTACCCAAAAAAAAAGAATTCCTCTTGAAACCTCTCTTCTACCTCCTTCTTATTTCTCTGCTCTCTTGCTGTCTTCAGCCAGAGCCAAACCACTGCATCGAATCACGTCAACCAGTAGCGTATCACTGTCGCCGAACCAGGCATCGCCAATCACGCTTCTTCCTCATCTGATTATCTGAGCTCACACCAATACCATCCTTGGTCTTCACTGGTGTCTCTGAGCTCGAACCAATAAGGAAGAATCAAGCTGATTGCAGCCAGTGAGCAAACTGAACAAGCCAGTGAACGTTGACGCTTCTTTTGCACAATTTGCAGCGATAACCAGTGGAAAAACCATTTTGTTTTATTCCTTTGATAGTCATTGATTTGAATTCAAGCATCACCATGGTATCTGCAACCTGTTACTCAAAAAGCTCACAAGAAGATGTTAGATCAGACGCATCAGAAACGAATCAGAAATCAGCAGAAACTGACAGTGTGTGCAGACAGTGTGGTGGATCGGTCAGCGGACCGATCCACACCTTTGGATTGATGTCTGATCGGTCGTGAGGACCGATCAGAGTATGGCCTGATCGGTCTGCAGACCGATCAGGGATTAATGAGTGCGGTTCTTTGCACTCCTGAGATCGTCACCTGATCGGTCTCAAGACCGATCAGGATATGACCTGATCGGTCCTACAGACCGATCAGGGTTCATATGGATCGGTCCACGGACCGATCCACTGCCTTTTTCCTTCTCGCGACATCATCTCCTAATCGGTCTACAGACCGATCAGATTACACTCAGTAGGCTACTGAGTGTTTCCTGATCGGTCTACAGACCGATCAGATTACACTCAGTGTTGCTAATGAGTGTTTCCTGATCGATCTACAGACCGATCAGATTACACTCAGTGTTGCTACTGAGTGTTTCCTGATCGGTCGCCAGACCGATCAGCAAACATAGTTTCACCAGATCGGTCTGTGCACCGATCAGGCAATCAAAATCCCACTGGATCGGTCTGTTGACCGATCCAACGCCCATGTGATATTAGGATTGGTCTTGAGAACGAGCTACCGAGCCCTCTCTGACCTAGTCCGGAGAACGAGCTACCAAGCCCTCTCTGACTTCGTCCGGTCCAGAGAACGAGCTACCGAGCCCTCTCTGACCACTCCGTGCCAAGTCTCCATACTTGGACTTTTCCCATGCCAAGCTCCCTGCTTGGACTTTTCACCAGGTGTCTGGTCAACCTTGACCCATCTGGATTTCCCTTGCCTGGCTTCACTCACCAGGACTTTCCCTCCCAACGGATCAACCTCGATCAGTAGTCAGTCTGAGTTTGATTAATATCTGATACAAACTTAAATCAGTGTCAACATCAAAACAACAGCCAGGTCAGACTGTATCAACAAATAGCTTCCTCAAGCTCCTCCCTTTGACCGTCATGTGTTGCTCGCACCCTCCGCGTAACTCCGTCTCGAGTGGACCTTCCACCGCTTCAATTTTGTACATTACAAAAGGTGAAACTCGAGCTACATTCAAGTCTAAAACTATTTTACAATAGGAATATAAATAGAAGGGCACGACGCGCAGGTCGTGAATCAAGTACAACACGCACAAACACACAAAATGACGTGCATGTCATATTATGAATTACAACACATATTTCCAATCAAATTGGGTTCTTTGGATCATGACCATCACAAAATGATATATAATTCTAAATTATGTGATTTCCATAAATTTCTATAATGTTTCTAATATTTTTATGATTTTATAAGTCGCAACTTCCCGGCGGTCCCAATTAGCGATTTTCGGACGTGCGGAACGAAACCCTTTGCGGGGTTAGGGGCAGCACCCCTACTTGCGATATAACCATCGCAAATGTTCCTAAGCGATCCTACAGCGCCTTAAGTCATTGTCCCAAAATATATTGGATGAGACCTTGCCGATTCGAAAGGTGTTTCTCGGTAGTCGAAGCCTACAAGTGTTCAAACACTTGTTGCTTCTCTTCTACGAAAAAATACCCATAAAATACATAAAAATCATAAATTTACAGAAAGTTACAGAACTGATATTTTTCATAAAAATATAAATGAAACTCATACACACTTCGCACGTGGCTCTGATACCACTGTTGAGATTTTCGAGCCGTAAAAATCGCTTTTTGCATTGCGGAAACCTCGAAATCCCATGCCACCGGATCCATGCGAAAAAAATAATTTCAAAAACTTTACGTGTACGAGTTTCTAAACCTAGATCTACTCTAGATCTACATGGTAGAGTGATTACCCTTGATGTGAAACCCTTCGCTTATCCCGCTTGTCCAAGTTTACCAGATCTCGAGAGTGTTCAAGTGGACACTCCTCTATACGTATCCACACGAACGATTAGGTGGAGAAAAATCAAACAAAATGTGTGCTAGCATCTTTGAAGGTTCGGCCAAGGTGGAGGAGAGGGAGAAGAAGATGAGAAGAGGAAGAAGAAGAAGGTTACAAAACCAAAATGAAACTCACCATTGAGTTAAGTGGCTGGCCACTTCAAGAAGAGGTTTTTAAACCCCATGGGATATCAAGAGTCACAACTCTTGATCTCCCTCATGATGTGGCACACACATGTACTAATCTTGATGATATGGCACATCATTATTAGTCTACTTAATGCAAACTCACAAATGAGGTGGCAATTGTCAAGTCAAACTTGACCTTTCATCTTCCTCTCAAGTCAAGTCAAACTTGACCACTTCTCTCCCATGGTTGATCAAATCTAACCATTGGTTCAAGTCAATTTTAATTTAATGAATCTCTATTCATTGAATTAAATTGGCTCAATGAGTCTAAGTCCAAATTAGACTCATTTAACACATGAACCAAATTGAGTCCAACTCAATTAGTTTACTTTGGATTACTCTTAAACCAATTTGGTTCATCACATGAACCTAATCCTCTTGGTTCATCATATGAAACTAATCTCCATCTAATTGCCCTTTATGTGTGACCCTATAGGTTCTTGTAACTTTGACAATGCTCCTAAACCCATTTAGAAACATAAGTAATGAGCGGTATCTAGCAACACATCATTACTACCCAAGTTACAAGAATGTTGAGATCCAACATCACCTTGTAACTACTAATTGTGACCCCTCACAATATATGACAAGTGTCCTTCTATCCTTGACATCTAGATTGATCAATATGAGGCATAGACCGTGTCATCCTCTAATCAATTTAAATCTTGAATCCCAAGTAGACTGACTCAATCAAATGGGCTCAACATCTCATATTGACTCATTTGGGCATGGCCATGCACTTAGTGGTCTCACTCTATCAAGAATAATGATGTCACTCCCATCATATAAGAGGGATAAATTCCATCTACATCACTCACATCCCTCCGCATAATTTGTTACATACCCAGTAATCGCCTTTATAGTCCACCCAGTTACGGGTGACGTTTGACGAAGTCAAAGTATGTAACTCCTTATGTAGGGAACCATGGTGACTTCAGGTCCAAGGACTAATAGTCATACTAATAGCCATATGAGAAAGTATATGACACTCATATAACGATCCATGATACTTTCTCATGGCGGATCATTCAGTATACATTCTCCAATGCATACCCATGTGTCAACTTGATATCTCCATATCCATGACTTGTGAGATCAAGTCATCGAGTTGACCTACATGCTAGTCTCGTTGCATTAACATTGTCCCTGAATGTTAATACTTGACTAGGAATGATTAAGAGTAGTGTTCCCTATATCATCTTAATATCGATTCAACCAATCGATTGATATAGGTAAGAACCTTCTACTCAAGGACGCTATTATACTTAGTTATTTGGCACCAATACAAGTAAGCATAATAACTATAAACAAATGTCTTTATATACATAAGAATATGATGCAACGAGTCCATACAATAATCATCAAATGATTGGCTCTAGGGCTCTAGGGCTCTAACTAACAGAAGACACGACACACAGGCCGTATTATGAATTACAACATATACACACATCCAATCACATTGGGGTTAAAGGTCATAACCATGCATCATGTCATATAACATTCATAATATTTTATGACATAAAATTTACTATGATTTCAACAACAAATTATGAGCCGCAATGCCATGGCATAAAATCTATTTTGCCAAAGCAAAATTTATTTTGCATACTCATTTTATGAGCTGTTGCTATACCCGAGACCCTACTACCCACATAACCTTTGGCCAAAATCTTGTTGTTCAGAACAGTTTAGTTTGGCCGAAAACTTGTTGTTGACAACATCTTTGGCCGAAAACTAGTTTGGCCGAAACTCTCTTTGGCCGAAACCTTATTTGGTCGAGACCCATAATCATGTAGATCATAGTAGACATCTTATGCAAATTCTATATCACATATAAAATTCTAAAAACTTAGTATATGCCTTCGCAAGTGGATCTAATACCACTGTAGGGATCTAGCGCACTAAACACGCTTAAGCGCAACGGAAAATTAACTAGATCATCTTCAAAAGATCCTTACGAAGGAGAAAATAATCATATACTAAGTTTTACATGAGAAGTATACCTTTGTTGCGTGCCCTTCGCAATCCCGACAACAACTTTTTCTTTGGATGTAGATCTCAGCGTGATCAAGCGTCCGCGCCTTTACGGTATCCACACGAACACATCCTTCATTCGTCACATGAACAAAGCCTTCGGAGAAGAACTATCTTCTTGTGCTAGCAAGAAAATGGTTCGACCAAACTTAAAGATTTAGCAAAGGAGGAAGAGGGAAGATCAAGAGTCACTTTTTCTCATCTCATTTTCATCTAATTATCATCTAATCAAAAAATAAATCCAGAAATCTATTTATATTCATCCAATATATACCAAGGGTTTTTATCTCTTTGTATTCCTCTTAATGTGTTAGATTATTATATTGGATTAACCATTAATCCAATAATCCAATAAGTCTAACCCATTGAATCTAACTCATTAATCCAATATATTTAATTCACATCGAATTCAATCCAATGAATGAGTTCATTTAAGTCTAACTCAATAAATAACTCAAAAGATCTAATCATCTCATGATTACTTTTAGAACTAATTACTAACATAGGCAAGTCCATGCTTGCTCGTAATGTCTACAACGACAGCAGGATCCATGACTTCTTTCCTAGGAAAACTTGGCTTTATGTTTCCAAAAGATTTTCGGGCGACGAGTTGCTGAAAGAACAAATTAGAAGTTTTGGGGGAGATCATGGAAAGGCTAGAAGCAAGGCTGAATTGGAACTTAAACTTTCTCATCTCTTACCAAAGAAGTTCTTCATTGTGTTAGATGATCTGTGGAATGCAAACGTGTGGGAGGATCTACTGAAACCTCCTTTTAAATATTCTTCTGGTGGAATCTTGATCACGGCAAGGGATGAAAGGGTGGCGAGACAAATGGGAGCCAGTATTCATTGCGTTGAGAAGATGGATAAGGTCACTAGTTGGATGTTGCTTTCTACACTGGTCTCTAGAGACGGAGAAGATGAGGAGCTGTGCAAACTAAAAGCAACTGGGGGAGAAATTGTCAAGAAATATGACGGGCTTCCTCTTGCCATTAAGACAGTTGCTGGTGTTTTGAGGTCCAAGGAAAGATGCGAGAAAGAATGGAACAAAGTTCTTGAAAGTGAAATATGGTCAATGAATCAGCTTCAAGAAGAACTGCCAAGAGCTCTATACTTAAGTTACGAGGATTTACCATCACACCTCAAACAATGCTTTCTCTTTTGCTCGTTGTATCCTGAAAACGGCTTAATGCATTATAGGACTCTTACTAGGTATTTGGGTTGCCGAAGGATTTGTGAAACCACAGGGATATAGACTGTTGGAAGATTTAGCCGAGGGCTACTATGAAGAATTGCTTGGAAGAAACCTTCTACAACTGCATCCCTTCTATTTGGATAACAGCCGATGCAGTATGCATGGACTTTTAAGGTCCTTAGCAGTTTACTTGGTAGAGGAGGAAAGTGTTTCTATTAGCAACGGGGAAAGACTAGAACGACCAAATTCTTTGACAAAAATTCGTCACCTGTCAGTATCAGACATGGGTGAGGAGGTTGCAGTTCCTGAAGAGGTAGTCACTCAGAATTGTTTGCGCACTTTACTCGTCTGGAACAGTTTGAAGACGAAGAGGATTCGGGCTGACCTACATGAAAAGCTGGGCCAACTAAGGGTTCTATGTTTTTCTAACACTGAGATTGATAGAATTCCAGATTCCTTGGGAAATCTGATACAGTTGAGGTACTTGGATCTGGATCGGACAAATGTTCAGTCATTGCCAGAGTCAATTGGATGCCTCAGAAACTTGGAAATTTTAAATCTTCATTGCTGTAGATTTTTGCTCTACCTTCCTGACGCCATCACAAAGTTGCAGAATCTAAGATGTCTTCGTGTGGGAGGAACTCCTCTAAATCATTTACCCAAAGGAATTGGGAACTTGACAAAAATCAACCATCTTAATGGCTTTCTGATAGGGCATGAACGAGATACACAAGGCCAAGTCGAAGACTGTGCATTAGATGATCTGCAGTCACTTAACGACCTGAGGTTTTTGTATGTGGCGGCATTAAAGAGGGCTCGCAGAGGATCTTTGGCACTTGCTAACAAAACCCTTCTTAAATATTTGTAGCTAAGTTGGCTGCCTCCTTGCGTGAAGGCTGATCTCACACTATGTGGGAACCAGATAGCAGAGGATTTTGCAGAGAGTTTAAGTGAGCTTTTTCCTCCTTCAAGCTTAGAATGTTTTACAGAGGAAGAGAACCAGAGGAATGTGAGGCTCTTTAGTGAGCTGTCTCTGCCATCAAGCCTAGAGGGCCTTTCAATCTGCCATTTTCTTGGTCAGGAATTGCCAAAATGCATGGACAGATGCATGCCAATGTCTTTCCCCAATCTGCAAATTCTCGGCCTTCATTGTTTCTTATTGTGTGCACAGCTTCCTGTACTAGGCCAGTTACCCCAGTTGAAGGTTCTTTCCATAGCAAGAGCTGACGCAATAGTTACCGTTGGACCGGAACTTCTCTACGGTCAGTCACCGTTGACGACACTAGTAGCATTCCCCAAACTTGAATATCTGGAATTCATGATAATGCCCAACTGGGAACAATGGTCGTTCGGTGAGACTGAGACTGCAAAAGCACAAGAGCTGCAACTATTGCCTTCTCTAAAACGACTGTGTGTCGTAGACTGCCCAAAGCTGAAAGCTCTTCCTGATGGTCTGCATCACGCAACCAACCTAGAAGAATTGAGGATCTATGGTGCACACGAGCTAGGGGAAGTGAAGAACCTCCCATCCTTAACTACTGAGCTTTTCCTCAGGGACAACAAGAAATTAGAAAAAGTGTCCAACCTTCCCATGTTGAAATCACTGATCGTTGGATCTTGCCCGCTGCTGAAACAAGTGGATAGTTTGAGTGCATTAGAAAAGCTTGAGCTACAACAAAATTCTTCCCGGAGACTACCGGAAAGCCTTGGTACGCAAGAAGATCCCCTCCCAGTTTGGCTACCCGAACTGCTTGAGCAGCACATGAAGGGTTATGCTGCATCAGGTGTGTTGCTTGTCTACTGCAGCTTTTCACTGCTTTGTAGCTGCTGCAAGGACGGCCCATACTGGCATACCATTCAACAGTCGCCCGGAGTGACGATGAAATCTCTTGAAGGGCGTGCATACATGACGTATACTAAAAATCCATTCAAGTATGAGAGCAATGCATCATTCCATTGTTATCATTTTTCTTCTTTGTGATAGATTCGTCTAATTGTATAGTATCCTTGTAACAAATTCATTGTACTTTTTTTTTTCAACCAGACCCAAAGGTTCTCCTGAGATTTGGAAGAAAAGAGTATATGAAAGTGCACACATCCTTTGTGTTCCTTTGATTTAGTACAACAGCCAGTAACCAATTTTCCTGTTGAATTGTAGAAAACACATCCATACGACTTCGCCTCAAAATAACCAAAAGCAAAGCCTCCACCTTTAGCATTAAGCTCAGTACAATTGAACAGTCCCTGACATGTAAAAAATGGTCCAACTTCACTCTTTCTTTCGAATTGTAACATTAAGCTAGCATGATTGCTTCAATAGTAGAGTAATCAATTGTCTGTATAATTTAGTAGTTCAATTAATATTAGAAACTGCATAGAGCTATTTAATGCAATTAGCTATTAGCTATTTACCTAAGGAATATTTTTATTGTAAGATGGACAAACAAGTTAGTTGATGGAAAGCTACCTTCAAAGTTTTGGCCTTCCTCTTGGGATTCTTTTCTTGTCAAATGTCTCTTCAGCAAAGCTCCATGTCCAAACCCCTCCTTAAACCCACTCCAATGGCAAAGGCGTCGCCTTTCCTCGCCCTTCCGGCCTTTCTACCTCTGTTAAGCCTCCTCCCTCTTCTCTCCGCCCGCAACGCCTTCTCTGGCGTCGTCGCCGCTGATGCCGACCGGTTCTTCGGGGACCTGCTCCGCAGTTACGGCCTCCCCGCCGGCCTGCTCCCCAAGGCCATCGATTCCTTCACCCTGGACCCTACCTCCGGCCTCCTCGAGGTCCGGCTACGCCACCCCTGCTACGCTCGCTTCGACGGCGGCGGCCTCGCCTACTTCGACAGAGTCGTCAGCGGCAACCTCAGCTACGGCGCGCTCGGCGGCGTCGTCGGGTGGTCGCAGGAGGAGCTCTTCCTGTGGCTCCCGGTGAAAGCTATTCTCATAGACGATCCCGCGTCGGGCGTTATCCTATTCGACATCGGCCTGGCACACAAGCAGCTTTCCGCGTCGGTCTTCGAGGAGCCGCCGGACTGCCAACCGGACGCCGAGGCGATCAAAATGGCCGGAGAAGGTGAGGGAGCCCTGAAAGATCGGATCTTGATAGAATTTCCTTACTCTGATTAAATTTTTTTTAAAAAAAAGAACTTTTTTTTATCAGAATTTGTGGTTCCTCCTCTACAATTTCAGTTTCTAAGCAATTCGCGTTTGCATTACGTGCCTTGCTCGCATCGATTGTGTGCTAAATTTTTATCAAGCAAACACAAATTAGCAGCCCATTCCAGATTTGTTTCTGTCTTGCTGCTGTTTACCATGTACCATGCGACAACAATGTAACAGGTCTTTCAACACACACCTCACCATCTCAACTGTTTCCTTCTTTGCCTTGCAGAGCTCCATGGCAGGAGAAGAGATGGATTCCAGCAGCGTCGGTAATAATTAGAACCCCTACAACTCCACAATCTTGTCAGCATACTTGTCCTTCCACTGCAATCTTTCATGTGCCGTTGTTGGAATAGCAGCATTTAATGTGGTCTCCTTCCCCTTCCTCTCCTCCTTTCCACCTATCCATCCCCACCATTATTAATTCGATGATTTTGAGAGAATGGAAGAAGAAATAAGAAGGGAAAATGATGGGCACCGGTGAATTTTTCACATCTTGACTTGGCCATTTTATGTATGATAGTGCACAAAGAAATTTAAAGTTATTAATAATCAGCATCGCTTTTGCCGTTTGGTTGATTGTATTTTACTTGCTTCGCCCGTCAGGACTCAAGGCCATTCAATGATGCCATTGCCGTCATGAATAAGTTATGAGATGAACATTTGCCTCTTATTCAACGCAACTAGAGTTATTATAATCCATTTGAATATTATAACAAACATAATTAACCTGATAAACATTACTACACATTAATACTCAATTATTCTGTCTTGGACCTTGGAATAAGCCGTAGAGAAATGGCTGTTATGGCTCTCAAGAAAGCTGAAGTCAGTTGTAGACCAATGCAAGAGATCATTTGGAAGTATAAACTGAAGGTTGAAGGTTCCACGATATGAAAGCTGAGGGATTTTACCCATGCAAGAGTGCCAAGAAAGGGTGCAGTCAAGTCATGATACCATGTTATGCAACACTATCAGCGATCTTGTATCTTCATTATGATGTTGGAGATGGTGTGGGGTATCAGTGGCACAATGAGGTCCCAAGATATAGTCAATACAAAGATCATTACAAATCTGCAAAGAGACTAGTCCTGCTTGCCTTCCATGTGCAGGATAAGAAGAGGAGAGTGAATAAGCTGCTCAATATGCTACACCTGTTTGACAGTGTTTTCTTTGAAACATAAATCATGTTCTCCCACCTCTTTACCATTTGCAAGATAATAATAACATGAAACTAGCTGAATCATACTTAAAACTTGTTTTGACTCCTACCTGCGATGACACTAGTAAATGCCATCTGAGCTCTCTTCTTTGTGTTGCCTCAGTTCTACCTCGAGATCAAATTACTGGCTGCTGCCATGAACCTTTTCTAGCAAAACAAGAACTCTACATTTAAAGAAGCAATCCTTACATGCAAAAGGGACCAAGCGTTTGCATTTATTAGTTTTAACTGAACTGAAGCAATTTTCCCATAAAACATGTTCCCAGCTATGTAGGGAGGGGAGGAGAGAAAGTGGAGGTGCTCGATCAACTCTACTTTAATCAGTGGACTATGAAGGAATAAAATAAATCTAGTAGTATAGGAAGGGAATGGTAAAGGAAAGAAATCTCTTCCTCTATATTCTTATTTATCTTTATTGAGAAAAGTGGATATATACGGTATAATTTTTATAATTGAAAAAGAATATATACGTCATTTTTTAAGTATATGGAGTAATTTTGTGAGTTAAAAAAATGATACATGCGTCATTTTATTAGTAAATAGTATAATTTTATAAATAAAAAGAAGTACACTGTCAATTTTTTTCTATCCGTTACTTTTCATTCAATTTTGAGATGATTAATTTTACCTCTAAATTATTTGTTGATAAAGATAAAATCTTTTTCACTATAAAAATTATTTTTAATTTTACTTTCAACTCTCTCAAATAAAATGAGTATAAAAGAAACATAGATGATAATTTAGTTCTCTATTTTTTTTTTGTTTTCTTTTATTTCTGAAGTAATTTTTAAAGTCTCAACGTAATGACTTTGTCAATTTTCAAGTTCTTCGTGTTTGCACTTGATAAGAAGAATGGAGTGTGAAGGAATTCATGAGCCACACAAAGGGAAAAAAAATGATAAATTCAGTTAACACAAAGGAGAAGACAGAGAAGAGGGAGATAGTGTATGTATATACCGAGTCAGTAATTAAACAGTTTGAAAAACAATCATAGAATAATTTAACTTTAGTTTTTACGCAATTTAAATCTCTCCGCGTATCCATAAAGATGTGTATGGATGTAATTGGTCGATCAGGCAAGAGGATTTGGGTTTGTTGTTGAAAGATCATTAAGAGGCTACATTGATGGCGCCTAACCCGGAGCGGATTGTGTAATCACATTAATTGAGTGAAGGGACCGAGACATTAGATGTCGCCTCGCATATCCGTTAAATTCATTTATTAAGAAAAAACAAAAAGAATTTTTAGAGTCTCAGAATTGCGTTGAACATTATTTTCTTTAAAAGAAATCTTATTTTTCCTGAGATGACTGAAGAATAATCTCCTGCGTTAACATAGGTAGGATATTAAAATATCTACACACATTTATTCGAACTTATGTATGCATCAACGATATATTTTATTTATATTATACTTACATTTTATTTATCATATTCAAGACAATATAGGTCAAATCCTCTAATGAATATTTTAGTTTTACCATATTATACGCTTTTAATTAGATATTCAATTCTCGCAATTGATTAATTTTAAAGATACTAAACGGGTCTTATAGCAACTTTTCCCTGTTTATCAGAGTAAATCTATGAATCACGTATAAGTTTTGGTTGAAGGTACAGCATCACGAATGATTAGAGAATTGCGAACGTATAGAGTATCCTACATAGGAATTGAACCTTATTGTATAGAAATATGTTTCACTTTTTACCCTCGCACCAAGCCCCGAAGGTATCATATCACTCTCACTTAATCTTTTGGAGCAAAGAAAATGATATCGCTTGCACCAAGCGGTTCGATTTCATTGACCCCAGGGGTTTAAAATACAGACATAAAAATTATGAGAGATATTTTACCCTAGTTAGTAGCCTTATGTATGGAAAAGATTAGGTACCCAATGAACTCTCACTTGATCTTACAGTGAATTTGGGTGGGCTCGTAGGTTCAGAAAAAAAATCTCCAAAGAAATTTTTTTCTTAAATAAACGAAAGAATTAATAAACTAGAGATTTGGAGGTATTTTTCAGGACAAAATTAATAAACTATAATCAAATAAATATTTCAAATAATCAGTCCTTTCATAAATTGTTTTATAGAAAGCAAGTCACTAAAGCTACGGTGTCGTAATAGAATATCTATGTTGTCACTCAAGTACTTACAGTTCGATCCACAGCTATCATATATTTGTAGAAATTTTTCTCTAAATGGGTAGCACAACCAAAGGATATCGGGCACGATTTATCCTAGAGGTCGATAGAAAATTTTCATGGGACTGGACCGGTCACCCTAGGACTAGCTAATCAATGAGACTAACTAAGTTTATCATTTTTGTCCCAAGGGCTATGGTGCCACGGTAGGACATCTAGATTGTTATCTAGACACCTACGGTTCGATCCCCAACTATAATATATTTGTAGGAATTTTTTCCTTCAAATGGAGCATACAACCAAAGGATGCTAAACTTCTGGACTGCACGGCGCATGCGATTTTCGATTTATCTTGATGCTTGTTGCAAAAATTTCATAAGGCCAAGCAGTGCCGATCACCCTATGACTAGTTAATGAGATTAAATGGATTTATCTTTTTCTTTTTTTAATGGAAAGCAATCTCCAAAAATAATAAATACACAAATTTGAAGCCCTAAATCCATCTAATCCGTAATTCAAAGTTAGACATTTTAATTTTTAATATATATTTGAATTTTTTTTATTTTGTTGGGCTCATAAGTTAACCTGCTTAGTCACCATGGGGTTAGGTTGAAAATTTTCTAATCAATTAAGATGATGAACCGGTAGTCCTCACTCCTGACAAATCGTCAACTCGTCATAGACTGCCCGCCTCGCTGCGGTCCATCTGTCCGAGAGCTCTATTATTGTGTATAATCATATGATATTTATAAAATTTAAAGAAATGTTTATAAGATAATGGTTATATTATATTATATTATATTATATAGAGTTACATATTGAATTATAAAATGAATACCCAAGCCAACGATACGTGAGTCACACTTACATATATATAAAATAGATAAGATAATAAATAAAAATATTAAATAAAACTAAAAAAATACATTTAAAATGATACACACTTATTTAACCTCCGCTAAATATCTCAATTAGATTATCATAATATGTTAATATAGAGAGAAAAAACTTAATTAGAAAATATAAAATAGAATAAAATTTATTTAAATATTACAAAAATCCAATCACTTCATCAAATTGGAGAGTTGCATTAAAATAAGATTCCATAGTGAAGTAACCAATCAAGCTCAGTTAGTTGCTAATGGAGGAACAACTGAGGGCAGAGGGTGGGGAACATTTGAACAGGGGTTTTAGGGAGAGAATGGATTAAGTGGATAACTTCAAAAGCGTGGGACAAGAAAATCACGGTGGCAAACTTAATGTTGTTTCCAGTTCTTGAATACCGAAAGGCTGTCAGCTGGTGGTCCAAAGGGAGATTAACCTTTGTTTTCCTTAATGCATTACAAAAGTCGTCCCACCTTCTTAAATGTAAAATTCTATTGTATTCTTTTTAATAATGGTATTAAGTTTCTTCGAATATAACTCATTTATCGTTAGGATCTTCGTGGCTGACTTAGCATTAGTTGAAGAATTTACAGAAAGTTGCAGAGATTGTTAATTCTTCGAAATTGTCGATGAGTGCAATGAGGTAGTCTTCTACCGCAGTGAGTTCATGCGGTAGTTAATCAATCGAACAGAAGCGACAGTGATCTGATGCTGATGAAAAAGACGGATCAATGAGGTGAATGGACGAGCATGGCATTGGCATTGCCATCTTGATTTCTCTGGCAAAAAGGGACACCAGACACGACAAATAAATGCAAATTTATCTGAATGCAAGCGAACACAAATTACCAACAATTCTGTGAATTTCTTCCACTCGATTCGTTCTTCGGGATTGGAGTGAAAGAGGAGGAGATCCAGGAAAATTTCGGCAACAATCGCATCATGTTTTGCAGATCACCACGAAGCAGGGAAGTAAAGCCCTTGGATTGAGAAGGTAGAGCTCCTCGATGTTGGCGTAGAGGCCTACCTTTCCGGCGACTGAGTCGAACCCGGTCTGCCTCGCGAGCTCTTGGTAGTTGTCCAATGGCCGGTGCACTCGCCCGGCGACCACTCTGCGCGTGGAGCTAATGGGATTAGACAAAATCCAGTGAAATTTGAAGTGACGTGACGCGGTTAACGACATGAGCCAGTCCCTACCTGCACACCAGCAGCGCCTTCTTTCCGCCGCCGTCCTCCTCGCCGGCGTCGCCGATCGCCTCGAACGCCCGGCCGCTGGTGGAAGTTGTGAACACGCCCACCCCGCCGCCCCTGACCACGTCCTCCTTCTTGCTCGTGGAGAAGCCGTGGCGGACGATCCGGCACACGTTGCACTTGTCGGAGGAGCAGAGGGTGGAGGAGCCGCCAGCACCGAGGCCGCAGGCAATGGTGGTGCCGTGGAAGCGCAGCAATTCGTTGCCGTCGGCCAGGCACCGAGGGTGCTTCTTCGCCAGCTTGCTCGCCTTCGCCTTCACCGCTTCGCGGTAGTCCTCGAAGCGGGCGAGCGTCTTCTGCGTGTTGTGGACCTTGAGGACGCGTTCGATGCGGATGCTACTGTTCTCCGCCTTCACCCAGCTCGCCCGGCAGATGATCTCGACGATCTTCCGCGACGAGTCGCCTTCCGCCAGCTCAGTAACTGCTCATTCGTCAATTCTATGACAAGATTGAACCACTGAAATCCATGAAACGAAAGCAAATGCCTACCCGCGTGGTTGGAGAGGTGGTGCGACTCCAAGGCTTCCAACTTGCCAAACGGCTCGCCGCACTTGTGGCACGTCAACCCACTGGAGGGCCTCTTTGCTTGCAATTGTGGCTCTGGTTCGTGGGAACCCCTCTGAGTTGGAGCAGCAGCGGCGTGGTGAGTTCCTCCCCCGTCGGCGGGCAATAAAGAGCTGGAAACAGAGGAAGCCGTAAAGCACTTCCTCGGGGGAGTGGTGTTGGGTGCTCCCCTGTAGGAAGGACAGCTCTGGAGGGAGTAGTGGTGGCCTCCAGGGCCGGGAGTGCCGGGCCGGAGGGTGCCGACGTACGAAGGGTGGTGGTCGCCGTCGGGGCAGGCGCCGAAGCCGGTGATCCTGAGCTCGCACCTGGAGTTGCTGAGGATGACCTCGTGCGTGATGGGATTGAGGAACTCGCTGCTGCCGATCGACCGGGGACTGCAGCTGGGCGGCTTCTCAAGGTGCCTCTTGCTGCCATGGATGACGTCCTTGAGGTTGGCGATGGATCTGGAGCAGCCGGACCTCGGCGGCTTCCTGGTGAGGATGCTACCCAGGTGATGCTGACTCCTCCTGGCCTTGGGGTCGTACACGTCGGAGGGCTCCGACTTGCAGTGGAGCGACTTCTTGAGCGCAAACCAGACGGTACCAGGCATCCTCTCCTTCTCCATCTTCTCCTCTCCTCTGCCTGCTTTCCTCTGCTGCTTCAATGTTCCTCCTCCTGCCATGGCACATCACACGCAACCAAGATTCGGTTTGATTTCCTGCCTTAACTAGTCTGAGGAGGTGTAAGTAACAAGAACTATAGCGAGAGACAGTAATACCAGCTCATGGACGGTTTCCTTTGAGAGTACAGAGGCAGTCTCCTCTCTGCCTTGGGAACCCCGAAGCCATTAAGGAAGCAATCAAAATCTCTGAGACTTCACAACAACCATGTTCAGTCGCTTAGCTCAGAGGAGGAGGAGAACGCAAAGCCCTTGGAAACTCGAGAGCGAGGACGACAGCAGCTGTTTGATTTCGCAAGTCGAGGAAGGGAGGAGAAAGAAATACCAGTGGGAGAGTTTAATGCATGCAGCTTTGGCTCCATCGGACCATCCAACTGGATGGGCTTGTTAGCTTCCACACAGTCACAACCTACAGGCACAAAGAAGAGACAAAAAAAAAAAAAAAACAGAGATAGTTTAGCTCTTCTTTCACTGCGTTTGAGTGGCCGGAGATAAATGAACCGATGAGATTTGGGGCCTTTTCTGCAGAGTTATTGAAGTGAGAGATTGTGGTAAGAAAATGGTATTAAATTTTGACATGCCATTGTTTTTATGACCCTTTCTGCCTTTCGTAGAAGAATTTGTGAAGTGGACCACAAATGCTCATCTTGCACCAGAATGTGAGACTTGTCAGCGTTTGCCTCCCCCGCCCCATTGAATACAAAGTTTAAATGTTACAAATTCACTGTGCAAATTGGTTACAATTTATCCATTGCACAAATTGATTGGATAGGGTCTAGACTAAGCTGGTTAGGCATCCTCAAACAGGTCTATGCCATTTCACAAAGAGTAGGTGATTTTATCATTACTGAAGCTAAGTTGGAGACCTCGACAAAGATTTAACCATGCTCTCCCTCAAGTGAGCTCAATAAATTTGAAGGGTTGAGACTTCCAAAGTGGTGTTGAAATTTGAAGGGTTGAGACTTCCAAAGTGGTGTCGAAATTTTGGAAACTAGAGCACCACTGTGTTAGAGCATGGAGGTAGATTCCCTCGAATTTGCAGAGGGGCAATAGGAAACATTGCATTGGAATTAATTGAGGTTTAGGTGAAAACAGTGCCTTTGTTGTTCACTCTGTTCTTGTCCTATTACTTTCTCTCTCTCTCTCTGTTTTTTTATCATTAACCGAGTAAAATTATGAAGATAAACTATTTGTTTTAGTTTTGATTGAGATTTCTGCCTTTTGATATAATTTGTGTCCATTTGTTGTTGCTATTTATTTCTTCCCAGTTGTTTCGGATCAGAAAAAACAAAAAAATTGGGCTCTGCAGATTCAAAATAAATTATCTTCATGATCCAACACAATATCTATCACAAACACAATATGTATCACAGAATTCGATATTCCCCACAACAACATACAATTTACGATCTATTGCGCCGCCAAAATCGTACACTTCAAAGTTCAATATTTTTTCTTGTTGTCGTCCTTCTTCTCCTTCCTTCCTCTACAAGTTGCATTCCTCCGGCAATTCCGGGTACCTCTCCGTATCCTTGCAGTAGTCGTACACGACGAGGTTCCTTCCCACCCACGAGAAGTCCTCCTGCTGAGTGTCGGCGAGCACCCACGCCTCAGACTGGTCCCACCAGTGCTCCCCTGTGGAGGCGACGCACGCCGGGAACGGCTCCTCCCACCGGCACCCGTCCACGTTGAAGTCCTTGTACGACGACACGAACGGCGCCTTCTTCCAGTTCGTCTTCTCCAGCCCGCCCCTCGTGGCCCAGTCGTCGCCGTCCCAGATGCTCGAGAACATGTACATCGGCTTCTCGGTCGGGAAGAAGTCGTTCTTCCTCCCGTTGTTCTTGTACACCCTTATCGGCACCCTGTCCGCGTAGAACCTGCAAAAACAATCGATTTTAACATCGAACAGATTCACCATGCAACTGGATGAAAACCAAAGAATCTTACACGATCCGATGTCTGTTCCAGAGAATGGAATAAGTGTGGAAATCTGCTGTGGGATCGAACCACAGACTGTGCCTCATCTCCCTTCCTCCGATCCCACTTTGGTACACATTGGTCTGGATCGTGTAAGGCTGCCCTGTCCTGTTCCCCAAGAACTCGAAGTCCAACTCGTCTCTCTTCGGCCCTGCTCCAAGGTCGGAGCACATCTGCAGTCGATCATTTACCTTTAAGTCAAGTCCCCTGTCAAATTTATCACTCAATTAATCCGTCCACTCACATAGTACGCCGTGACGACGCCGGCTGAGTCACCGCCGACGAGCTTCATCTTCATGCTGAACCACCCAAACAGGTATCTATCTCGCGTCTGAAAACCACCACCTTCGCTGGCAGGTATACGCCATTAGCGCACTTAATCGAGCTCGAGGAAGAGAGGAAGAATGCAATTTTGTTTTATACCTGCTTTCTTGTCCAAGTAGAGGTACCAGATCTGCCCATCGGGAGAAGTCCTGAAATGATCCTGCGCAGGCATTATCTTGAAGCTGTCCTTGAATGAGAAACCGGTGGAGGATTTCCCCGAATCGGCCGACGAAAGAACTGCGGAGCAAGAAAGGAAGAGAAGAACCAGGGAAACAAGCTTCCATGATCCCATCCTTGCTGAGATTGAGGACAGTGAAGTGCAGTAGTAGGTTGCCCTTGAAGCTTTTATATATATATATTGCTTCAGATCTATGGCAACCCATTCCCATTCCGACCACGTCCAACAATAACATTGACAACTCTGCTAGAAATAACTACAAGGTAGAACATGTTGTTGCGTCTTGGCGTGGTGGTGACGGGCTGACACAGGTTGTGGGAAATCCAGGCTGCCTCAGGCTGGATTATTCTGAGGATTGGGTCAATTGAGACAGATGCAAGTGGGAACTGCGAGTTCCATGTGAGATGTTGAGGACAAGGGAGGTGGGACAATGATTGGTCGATAAATAATGAGGGCTTTTGCGTTGGGTCTCGTCTCACAGGCACAGCATGTAGCACCGCCATGGACAGGAACCTGTGAGCCTGGGAAAGGAAGTGATTTGGAGCGACTAAAGCAGCGGCTGTAAGTTTTGGAATCCACTGAGATGGTCCTTGCGGCGTGAATTTTTGTTTTTTTTTCTTTTTATAAAAAATTAGTTTTTTTTTTAGTAATTTGATTTTTTTTTCCCGAGGCTTTTATAAATAAAAATAATAAAAAATAAAGATTTTTCATGAAAGAGTTAGTTTATCATTCCTATTTGGGCCACTTTCTTCTCTTTTCCCATTATTTTTTTTCTCCACATTTAGATTCACTACAGAGGTCAAGATTGAAAGACAATAGTTAAATACTAACTCTCTTGCAGTTTGCATTGCCACAGCGAAAGAATTGAAGAAGCCATGGCCCATGCATGGCCACGCGGCAATTACCAGTGACTTTGACACCGTTGCATTGGCTTCTTCTCATCAAGACACTGGCCACCAGCTACCAAAGCCTTCAAATAAATTGACCTCTAAATGATTTCACCATTTCCCAGTAAATTCATCAACTGGTTGAATTTCCCGTTGCAGAAGCAGACGGTAGCCTTGCAGCCCGGAAATCAATGCCGGCGGAAGTTGGCCTCCAGCAGTGAGAAAGGTCAAAGGCAGGTGCCTGCTGTCCACATCCGCCAGCGAGTCGCGGAACACGTACGTCGCCGCCGGAGCAGCACGGCAGCTGCCGCCTCCGGCTCGTCAGCACGGAAGCAGCTTTTCGTAGAAATTACAGCAGCCGCCGGCGCTGACGGGGCCATGACGGAAGGAGAGAGCTGGTAGATTAAAATGGAGAAAACAAATACAGGAAAAAAAGAATGGTAGATTATATTTGAAAAAAATATATATTTAGCTTAAATTGATCCAAGAGAATTTTTCCATATATAAAATTACAGCTTTCCAAGTAACCATTGATATATATTCATTCTCTTTCGCTATGGGTGCAAGAACAGGCTGCATTAAACACTTGAGCTTATCTTTAATTAAGCGATTCTTGGCTCATCACAAGGCAGCAAGCTGTTTGATGCTAATAGGATGCGCATACCCCTCCGATCCATCAAAAGCAGCGCTCGTCAGCGTCCCAGCTGCGGCTTCTGTTGGGTGGTAGAAATCCCAAAAGACGTGATCACGCCGATTGGAGCAGTAGGTGGAGATCGGAGTGCAGGCGAAGTTGGCGTTCAGGTTACCCAACCCACAGCAAGCAGCCTTAATCTCCACGAATCCTTCATCAAAGCAACGACAAATTCACAAAGCTCAGTTTCAGTTCGGTTCCATGGCAATCCATGCGACGATTATGAATTGATTCGAGTGAGGCTGTACCGTAGGAAGATGGGTCGTTGATGATGTCCGTGAGCGCTGCGTAGGTGTCGAAGAAGGAGTAGCTCAACCCAGTTAACTCCGCTTCCAGTTGCTCGAGCATTGAACTGACGCCCTTGTTGAACTGGGACGCCAGGAAGTTGGCTTCCACTCTGCAGTCGCCGGTCTTGTTCTGATGCCTCTGGGCCGGGCTGCAGCCGATGGCTCCGGTGCCGATCACTGCGAGCTTGCGTGCGCCGAGGTTGTATATTGTCTGAAAGAAAGGATGTTTTTTAAAACATGCTTAGTGAAATTACTAAGAGATTCTGAATGCCTCGCGAAAGATTAATTACCTTGAGTTGACCTTGCAGTGATGCGACCATGGAATCCACCAACTGCTGGCCGGGGGTCTTGAGCTTGTTGGCTGAGTCTGATCCCACGTAATTGAGGATGTCGTTGCTTCCGATCACGACGACGAAGATGGAATCGGAGAGATGAGTTTGGGCGGCACTGGTTCCTAACTGCTTAGCCAAAGCTCCGTAGACTGTAGTATAGTAGTCTATTTGCTTGTTCATCGTGAGGCATTTACCCTGGATCAATCAGAATATGGACAATCTGTTATCTTTCTGGTACAAGAGCGATAAGTTTACTGATTTTCCAATTCGTGTCGCTCACTCTGTTGGTTGAGTCGAGCGTTCCGGCGCCGCCTGAGGCGAAGTTGAGGCCGCCGAGGAAGGCATCGGTGTTGTTCGACTTGGACGGTAAAGAAAGGTAAGCAGGGGGAGAGGCTAGTCCGAGCTTCTCAGCTGCCACATGAGCTTATAGCAAATTAATGAACAGAGCACGTGTAGAATGGATTGATCGTGAGTTGCAAGAGTAGGTACGTACCGAGGGAATCCGCGGAGTTCTTGCCATTGCAGAAGCGGCCGGTGGCCTTGTGGCCGGGGTAGTCGATGCCGTTGTGGGGGAAGTCGGCCTTGAGTAGCGAGAAGCTGAGGTAGTTGTTGTTCCCCACGTCCACCAGCGAGTCGCCGAACACGTATATCGCCGGTGGCGGGGCTGCTCGGCAGCCGATGCCGCACCAGCACAGAACGAGAAGTGCGGCGAAGCCCGCCGCTGCCGCCGGAGAGAGGTACGCCATGGCCGATTAATTGAACTAGGAAATGCAGGGAGATGGAATGATTACTGATGTCTGCAGAGTAGGAGAAGGGAGGAGGGAATTTATAGGAGGCCACCGGAGAGAGTGGAAGAGCGCGTACGCAGATGAGAGATGTTTGAACGCGGCGAGGAGTGGGGATGGGCCCTTTCGTCGTCGTCTTCGCCGTCGCCGTGGTGTCTCTTCGATCTCTGCTTCTTGCTTTCACATTGGCGTGGAGCAGGGGATAGAACAGAGCAAAGAAGGTGTGCAGAGTCGCTTTCTGCACTGGATTAGCACCGAAAGGGCGTTCTGGGATTTGATTGGGGGATCATTGGATACGTTAGCTAAAACTCTGGCAAATTTTATTATACAAAAATAGGATAAAACTAACTAAATATGATAATGGACATAAAATTTAAAATTAATATTATATAATTTAAATTAAATTTGCTCCAAATTTGTTTCTCCACCGCCTACGGAAGACGTGTAGACGTGTACTTTCCATGGACAAAAATTAAAAATACTTTTATTTTACTACATATTTTTTTAAAAAATTTAAGTTGATAAAAAATATTACAGTTGCAATAGTAATATAGTAATTATTTATTAGAAATACTAAACATAAACTGAACACTAGTGACAGAGATCATTAAGTTTTGAAAACTGATACGGTGACTAAGACTAAGATGGTCTTAAAAAAAATGGATCAAAATAGTGAAGATCAGTTAACATATAAAGTTAAATTTAAATGGTTAAAATTATAGAATCTGAGGGATTATGAGATCGTGGAGTGTGGATCACGTAAAGTTATCTGAACGGGTCTTGAGAGCCAAGGGTCAATCAGACCGTCGGAGCGACCGTACGTCTTTCACACTTACAACTGAGGTTAAGAATCAAATACTAAGTTATCCGGTCCAATGTCTTGGTTGATCGGACCTTAGGTCCAATTGAACGTAATACGCCTCTTTGGCAATAGTAAGGTCGAGTGAAGAACATACCGATAACTCCATTCAATACGGTCGAATAATGTCCCATCCAAGTAGCCCTCGGTCGGCCTATAGCAAGATCCACATACACGTCTTATCGTATTCTTTTTAGAAATTTGTGTCACCGACAACAGACGAGAACGTCATGTAGATAAATCGTACTTTAGAAGTTTTTAGTCTGTCACATCATAAATTTGTGTGTTCAATTAAAGAAAAATGTTAGAGACACTTTTTGACTTATCTTTCTTAGAAAATTTTACAAAATATGCATATATTTGGGAATACGTACATAGATGCTATAGTGTTATTATAAAAGGGATTTCCATCTACACACAGAGATATGCAATGCTTCATTATTTTACACGCTCTTGTTTACTACTACTATTTTTTCCTCCCGATCCGGAAGACTGATTTGAATATCAAAAGGTTAACTTTGAGCACCCTTTTTCTGATCCAAGACTAACTCTCCTAATTTTATAGGATAGCACGGAGTATTCTTCCAATCAATACCATAATTACATTTCCAACTAACCGTTTTCTCAATTTTCAAATAAGATCACAAATAATTACGCACTTTAGATTTAGAATCATCAATTGTTATTGCACTCTTTCCTTTGCTTTTGGTTCACTCAAAACATTTCCAATTTTAAGTTCTTTCTAGAACTTAACTCGCGTTGACTTCAGATACCAAGAAAAAATGTCCATCCCACCTATATCTGAAAGGCAGCAAAAGCATACCGCCACTGATCAGCACGATTGTCTACCATCCATTATCATTAACTATCAGTCCAATAACGAATGACACATCATCATGCATGGTCCTTTTATCTCTTTTTAATAGTGCAATTGATGAATATATTTGATCTTTAATCTTTACAAAATGTCTTATAAATCTAATCATCAACTTAGTGCTGTATGTTATTAACACAAATCTAGCACGCCATGAGGTTTTTTTTTCTTATTAAATAATTTAAACGCATAAAATTAACTTGATTTGACTAAAAATGTGAATGAAGGGCGCATTAGTTCCATGCGAGTAGACTTGCTTGCATCAAAATTGAGGTGGAAACGAAAGCAACGGCTTGACTTCAACGATGCTCCACTGGCATTTGTTTAATTTACCACTAAATTATCAAATATTAATTGTTGGAGATTTCTTCCGCACTTTGTAAGTCAAAATAATAATAGATATTCACGTCGTGTCGTTCACTTGTCCGCTTCAACTTTGGCACTTTGCAGTGCGTGGCAGGAGGGCTTAGTATTTCGGGAAAAAAAAAATTTAGTAAAAAATATTCTATTTTTAAAGGGCGAATTGATCAAATTCGTGACCTTCATACACGATGAAGACATACTTATGATATTTCCTCTCACGGCAGAATATATTATTTATTTATTAGTGAAGTTAAAATATATATATAATTTTAATATGTTGCATGCTCTCTGCACACCTGCGCGGGGTTAAAGTGCCTAAAATATATCCAACCGTTTCAAATGTAAAATCAAAATTTATTTTTCTTTTTAATTTTTTACTTAGGCGCTTGGAATTGCATCTAGAGATTTATATATTTTTTTAAAACTCTCAAGTTAAAACAATTAGATTTTACCTTTATAATTTAAGAGTTGAGTTATAGTATCTAAATTAAAAAAATTAAAATGGAAAAAATTTTAGGTACTCAAGAGGTATAATATATAGTATTTAGAGTGTATAATTTTTTTAAAACTTTAGAATTTAAGATTTGAGAGTCTAGGATTTAGTGTTTAGGATATGGTATTTAGGGTGCGTATTTTTATTTTTATTAGGATTTATAATTTAAAATTTGGAATATAATATTTAGGGCAATTTAGGTTTTCAAAAAATAAAAAAAAAGTTACGCTAAACTAAAGCTTGAAGTGCCTGGATCAATTCCAAGCACATGTCACATAGGCGCGGATGAACAATCACATAGCAGACCAGTCCTATATATATAGGGGGGCCCCCACGTATGATGAAACGACCGAGTCTCTAATTGATGTAGAGGTCAAAGTCTATGGAGGTCACAAGAATGGACCGTCGATTGGGCCATCCGAGAAACTCCTAATCGGATCCCCCGAGTCATTAGACTCTGCTCTTTAAAAACTCCTGATCAGATCCCTGAGTCGCTAGGTTTTGCTCCCTTAAGACTCCCGACCAGATCCTGAGTCACTAGTCTCTGCTCTCTTAAGACGTACTCCCGACCTGATCCTTGAGTCGCTAAGTGTTGTTCCCTTAAGGCTCCCGGCTGAATCCCTCGAGTCGATGGGCTCTGCTCCCTTAAGACTTTTGACCAGATCGCCTAAGTCGTTGGGCTCTGATCGCTTAAGACTCCCGACCGGATCTCTCGAGTCGCTCGACTTTGCTCCCTTAAGATTTCCGATCAGATTCCTCGAATCACTGGGTTCTGCTCCCTTAAAACTCAACTCTCAAATAAAGACCCCACTCCTGGGGCCCAACACCCCTCGACTTCTTATAAAATGAACATATTATACTCTTAGACCTACTAGCTTGTTATCTAAAACTAGATTTCTTTATTGATGCACTATTTCCTTAGTTAGGTTGAGCCCTTAAGAACCCAATGGGCCTTGCAGATTATGGCTCAATTTCATAATTAATGTTGCATGTGGTTTTGTCGAAAGCTTGTGGGACAATATATTAATACAGTTATAGAATACCAGTAATGTATGGTTGATGTGATTGCTCAATACTACAAAAATACATAAATAAGACATTTTCCTTACTTTGATATTACATTTAATCATGATATTTACTTAATATAGGGATTACAAAGTGTTATAAAAGGTTCCTCCCCCATAGGCGCAGGTATATTTTTGATCCACACACAAATTCAACATCTTTCCATTATTCCACTTACTTGAGCGTTAGAGTGGCTAGTTGTATTAGGGACTCCCGTGGTCTGGTTACTTACGTTCCTCTCTTCTTTTCTTCCTCATGATCTCGTAGGCCCCTTGGTTCGAGGTCTTCTTCTTGTCAACATTCCAGCCAGCTCATCAGCGCTCCAACCCTCACCGATTTCAAACAGAATCAAATTTGTCACTGTTTGTGTGAACATACACCTGATTTGGAATGTGAAAATAGACGACACTAGAATATTCACAACTGTCATCTTGTCACAAGAAGACTTGATTTGTTGGTGATGGTGAAAATGAAAGCACTCACATAAAAGCACAAGCAGTCAATCCCTCCCCTTTAAAGTTACTTGCAATATTCACTGAAGAGGCACAAGCCACTGATTGAAGATCCAAGCTGGCTTCGACTGAATTCCCCTATGCTTTGATCTAGACGCCCACGGTAAAGTCCAAGAGATTTGAACGGTCTCAGGGGACCTCCTCACATCCCCGAGACCCAAAGTGAGGCAAAGCCCCTATCGCTAGCCGTTTGCTTGATCGACCCATTACTCCCTTCTCTAGGGATGTTCTAGAGGACCCACTACCCGCTGATTTTGGCCCCCGCAAGTTATGGAATATGGAGGCTTGATTGACTTTGAGGACCATTTTTGTAAATTCAAAAATGTCACATCCTACTACATTAACATACTGATGGTGTAAAGTGCAGAGTATTTCTAACAACACTCTTGGGCTCAGAGCAGAGATGGTTCAATAAGCTTCTTATGAATTCCATTTCCTGCTTTAAGGATTTTAAGACAGTATTCCTTCATCATTTTGCTAGCAGTCAAAAATATCACAAGACCACCTTGAACTTGTTCGCCCTCAAGTAGGGGGCAAAAGAGTCACTGAAGTCGTGCACTAAGTAATTTAATCAAGTCGTTATGGACGTTCTCTCAGCTACCTCTAAGATAATGGCGAGTGTCTTTTCTCAAGGGCTTCTTGATAGAGACTTTTTTTGTTCTTTAGTAAACCCCCAAATATTTTGATTGTCTATTGGGTCGATCTATCAAGTATGTTAATGTTGAAGAAACCCGAGTAGCTCAAAAAAAGGATGTCGCTGCTACAATTCCCTCCTCCAAAACAGAACGTAAGGCATCTCCCTCTCCTCCATGTCACCAATAACAGCAACCACCTCATCCTCCTCTAGCCCATGAAGGAGTGGTTCAACATGTTGAGGTCGTTTGGATCTCATTCGTCGAGCCTCGACTGTAGATACCCACTTTTTACACTTATAAAAAATCTAAATTGCATAACACTCAAGATTGTTATCAATATGCCCAAGCGATTCGCCATCTACTACCTAACAATCTCAAAATTAGCAACCTCCTAGGATCACTCAACAGTTGACCAAATCTTTGATGCTGGCTCCCTCCATAGTCGGTCAGCAGATCGAGGCCCTGCTATAGCAAAACAACCGAGCTTGCTCCCCTCCCCCTAACGGAACCACTGAGCCCCCCAAACCCTATAGGAAGAGAGTAGACAAAATCCAACTCTAGAAAATATGAGCATGATCTTCGAAGGTCCCACTGATGGGGATTCTCATCGACCGTGAAGGCTCATGGTCGTCGACTGGAGATTCATGCCAGTCGGACCTAAGAAGAAGGACCTTAGATTGGCTTCTAGACTTAAAATCTTGAAGGTGTGGAAGCCCCTCATGGTGACACATTGATCATCAAAGCTATCATTACTAATTACAACGTGTTCAAAACTTTTGTAGATACATGAAGTGTTAGTATTAGTCCTAGTACCAATTATGAGATGATTGATAAGAATAATTTTGTATCATATTTTATTAATTAATAAAAGACAAAGTTGATTATTATATTACTTTAGTTCAATGTCAAACGAATAAGTATAACAATGTCCTAGGGTAGTAGGTTCTAGTCTACAACATATAAATTGATTGTGGGACATTATAGATATATATATAGAAGGTAACTCTAAACTATTCTTAGTCAAACACTAATATACAAGGACATATTAATGCATTGAGACTAGCATATAGGTCAACGGATGACTTAATCTCACAAGTCATGAATATGAGATATCAGGTTGATGCATGAGTATATATATTAGAAAATATATATAGAATGACCAGTCATGAGAATATTTCATGGATTATTATATGAGTATCATAAACATTCTCATAGTGACTATTAGCATGAATAGTCCTTACACCTGAAGTCACTACGGTTTATTTCCTACATAAGGAGTTGTGTACTTTGGTATAGACAAACGTCACCTGTAACAAGGTGGACTATAAAGTTGATCACTGAGTATGCAATAAATTATGTGGGGGGATGTGAGTGATGTAGATGAGATCTACCCTTTCCATATAACGGAAGCAATATCTGTGGGCCCCTTGATTATAAGACACAAGAATGCATGGTCATGCTCAAATGAGTCAATATGTGATATTAAACTAATTTGATTGAGTGTGTCTACTTAGAGATCAAGAAACATAAAGATTGATAAGAGGATGACACAGTCTATGCCTTATTGATTAATCTAGATATCAAAGATAGAAAGATTGAGTCATACAAAATAATAAACATGGAAAGGTTAGGTCGGATCTCGATATTCTTATCACTTGGGTAGCAATGATGCATTGCTAGATGTCACTTATTGCTTATGTATCTAAAATGATTTTAGATATATTGCCAACATTATGAGAGCCTATTGGGTCACACACAAAGAACATGTTAATTTAGAGATGATTATAGGGTTAAGTCTAATCTGAATTATATATATTAAGTTAGACTCGAATGAATTCGGATTAGACTCATTGATTTATTGGGTTAATGGCTTATTGGGTTAATGGTTAATCTAATATTCTAAATTCAACCCATTAATATTAATGAATATTAATAGAGATTAATACATTATTGATCAAAAGGTAAGAGACAAAAACTTTTGTATTCATTGGATGACTACAAAAGCCATTTGTAAAAGTAACCTTTAGGTGAAGTAACTTTTTTTGATAAAGTAACCTTTTGGTGAAGTAACCATTTTGGTAAAGTAACCATTTTGGTAAAGTAACTCTTTTTGTGAAGTCACCTTATATAGGTGAAGTAACCTTTTGGGTGATGGTGATCTTCTTAATTTTTGCTCTTCTTCCTCTTCTTCTCTTGGCCACAAACAACCTTATATAGTTGCTAGCACAACAAAAGTTGCTTCTTCTCCAAGTCGTGAGTTCATGAGATGGATGGAGAACGTGCTCATGTGGATACCGTAGAGGCGCGGAAGTGCTGATCGTAGTGAGATATGCATCCGAATCAAAGTTGCTGTCAGGAGCACTGGTTCACGTATCTGATAGAATAGGAAAACATAGTATACAGTATTCGTAAGGATCTCTAGAAGGATCCTTTTTCACTATGTTACATGTTGTTTTATGTATCAGATCCCTATAGTGGTATCAGAGCCACTTGTGAATGTGTATACATTATTTTAGTTCTATTTTATATGTGATATAGAAGAACATGTGTTTAATATGAATGGTGCATGGTTATGACCCTTAACCCCGATATGATTGGATGTGTATGTTGTAATTCATAATACGACCTATGTGTCGTGCCTCTCCTTTTTTTATTCTTGTTATAAATTTAGGCTACCCTCAAATGTAACTTGAGGTTTCTTTAGGTTTTGTAATATATAAATTAGAAAAAAAAAGAACTAGTCTACTGGACGGTGGTGAAAAGGGAGAAGGACGACAACACATGACGACCAAGGAAGCACTTGAAGAAGATGCTTTTACCTAGGTTGATCTTTTGATCTTGTTAGCTTGAGAAGATTGTAGTTGATGGGGCCATAACCATGTCACATTTATTTAGCATATATGTTGATGTATACCATGATTGTATGCGATGCATGTGTAGTTTAATCATAATTAGGTCTCTTTTAAATATACCTACCAAAGTTTGGTACTCACTTTTACCTAGATCAATTGTAGATATGTTTGCCAAAGTAAAATGACTCAATTTATCATAGTAGAGTGCAACAAGACAATTATGATGTCTGACTATTAAACTTTAGATGTTACTTAACTAGGTTACCTCAATTAGATTGAGAACTTAAAGACATATCCTATATGATATAATTCTAATTATACTAGTCTTAGGTGATTAATCAAAGTTAACTCAAGATGAGTTATAATGTGGATTTCATAAGATGAGCAAATGAACAAATAGTCTTGTTCACCCAATGATACAAGAGTTATATATGATGTAATTGGCAAATGCTGCCTACCTATGTTATACTAAGTCTTGGGTGATTAGCCAAAGCTAACTTAAGATGATGTATAATATGGATCTTATCTCACATGAATGTCATCGTGTTTGGATTTAGAGCTAGTAGTGTGGGTACAACCACATCCATGACTTTCTCTTACCAAGTTTTACAATTCAGTGGGAGAATCATTTAATTAAAGACCTAATTAAATGGTATAAATATGATACATATTTTTATTTTTTATTGTTGTAGATCACCATGTCATCAAATATGTCGAATACACTCTCTCTATGATCTGTCCTTAATAAGGACAAGCTGAATGGAGCTAATTTCCTAGACTGGTATAAAAACATGAGAATAATTCTCAAACAAGAAAGAAAACTATACATCCTAGAGCAGCCCATTCCTGAAACACCCCCACTACTGCCACTAGAGATGATAAGGATCCTTATAAGAAGCATCAAGATGATGCATTAGATGAATCATGCCTTATGCTTACCACCATGTGTAACGACCACCCTTCTTACTACTACTACTCTCTAAGGATGACCGTTACTTAACTACTAACTCTACTAACCGGTATGATTAAAAAATCACATGGAAACCCTACCGAAAAATTTCGGCAGAGTCTCCCCTGTACCGGTGACCATAATCATTAATACATAACATAATATACACAGCCACAGGCGGCTGGAACACATATCAAACACACAAAAGGAATAACATCACCACGCAGTTTAATGAAATCAAATCATGCAAGTAATGAATAGCGGAAACAAAATAAAAAACATACAATTAACTAACAGCGGAAGACTAAATGACTCATCTAATACATTCTTAATAAATGACAATCTTAATAAGATCTTAAACCAAGTCCCAAGGCTTCCATAGTCCTGGCATCACACACCATCCGCGCCACCTTGTCGCCTTCCTTGCTAAATCTTTTCTTTTCTTTTATCTGCAGTAAGAGGAAGTGTAGTCTATAAGCAAAATTTGCTTAGTAAGCGCTATCTAACTCACAAAATCACGAATGTGCATGTATACGAAAAGAACTAGAAACTATATGCTCTAAAAAGAAATAAAGCAAAAACATAACTACTCATGTCAAACTAATAGCAAAGAAAAGCTAAGGAATCTACTAATGTAATTCTAATAGTTAATTATGCTGCTCATCTAATAGGTAAACATGAAAACTACTCATCTACTAGATAAACATGGTAGAATAAGGAACTAAACTTACTGATTTTTAGAACCATATGAAACTTATTTCATTTGTTCTAACTTAATCTTTAATACTTTATGTTTATGTAAAACTCGTTTTACTTGTTCAAAAACTTATACTTATAATACTTCAAAATAATAATCAACTTCTTCTTGGGCCCAGGCATAGTACCATCTTATGCGCGTTCCCTAATAGGTTGGGGTAGCGAGCCACCAATCCTAAAAGAGCAGACCCCAGGGCCAAGACCTCGGAATTGGACACCTGGATTTGTTTAACGACAACCTCGGAAGTCGGGTACTAGCCTCTTTTTAAAAGTAAAATACTTATAATCTTAATTACTTCTTCTTTAAATGCCTTGGCATTTTAATAGGCACTTTGTGTGCCAAAAATCCCTAAAGTCTTGACTTTGGGATTTACTTAAGGCCTCAGCCTTTTCTTTCTTTTCTTAATCTTTCTTATACTTTTCTTATAAAAGAATGCTTCTTACAAAACTGAAATGTTTAAACAAATTCTAACACTGCAATGCTTAAACAAAATCTGCATACTAAGCTTATCTAAAATCTGCATACTAAGCTTAACAAAATCTGCATACTATGCTACTAAAATTCTGCTTATTAATACTTTATAGAATCTACATTGATCAACATATAAATCTCTTTTCTCATTTTCTAAACTAAACTTCTATTCTGAACTTATTACTTGCATAACTAAATCACTCACATACTTCACACCTTTAGACTAAACTAGCCTCAATAATCGGTACAGGAATTATCTTCCTAAATATAGAACCCACTTGATCTCCTGAATAAACTAGTATAACAGAATGTTATATCTTACAGACATCTGATCATTTGTAGTGAAACCCCATTGAAATAAATCATATAATCTTCTACCCAGCAACTCTAATGCATGGGCTCTTAATCTAGAAACATAGCTTCAAGTTGTCCATCTGCTTCAAACCTTTTCATAGCATAATCGCTATCCTGCAAACAAAAGGATTAGGTTCTCTTCACTCTTCTTAATCCGCTGATTTAGTTCTAAAATCTCCATCAAAATACCAATCATCAAGCTAAATCCACCGACAGAATATGTCCAAGATTTTGGAAGCTCTCTAAAGAACAAAACCTCAAACCATTGAATCTTAACCTACCAATAATCTGTACCTTCCACAATAATTCCAATCCAGCAAAACTTAAGCAAAGGATGCAGCAAATGCTAACAAAACTGGAAGGCTAAAACTGTGATACTAATTAAGGTAACAAGGAGATCTAAGTTTGATACCATGTAAAACCTAAGTAAAACTTACACTTGATACACTTACCCATTCTAAATTAATCCTTACTAAGCAGAGCATAAGGAAAATTGCTGCTGTTATCACAAAATGAATACAGTGATGTACTAAAACATGCACCTAATGAATCTACACAATCTAATTCTTCCAACTACGCATAGCATAAAGAAAAGTTGCTCAATAATCTATACCATTACAGATTCATCAATTGGCAGCAAAAATTCCGAAACTTGCAAGGCTCAAATGATCCGAAACCAGAGAAAGCAAGAAACTCATGCAAAGCTTTGGGAACAAGGAGAAAATCAAGGATTAAACGTCGGAGCTATCTTACTGCAGGTGAGTAGCAACTTACCTTCGCGTTCTTGGACTCACAGTCGAGAAGGAGGCTTCTAATGCTTCTAGGGCTTGCGGAGAACTCAACAATCCAGCTCCTCTTCGTGCCCACAAGCTCTCTTCGACGAGGAGACCTCAAATCTATGAAGATCCCACGGTGAGAAGTGCTCGCCGGCCGCCGGTGACGTGCTTGCTTGCTGCCACGGTTTCGCCGAGAAGAAGTCGCGCCGTCGCAAGAGAGGAGAGGAAGAGATCCGGGTCTCGGGAAAAATAAGTCCCCTTTTCTTATCACTAGGTTTTCATTAAACCAACTACCACTTATATACAATTTATTCTTTCCTTAATTAACAAAACCCGCTGGCGCAGTTGGTTGGCTGCGTCCGGGTTCGGGTCCGGGGTCTTGGGTTTAAAACCCGGTTTCAATAAATTTTATTTCTATTTATTTATTATTTATTTTTAAACTTCTTCCTCTTGGTAAAAATACCAAACGAACTCCAAAAATTACATAAAAATACTCTAAAAATTTCTAAAAATCTCTAGAATTTTTCTAAAGTATTTCTAAATATTTTAAAGCACTTTTAGGACTCCTAATGAGAAAAATTGGATCGTTACAATCCTCCATACCTTATAAAAAGTTCGTCCTCGAACTTAGAATAATTTCGGACATTTCTGTCTCATACTGTCCTCATGCTCCTAAGTAACTTCCTTGTGCTTCTGATTCTAAATGACTTTCACTAATGGTACTCTTTGTTCCTTAGTCTCTTAACTTCTCAGTCCTCTATCATTCATATCCCATCGTACTCATTAGTGGTCCTTGGAAGGCCTGTTATAAAGTCTCTGGAGACCACCGGTGTATTAGTCACACCAAATAGCATGACTACAAGTTCGTAGTGTCCATATCTAGTCCTGGAAACGGTTCTGGGTATATCACTTTCTTTTACTTCCAACTGATGGTACCCCAAAGCGCAGGTCTGCTTTAGAGAACACTATTGTCCTCTTTAGTTGATCAAATCGATCATCTATTATGGAAAGAAGGTACTTGTCCTTAACTATTACTTTGCTCAATGCTCTAAAATCTATGTACATCCGCATAAATCCGTCTTCCTTCTTAACGAACAACACTGGAGCTCCCCGGGATGAATGACTAGGGCGGATGAAACCCTTGTCAAGTAGCTCCTGAATTTCTTCTTGTAACTCTCTTAGCTCTGCTAGAGAAATTCAATACAGAGCTTTTGAAATTAGGCTGGTGTCAGGAAACAACTCAATTTCAAACTCTACTTCTCTGCTGGAAGATAGTCCAGGTAGCTCTTCTAGAAATACCTCTGGGTATTCGCAGACTACCCGAACGTCTTCCTGCTTGTGTCTTTCTTGTTATCATTGTCCTTCTAGTTCTAATTACTTAACTGGGGTTTCTGACTCCCCACTATCTTGTCCTCTATCTTAACATCTAGTTATGCCAAGAATAATACTTGACATCTTCTCTATCCTTTCTAAACATACTTATGTACATGAATATAAGAGAAATAAAACTAAAATTGTCTCTATTCTTCCTAAGCATGTGTATCAAAACATAGAAGATTAAAACATGAATTTTCTTCTTTCCTAAGCACATATAAGCAGATACTCTATACTGCAAATAATAAAGAAAGCATAAAAGAAAATTAAATACTTTCTTACTTGAAGACGGCAAGGATGGTGCTGATGTGTGATGCTGGAGAATGGGACCTGCTCTGATACCAACTGTAACGACCACCCTTCTTACTACTATTACTCTCTAAGGATGACAGTTACTTAACTACTAACTCTACTTAACCGGTATGATTAAAAAATCACATGGAAACCTGTACCGGTGACCTTAAACTGACATACATAACATAATATACACAGCCACAGGCGGCTGGAACACATATCAAACACACAAAAGGAATAATATCACCACGCAGTTTAATGAAATCAAATCATGCAAGTAATGAATAGCGGAAACAAAATAAAAAACATACAATTAACTAACAGCGGAAGACTAAATGACTCATCTAATACATTCTTAATAAATGACAATCTTAATAAGATCTTAAACTAAGTCCCAAGGCTTCCATAGTCCTGGCATCACACACCATCCGCGCCACCTTGTCGCCTTCCTTGCTAAATCTTTTCTTTTCCTTTATCTGCAGTAAGAGGAAGTGTAGTCTATAAGTAAAATTTGCTTAGTAAGCGCTATCTAACTCACAAAATCACGAATGTGCATGTATACGAAAAGAAATAGAAACTATATGCTCTAAAAAGAAATAAAGCATAAACATAACTGCTCATGTCAAACTAATAGCAAAGAAAAGCTAAGGAATCTACTCATGTAATTCTAATAGTTAATCATGCTGCTCATCTAATAGGTAAACATGAAAACTACTCATCTACTAAATAAACATGGTAGAATAAGGAACTAAACTTACTGATTTTTAGAACCATATGAAACTTATTTCATTTGTTCTAACTTAATCTTTAATACTTTATGTTTATGTAAAACTCGTTTTACTTGTTCAAAAACTTATACTTATAATACTTCAAAATAATAATCAACTTCTTCTTGGGCCCAGGCATAGTACCATCTTATGCGCATTCCCTAATAGGTTGGGGTAGCGAGCCACCAATCCTAAAAGAGCAGACCTCGGTCTACCAGGGCCAAGACCTCGGAATTGGACACCTGGATTTGTTTAACGACAACCTCGGAAGTCGGGTACTAGCCTCTTTTTAAAAGTAAAATACTTATAATCTTAATTACTTCTTCTTTAAATGCCTTGGCATTTTAATAGGCACTTTGTGTGCCAAAAATCCCTAAAGTCTTGACTTTGGGATCTACTTAAGGCCTCGGCCTTTTCTTTCTTTTCTTAATATTTCTTATACTTTTCTTATAAAAGAATGCTTCTTACAAAACTGAAATGTTTAAACAAATTCTAACACTGCAATGCTTAAACAAAATCTGCATACTAAGCTTATCTAAAATCTGCATACTAAGCTTAACAAAATCTGCATACTATGCTACTAAAATTCTGCTTATTAATACTTTATAGAATCTACATTGATCAACATGTAAATCTCTTTTCTCATTTTCTAAACTAAACTTCTATTCTGAACTTATTACTTGCATAACTAAATCACTCACATACTTCTCACCTTTAGACTAAACTAACCTCAATAATCGGTACAGGAATTATCTTCCTAAATATAGAACCCACTTGATCTCCTGAATAAACTAGTATAACAGAATGTTATATCTTACAGACATATGATCATATGTAGTGAAACCCCATTGAAATAAATCATATAATCTTCTACCCAGCAGCTCTAATGCATGGGCTCTTAATATAGAAACATAGCTTCAAGTTGTCCATCTGCTTCAAACCTTTTCATATCATAATCGCTATCCTGCAAACAAAAGGATTAGGTTCTCTTCACTCTTCTTAATCCGCTGATTTAGTTCTAAAATCTCCATCAAAATACCAATCATCAAGCTAAATCCGCCGATAGAATCTGTCCAAGATTTTGGAAGCTCTCTAAAGAACAAAACCTCAAACCATTGAATCTTAACCTACCAATAATCTGTACCTTCCACATTAATTCCAATCCAGCAAAACTTAAGCAAAGGATGCAGCAAATGCTAACAAAACTGGAAGGCTAAAACTGTGATACTAATTAAGGTAACAAGGAGATCTAAGTTTGATACCATGTAAAACCTAAGTAAAACTTACACTTGATACACTTACCCATTCTAAATTAATCCTTACTAAGCAGAGCATAAGGAAAATTGCTGCTATTATCATAAAATGAATACAGTGATGTACTAAAACATGCACCTAATGAATCTACACAATCTAATTCTTCCAACTACGCATAGCATAAAGAAAAGTTGCTCAATAATCTATACCATTACAGATTCATCAATTGGCAGCAAAAATTCCGAAACTTGCAAGGCTCAAATGATCCGAAAACAGAGAAAGCAAGAAACTCATGCAAAGCTTCGGGAACAAGGAGAAAATCAAGGATTAAACGTCGGAGCTATCTTACTGTAGGTGAGTAGCAACTTACCTTCGCGTGCTTGGACTCACAGTCGAGAAGGAGGCTTCTATTGCTTCTAGGGCTTGCGGAGAACTCAACAATCCAGCTCCTCTTCGTGCCCACAAGCTCTCTTCGACGAGGAGACCTCAAATCTATGAAGATCCCACGGTGAGAAGTGCTCGCCGGCCGCCGGTGACATGCTTGCTTGCTGCCACGGTTTCGCCGAGAAGAAGTCGCGCCGTCGCGAGAGAGGAGAGGAAGAGATCCGGGTCTCGGGAAAAATAAGTCCCCTTTTCTTATCACTAGGTTTTCATTAAACCAACTACCACTTATATATAATTTATTCTTTCCTTAATTAACAAAACCCGCTGGCGCAGTTGGTTGGCTGCGTCCGGGTTCGGGTCCGGGGTCTTGGGTTCAAAACCCGGTTTCAACAAATTTTATTTCTATTTATTTATTAATTTTTTTTAAACTTCTTCCTCTTGGTAAAAATACCAAACGAACTCTAAAAATTTACATAAAAATACTCTAAAAATCTCTAGAATTTTTCTAAAGTATTTCTAAATATTTTAAAGCACTTTTAGGACTCCTAATATGGAAAATTGGGTCGTTACACCATGAACTTTGAGCTTTTGAAGCAACATGAGAACATAAATGCTTATGATATGGTTGAATATCTTTGACAACTATATCAAGGACAAACAAAATATGAGAGATTTAAGATCTCTAAGGCTCTATTTCATTGCAAGATGCAAGAAGGAAGTCGTGTAGAACCATATGTGCTCAAAATGATTGGGGATGTAGGAAACCTACAATAGTTGGGATTTCCATTGGGCCAAGAATTGGCCAATGACCTATTATGTAGTCGTTGTCTGAGAGCTATAGTCAATTTTCCATGAACTATACTATGAATGAAATTAACAAACCATTGCCTGAGATGTTGAGCATGTTGAGAACTATTAAACTCAACCTTAAGAAGGTAAAACCTAGTACCATTTTGATGGTGAAAAAAGGCAAAGGTAAATGGAAGCCCAAAGGTAAGGGTAAGTCCCAAGCCAAAGGCAAGAGCAAGACTCATGCATTGAAATCTAAAGGTGGGGTTGCTAAGGAAGGAATCTGCTTCTACTATGGTGAGACCGGACACTGGAAGAGGAACTACAAGTTGTACCTAGAGGAACTGAAAAGGAAGAGAAGTGAGACTTCTGCCGGTATATATGTTATAGAAGTCAATCTATCTATTTTTTCTTCATGGGTATTAGATACTGGGTGTGAATTTCACATTTATACTAATGTGCAGGGACTGAGAAATAGTAGATCATTGACAAAGGATGAAGTGGACCTACGAGTAAGCAATGATGTAAGAGTTGCTTCTGTCGCTATAGGAACATATTCTTTATCTTTGTGTTATGAAGCCGCAAGTATACGACTACGTCGTCAGTAATAAAAATATCGATCCCATAGGGACTGTTGATTAAGCACTAATTAAATTCACACAGTAAATTCCCTAGACAAATGAAAGGTTGGTTGGAAAAGAGAGAATAAGAGAAATATTAAGGAGAATGAGAGAGAAGGAATAAGAGATGATCTTGAAAGGGGATGGATGATAAATGCTAGGATTTCAGTTTCGTTACGATACTAGTTAATATACCTATGCATTGTTTATCTACCTAATTTCATGCTTACACTCATGTAGGGATTCTAACTAAAGCCTAGGATAACCCCCATCTAGGTTGCACTGAGAGTCTACCCAAGTTTTAACACTATTAAATAGAGATGTAACCTAGGAAGTCCGATTAAGAGGGAATCTTTGTCATTAGGATCCCCTGGTCATACGTTCCTAGACTATACAGTCACTTTCTAATGGTAGTACTGGAGTATCCACTTCAATTAGAATACCCTAACAAGAATTAGTACCTATGTTAAAATCTCTTGACTCTAGAAAGTGGGTAAGTATCAATGCCTCTGTCACTAAGAGCATAAAATGTCCTATTGAATGACTATCTTCTGTTACTAAGGATCCCCTGGTTATCTAGTCTCGTAGCAACCTTAACATAGAGATAAATCTCTCACATCTACATGTTTATACAATTCACACATTTTGTTAGACACATAAAAGACATAACACATAGAACAAGTAGTAAACACATCATTATATAGAAAAATATCTAAATACATAGTTCATACATCACATCACATCATAGTTACTTCCTACATCCAAGATCTAGAGAATCTACTCTATTATAAGGGATTACAATCCAAATATGAAGAAAGAACTAAACTACAACTCAATACATGGAGATAGAGAGAAGAGATGTTTATCTTTAAAGCGTAGCATCCTAGGAAGCGCTCCCTTGCTTTGAAGATGGACAGATCTTGAAGAATAAGAGCTTTAGAGTTTCCCCCTAAAGGGAGAACCCTTCTCCAAGGAGATAGAATGAAGTCCCCAATCCCATGATAAGTTAAAGAATAAGGTTCTTGACCCTTTTATATCTCCTCCAAACTGTCTAGGAAAACTAGGATTATAGGTGTCCGGTAAACTGAGTTTTTCACCTATTAAACCAGGTTTTATGGTAATTCACCTTGAACCAAAGTTGTAGCCCTTGAAATTATCTACAATTTGATATTTGTATCTAGCCCTGGTTCTAATTGAACCGAAAGTTATGGTGGTTTAAAGTTTAGTTTGCAGTCTGGGCAGAGGTTCCGATGAAGTTACGGTTGGGAGGTACGACCGTGCCTTTTAGCATGGCTAGACTATGATTTCTATCTGTTTCACTTGAATAAAAGTTGTAGATCTTGAAGTTATCTACATTTTGATATAAAGAACATTCTGTAACTCCAACTGAGAGTAAAGTTATGGTCATTTTATGATTAGTTTACAATCTACCTAGAATTCAACACGACTCTATTTTTGCATGACACAACCTTGGTTTCTCCGCCACACAGTTGTGTGGAATCACACGGCCAGAGTCTCCCCTTGGCTATGGTCTGTTGGCACGGCCGTGTGGATTCACACGACTATGTGCTACTTTGTCTCTAGAAAATCCACACGATCGAATGGAATTCACACGGTCGGGGTCTGCTCCCTCTCTCAAAACTTGGCATGACCGTGCTATTTGGCACTACCGGAACCTGCTTTACTTTAGGATGACCACACGACCATGTTCTTTCACACGGCCTGACCTTAATTTCTTCCAGAGTTACTCCCGTGTGTATCTTTGCTCCATTTTCGCTTCAAATAGCATCTTGTCAACAAAAAAACACACAAAGAGCAGATCTCCGACAAAGAAGTGAAAATATGATATTACAATAAAATAGGATACAATAAATATAGATTATGCTCATTAAATATAAGTAAATATGCGTCAAAACATGCATAAAAGTATATATAATCTACGCACATCCACCCCCGACCTAAACCTTTGCTTGTCCTCAAACAAAAACTGCATCTAAACTCATGTGGTTAAATAGTGCATCATAATCTCTAGCAAATCAATGTAATCCTATCAAATGATTTCATTGATGAGCAAGATACAAAAGTTATTTGAGTACAACCTAAGTAATAGTTCTCCATGCTCAGTGCAATAGTAACCTAAATTTATCAAATATTAATCCCTAAGCCTAATCAAGTCATCATAAAAGTGTGTTCGTTATGCTTCTAGCGATAGACACTTACCTACCACACGCATGGTTCATATCTCTGAAACTACACAAGGTCTCAAAGTATTACTCGGGATCAAGAAAAACATAATATTTATTTCTACAGTAACCTAACTCGATCTCAAAGGGGTAAATAATTAGTTTCTACTCACAACAACTATTTTTTTATCCCTTATTCATATGATTATTTTTTTCTTTCCTTTTTTTTGGTGCTTTAAAAGTGTAGCACTAACACAAATGCAAATATATATGCAAATGCAGGGATTTTAATTTTTCCATGTGAATTTCCATGATCCGAGATCATCTAGTAACCAAAATATAATTAAAAGGTCATCTTAGAAACATAAGTACTAGTCCAGTTCTATAAATCATGACTACTTTTAGAGTTATCAGCCATCAAAACTAGGAAAGGTGTAAAGAGATCCTAAAATAAGGTCAATACTCAAATTTCTACGGTAAAACCATTGCTTACTTCATGCTATCATAGATAGAAACAAATAAATCACTAAACATACTAGCACCATAAGTAATCAATAAATCACATGAAATCTAGAACAAGCATTCTAGTATTTTGTATTAAAAAATAAATAATCATGATGTGATATCTGATGCAACTATTAAATTTTATTATGCAAAAAGAAAATAACTGAAAACTAAACTAAATCCAACATACTCTCCAGACTTAAACTTTTCATTGTCCCAATGAAAATTAGAAATGAAATATGGAGGAGGTTTTGAAGTTAGAGAAGTTACCATGTGATGAGCTCCAAATGGTTGAGACATTCATGTTCTAAAGATACTTGCCTATATGTGAATTTCACTCCTCCACAACTTAGAATCCTATAAAAAATAAATAGACAAGATACTTGCCTATATGTGAATTTCACTCCTCCCAAGAAGCGTTTATTTAAGGTCATTAGCTCGACCACCTCATTAGGCTCATCGAAATTATGATCTTGCCGGAGTGAGGAACTTTCAGACTTTTCTTCCAATGACCCATATTATTATGAAGAGAGCTATCACCATAAGAACAATGTAGTGTATAACCTCTCTCTTCATCTTTGTCTCCTTAAGAGTCCTTTCCGGTGGTCAAAGATGGTTCAGTGTGAGCTTCTAATTTTTGGCCTCTTGAAAGCCTGCACACCCATAGGAAAAAAAAAAATACCTCCACATACATGTTAAATAAGTGAGAACTAAAACCATATCAAGTTTAGTTAAGCAGTTATATGAAATGGAATCACATCTAACAAAATTAATCATAGGTACCTCTATGAAGTTTTTTAAAAGATCACAATAATTACTAACCTTGCATTCCTGAAATGTACCTAAAAGTTTCAAACCTATGGATGTGACTACTTCTGGATCTTGTAGTGGCTCTAGCTCAAGTGGTGGTGCCTATGAAGAAAGTGATTCTTAGGACTACCTCTACTGCAAAAGCCTCCGCACATATATCATCAACCAATTCAATCTCTATAACTTCCATATTATCAATTGGTTGTATGATCAAAGGAGGTGATTCTTGGGATGTTTCCTCCATAGTACATATTCCTACACTTTTATCCACAACATCAATATGATTAATAGAAGGATCAACAATATTATTAGAAATTTGTTGTAATATCCATAGAACTAGGATCCCCTGCCGCACAATTAGCTCTTTAGAATCTTGTGTTGCGGTCTTCATCTGACTAGGAGCAAGAGTATTTGGGTCTTGGAAGTCCTTCCAGTCAGTCAGCTCATCAAGTTGCAACTGAAGTGGTCTATCTGATAGGAAATTATCTTGAAATTATGATGGACTCTGACTTACATGAGAAGATTGCTCAACACTTTGTATGCGATTATAATCAAAATTCTGATAATCCATCCAATCTTGATTGAAGTGTTTAAGTGAGTCAGGGATATACTGCTATGGATTTAACTGCTCACTTTGCTATGGAATTATCTGGGGTTGAAGATTCTAAATTTGATAATCTCCTCAGTCATAGCTATAAGTATAAGGAACTTGCTTATATGCATTTTGATGTCAAGGTTGGAATAAGTACTAAAGTTTCATGGAAGAGCTAGCAGCTTTATAGAAGAAGTGACAAATAGCAACTGAATGAGACATGCTACCACACACGCTATAATGGAACACAAATTGATCATCATCCGAATTATAATTTTCATCAATGGGAGATCTTGCTCTTGCGATCATGGGTGTGAAAAATTCTCTCAAAGCTTTGCTTGACATATTAGTGCTCATGATATCTAAAAAAAATTATAAGGAAAACTAAAAATACAGAATTAAAGACAAGAAATAAAATGCATAATAAAAAAATAAACGAAAAGGAAAAATAAAAATATCTAGAGTAACTCATATGCTAATCAACTAATGTTAATGCAAATAGTCTCCGACAACGATGTCAAAAACTTGTTATGAAGCCACAAGTGCATGGCTACATCTTTAGTAATAAAAATAGTGAACCCACAGGGACTATTGATTAAGCACTAATTGATTTTGTACAACGAATTCCCTAGACAAATGAAAGGTTAGTTGGAAAAGAGAGAGTAAGAGAATGATTAAGGAGAAGGAGAGAGGAGTAAGAGATGGTCTTGGAAGGGGATGGATGATAGATAGTAGGATTTCAGTTTTGTTAGGATGCTAGTTAATATCCCTATGCATTGTTCATCTACTTAACTCCATGCTTACACTCGTGTAGAGACTCTAATTAAAGCCTAGCACAACCCCCGCGTAGATTGCACCGGAGAGTCTACCCAAATTCTAATGCCATTAAGTAGAGAGGTAACCTAGGAAGTCCGGTTAAGAGGGAATCCCTATCACTAAGACCTCCCGGTCATACATTCCTAGATTACACAGTCACTTTCTAATGGAAGCATTGGAGTATCCACTTTAATTAGAATGCCCTAACAATAATTAGTCCCTATGTTAAGATCATTTGACTCTAGAAAGTGGGTAAGTATCGATGTCCGCTATCACTAAGAACATAATATGTCCGGTTGAATGGATATCCTCTATCACTAAGGATCTCTCGATTATCCAGTCTAGTAGCAACCTTAACATAGAGACAAACCTCTCATGTCTGCATGTTTACATCATTCACATGTTTCATCAAACACATAAAAGACATAACACATATAATAAGTAGTAAACACATTATTGCATAGGAAAATATCCAAATACATAATTCATACATCACATCATATCATAGTTACTTCCAACATCCTAGATCTATAGAACCTACTCCATTACAAGGAATTATAATCCAAAGATGAAAAAGAAGCAAACTATAATTCAATACATGGACATAGAGAGAAGAGATGTTTATCTTTGATGCGTAGCCTCCTTAGCAACGCTCCCTTGCTCCGGAGATGGATAGATCTTAAAGAATAAGAGCTTTAGGGTTTCCAAAGATGAGTCAAAGAATGATATTCTTGACCCTTTTATACCTCCTCTAAACTGCCTAGGAAAACTAGGATTACAGGAGTCCGGTAAACTGAGTTTTTCACCCATTAAATCTGATTTTCTCGTAATTCACCCTGAACTAAAGTTGTATCCCTTGAAATTATCTATAATCTAATATTTTAATTGAGCCATGGTTCCAACCAAACCAAAAGTTATGGTGGTTCAAAGTTTGGTTTGCAGTCTGGGCAGAGGTTCCGATGAAGCCGTAGTTGGGAGGTATGGCTGTGCCTTTCAGCATGGCTAGACTCTGCTTTCTCTATGTTTTACTTGAAGAAAAGTTGTAAAACTTGAAGTTAACTATGTTTTGATATAAAGAACATCCCACAACTCCAACCAAGTGCAAAGGTATGATCATTTTAAGATTGGTCAGCACTCTGCCCAAAATTCAGCATGGCTCTATTTTTGTGTGAGATGACCTTGGGTTCTCCACCACACGGCCGTGTGGAATCACACGACCGGAGTCTCCCTATGCTTTGGTTTGGTGGCACAACCATGTGGATTCACATGACTGTGTGCTGCTTTGTCTCTGGAAAATCCACACGGCCGTATGGAATCCACACGGTCAGGGCCTGCTCCCTCTCTGGAAACTTGGCATGACCATGCTATTTGGCATGACCATAGCCTTCTTTACTTCGGGATGACCACATGACCATGTGCTTTTACACAGCCTAAGCTTGAACTTCCAGAGTTTCTCATGTGTACATTTTTGCTCTATTTTTGGTCCAAATAGTGTCCTGTTAATAAGAAAACACACAAAGGACAGATCTCTGACAAAGAAGTGGAAATATGATATTATAATGAAATAGGGTGTAATAAACATAGATTATGCTTATGAAATACAAGTAGATGTGCATCAAAATATGTATAAAAGTGTATATAATCTATGTACATCACCTTGCCCACTGGACTTGATTTAAAACTAGAAGAGTGCTATTATGTGCCCGTCTTAACTAAGAACATTATCTCTATTTCTTGTTTAGACAAGAAAGGATTCTCATTTATAATAAAGGACAAATGTTGTTTTGTTTATTTCAATGAAAGTTCTATTGTAGTGCACATCTTATAAATGAGTTCTATATTCTAGACTTTGAAAATCCAATCTATAACATAAATACCAAACAGTTCAAGCTTAATGATTTGAACCAAACATATCTCTAGCATTGTCACTTGGGTCATATAAATGAGAGTTGTATATCACAACTCTATAAGGATGGACTCTTGGATTCATTTGATTTTGAATTATATGTGCGAACTTGTCTTCAAGGCAAGATGCCTAAGACTCCTTTTAGTGGATACAACGAAAGAGCTAATGACTTGTTAGAACTCATACATACAAATATATGTGGCTCTTTTAGAATATCAGCTAGAGGAGGTTATCATTACTTCATTACTTTTACTGATGATATCAGTAGGTACAACTACATATATCTGATGAGATATAAATTAGAATCCTTTAAAAAATTCAAAGAATTCAAGAATGAAGTACAAAACTAACTTGGTAAGTGTATTAAGATACTTTGATCAGATTTAGGTGGGGGAATACCTTAGCTAAGAGTTTTATGACCATTTTGTTGAGTGTGAGATCATATTTCAACTCATTCCACCTAGAACACCATAATGGAATGGTGTATCAGAAAGGAGAAATCATACTTTATTAGATATGGTATGATCGATGATGAGTCAAACAGATCTTCCTACTTCCTTCTAGGGACATGCTCTAGAGATGACCACTTTCACACTTAACCACATTCCATCTAAGGCATCATAAAGACACCATACACGATATGGATTGGGAAGAGTCCCAAGATGTCTTTCATGAAGATTTGTGGATGTAAGGCTTACGTTCAATTACAAGTCTCAGATAAACTAGGGCCCAAATCAGACAAGTACTATTTTGTAGGATATCCCAGGAAAACATAGGAGTATTACTTTTATAATCCCACATAAGGCAAAGTGTTTGTTGCCAGGAATAGTATTTTTTTAGAAAGGGAATTTATTTCTAGAAAAACTAGTGGGAGTATAGTCATTCTTGAAGAAATTCAAGATACACAAACTAACACTAAAATCTTAATGGAATTTGAATAGGTACCACAAGATGTTGTGGATCATGATTTTGTTACATTGCAAGAAGTTGTAGAGAAGCAACCTATTCAAGTAGCACAAGCTCTACGCAGATCTGATAGGTCCCATTGTCAACCTAAGAGATATTATTTTATCTTGTCTGACTATTGTGATGTAGTTCTTGTTGGTCTCAATGAGCCTACATCTTATCAGGAAGGTGTACAGAGCCCAGATTATGAGAAATAGCTAGAGGCCATGAGATCTGAAATGGAATCCATGTACACTAACCAAATATAAACCTTGGTTAATCCACCTGAAGGGATCAAACCCATTGGGTGTAAGTGGGTCTTCAGAGTGACTAACATGAATGGTCATATGCATACCTATAAAGGTAGATTGGTGACTAAAAGATTCAAGCAGATTCATGGTATAGACTATGATGAAACCTTTTCACCAGTAGCGATGCTCAAGTCTATTTAGATCATGCTTGCTATTGCATCTTACTATGATTATGAGATTAGAGAGATGGATGTCAAAACTACATTTCTTAATAGAAATCTACTCGAGGATGTGTATATGACCCAATCCAAAGTTTTTGTCAATCCAAAGCATGCTGGAAAGGTGTGTAAGTTGCAATGATCCATTTATGGATTTAAACAGGCTTCTAAAATATGGAATCTTCTATTCGATGATGCGATAAAGCATTTGGTTTCATCAAGAATGAAGATGAATCTTGTGTCTATAAGAAAGTTAGTGGAAGCACAGTCATCTTTCACATATTATATGTAGATAAGAAACTTCTTATTGGAAATGATTGTTAGGATCTTCGGATGGCTAGAGAGGGGGGGGGGGGTGTGAATAGCCTCCTCTAAAAGCTTAAAGAATTTCTTCCTACAAATCGTTAGCGCAGCGGAAATATGCAAACGAAAAGATAATACAAGAAAAAGAGACAAACACCACTAACACCAGTATATACGAGGTTCGGGGATAACTTGCCCCTACTCCTCGGCGTGTCCGTAAGGTGGACGATCCCTTGATCTTTCGGTAGATCACATCTCAGATAGATTCCGGCTAAAGATTTCCTCCTTCTCGGTGGAGTAACCTCTCCATAAAGTCTCAGAAGATATGTAAATAAAGCACAAGACTTACAATGATCAGTGGCTAAAGAGAATGAAGAATATGCTCACAGCCACGCAAAGACGACAGTGAAAGCAGAGGGCAAGAAGGAAGCAGCTCCTCAGCCAAGAGCTCAAAGCTTAGCACACTCGCATGATCGACAGAGAGTTTTTCTTTCTTAGTTCCTTCTTCGAAAAATCTCTTCATCCTTCTTCTTATGCCTCTGCTTTTCCACTGCGTTTAGCCTGTATCGAATCGCTGTCAACCTGCACCGAATCGCTGCTGCAAGCTAAGACGTCGCTAATCACTCTTCCTCCTCATCTGGTTCTCTGAACTCACACCAATAGAACCCATGGTCTTCACAGGTGTCTCTGAGCTCGAACCAATAAACAGGAATCAAGCTGATTGCCAGCTGATCGCAGCCAGATCGCAGCCAGTAAACGTTGATGCTCCAATTGCACCATTTGCAGCGAAACACAGTAGAAAGAACACTTTGTCTTATTCTTCTGATGGAGCTTGATTTGAATTTAAGCATTGGCATGATACTTGCAACCTGCAGATTTAAAAAGCTCACAGCAGATGGTTAAATCAGACGAATCAGAAGTTGCAGAGAAACAACAGAAACTACAGACCATTATTGTGGATCGGTCAGCAGACCGATCCATAGCCTCTTTGACCAATCAGGCTACAGCCTGATCGATCCAGGAGGGCTCTGATCGGTCTGTGGACCGATCTGGCTATAGGTGGATCGGTCTGTGGACCGATCCCCCTATCCTTTCTCCCTAACTCTGTTGCCTCCTGATCGATCTACAGACCGATCAGTAATTCTCGGTGAGTTCACAGAGAGTTACTGATTGGTTACTGATCGGTCTGGTGACCGATCAGATAACCATAGTATCACTGGATCGGTCAACAGACCGATCCAATGCTTATGTAGGTTTAGAGCTTCCCAGCCCTAAACCCTAAAGCCTTCCTGGTCTAGAGAACGAGCTACCGAGCCCTCTCTGAGCTAGTCTGGAGAACGAGCTACCGAGCCCTCTCCGACTTCGTCCGGTCCAGAGAACAAGCTACCGAGCCCTCTCTGATCTAATCCGGAGAACGAGCTACCGAGCCCTCTCTGACCTAGTCCGGAGAACGAGCTACCGAGCCCTCTCTGACCTAGTCCGGAGAACGAGCTACCGAGCCCTCTCCGACTTCGTCCGGTCCAGAGAACGAGCTACCGAGCCCTCTCTGACCTAGTCCGGAGAACGAGCTACCGAGCCCTCTCCGACTTCGCGTGCCAAGTTTCCATACTTGGACTTTTCCCTTCCACCTGATCAACCTTGATCAGTAATCAATCTGAGTTTAATTAATATCTGATACAAACTTAAATCAGTGTCAACATCAAAACAACAGCCAGGTCAGACTGTATCAACAATCTCCCCCTTTTTGTTGTTTGACAACACGATTTAAGTTTAGATCAGAAATGCTCATATTTCTATAATTTTAAGAGAATCAAGATCCTCCCCCTAAGACAGATACAACACTATGTAAGGAAGTCAATAATCCTCAAGGTTATCCTCTCCCCTAAAATCAAAACTTCATTCATCTCTAAACTTAGTCATCTTCTCCTCCTTTGTCAAACACCGAAAAGGTGCGAATTAGGTAATAAGACTTAAAGGACTCCCCCTTAACCGATACTGTCTCTTTCTTAATCCACATAGAATTCCCTCTAAGTGTATTATCGGACAGTAAATAAGAGACAATCAAGATATGGCATATGAAAAGCATATAAATAGCCAATAAGAACTGAAACATAAAGAGAAGAAAGTAATAGAAAAACGAGTAGTATAAATATATGAAAACAGCTAATATCCAGGTCAGACACATGTATCTATCAAACAGTATCCGAAACATAGGCAATCAAAATGACCAACATAAAACAAGGTGTATCAATCAACATCCTCAATATGAGGAGCATCATCATCATCAGCTGGAGGAATGAGTCCCTGAGGCGGTATGCTGCTGCTCGAGGGTGGATAGCACGAGTAATACTGTGGAGGTGGGTAGCTGGCCATCCATCCCAGAAGCACCTGCTGCGTCGCCAAATGCTGACTGCGTAGATCATCGTAACGCTGGTCAATCCGAACGCGCAGCCCATGGAGCTCAACAACCAGTAGCTCATCGTGCTGATCGATGCGGCTCTCCAGCTCAGCGATCTGCCAGCGCAGATCAAGATCTGCCTCTCCATACTCATCAGCAGCAGGAGGAGGAGCAGCATCAACCTGTCATGGAGGTGCCCGTGGTAACTCACCCAGTGCTCTCCCGTCCTTCCAACGAACCGCCCTATACTCTCCTATGATGCCAGACTTGGAAAATGCACGTTTTCCAAGTCTGCAATCCTGCCTCACCATCTTGACTATCCTTCCCTTGGAGACATCAATCTGTAGGGTCTAGAGCCAATCCGTAATTATTAACGGTGAAGCTGTTAGGCTCACTATAGGAGATGATAGACGAATAAATGCTCGACATGATGTCAAAATCAAGACGCCGACGCAATCCATAAAGCATCAGGCAGTGATATGGTCAGATCTCTGACAAGGGTTTAGATGTGATTGGCAGAAGATAATTTGTGACAATCTTAAAGAAAATGTAATCTGGGGCAGATAGTCTCAGAGCTGCAAAGGTAGGAAAATCAACATCTAACTAATCTTGTCCACCTGGTCTAGGATGCCCGAAGAAATACTCATAAATGGAGTCAGATGAGACATCAAAGGGAGAAGGTAAGGGGTCTGGTAAATCAGGATATATGGAAAAGACATTTCCTGAACACCTCCGGCAAGCTAGATAATCAAAGAAGGTCGAGAAAGAGAAATCAATAGTTTGCTTAGCAACTCTAGTTCTATAATTAACATCATTAGTTTGATGAAGATTATTATAAAACTCAGAAACTAAGTCGTAATTGATGTCCCGTTCTAAATAGACTAGAGAATCAAGTTTGTAATAGGCAAGTATTTCCGACACAGATGGACAAAATTCATCCATGAATTTTTGATCCACAGACCTACAAGGAAGCAGTTTGAAGGTTCTTTGTTGAAAAGCTTGTTCAAAGTGATGGTTTGGAAATCTTCCAGAAACGGATGGTTGAGGTCGGGAGGGAGCCTTAGATTTAGATTTCTCAGTTGACGACTTAGAGGTTCCCTCACTAACTTGTTTCTTCCTAAAGGTTAAAAATGTGACACGAACGGGGCAAATAGGTGAGCACGGAAGCCACCAACAACCGAGAACCAAGCCAAATTACAAAGATACGGTGAGAAATGAAAATGAAGTGCCAAAATGAGTAGAGCTCGGGGAGAATAGAGTTACCTTGGTGCCATTTATGTATCTTTCGGATAAAGGAGAGAAGAGTTGAGGCGTAGGAGGGTGTCGGCTAGGGCCTCGGCGTGCAATGGGAAGAGAAAGGACCGAGAAGAGTTAAGGCGTAGGAGGGTGTCGGCTAGGGCTTTGGCGTGCAATGGGAAGAGAAAGGACCGAGAAGAGTTAAGAGGGATGGGTGATCGATCCAGGTGTTGATATGATCGGACGGCTGTCCGATCAGGAGAGATCCTGACCGATCAGGGAACCTCCTGATCGGTCAGGGAATACCCTGATCGGTCGGTGGACCGATCAGGGAACCTCCTGATCGGTCCCTGGACCGATCAGTAAACAAACAGAGAGTTCTGGATCGGTCGACAGACCGATCCAGCCTCTCCTGATCTGGCTGTAGACCGATCAGTGTCTGACAAATTGAAGATTTTCCATTCAGTAACTGAAATTCGTAGAAGTTTTCTATCGAAAATTCTGAAGATTCAGAACTCAAGAAGTTTAGAAACTTCCAAATTCAGAACCTAGAACCTGAAGAATCTACAAACATAAATATTTTCGAAAGATGAGCTCTTACGGTCTAAAATTGTTCAGAACCGGAAGGTTCAAAAAAAAAAAAAAAAACTCAGACCAACTCCAAACGCATAGAGTTCAGACATTTTGAACTTTAAGGTTTCAAAACCAGAAAAACTTCTGAAACTATGATCTATAGTGAACCAAGGTATTAATCAAGACTCAGGCTATTTATTACCTGGTTCAAAACACATCCTTGTTATGATCAGTTTCGAGTTTGTTAAAATATATCCAAATTGCTATCATTACTTCAACAACTTGTCCTATTTTCAATCAAAATCATGAAAGGTATCAATCAACACATCAACCAAAGTTAGATAATTTCTAGGTAAAGGTCCAACCAAGTTTCCTTGGTTGGAATATATGAGTAAGATCTAGGAACCAAATACACATGAATTATGTAATGGCTTCCCCATACTCGATTTATGTCTCTTCAACCTAATTATTCAAGGGATGCATGATACATTTTGAATAATTTGGCTGATCCTAGCATCTCACCCCATTTCTAGCAAACAAAAATAATTTGTTAAACCTTATAGTTTGTGTGAGATGTCCCCAAGTTGCCCAAATTACTTTCCCAATTTCTCTTGTCGTTTTAATTGTCCTTATTGATCATGATGAAGTCCTAATGGCCTATTGAGCCAAACACATTCCCAATTCTCTCCTTAAATGACTAAATTCATTTTCCGGAAGGGGTTTGGTGAAAATATCAGCTAGGTTTGATTTTGACTCAACTTATGTGAGCGCAATGTTTCCCCTAGCTACGTGATCTCTAATGAAGTGATGACACACTTCAATGTGTTTGGTCCTTGAATGATGGACTGGATTTTTCGTTAGGTTTATTGTGCTGATGTTGTCACACAACACTTGCACTCCCTTATACGAAAGCCCATAATCTTCTAGGGTGTGGATCATCCACAACAATTGTGATACACTCTCTCCCATGGCAATGTATTCAGTCTCGGTCGTGGAGAGAGCAACGCAATGTTGCTTCCGACTTAACCAACTAACCAATGATGAACCTAAAAATTGGCAACCTCCACTAGTGCTTTTCCGATCCAATTTGCACCCAGCATAATCGGAGTCGGTATAACCTATCAAATCAAAAGACTCAGTACGAGGATACCAGAGACCTACTCTAATTGTGCCCTTAAGGTATCTCAGGATTCTCTTAATTGCAATTAAATGAGATTCCTTGGCACATACTTGATATCTAGCGCACATGCCCACAGCGAAAAGTATGTCCGGTCGACTGGCTGTGAGATATAGAAGACTACCGATCATGCTTCTATATTATGTTAGATCAACTGGTTTTCCATTCTCATCATTGTCAAGGCGAGTGTTTGTCGCCATTGGAGTGGATACTTCCTTAGAGTCACTCATTTTGAATTTCTTGAGCATCTCTTGAGTGTATTTTGTCTGATGGACATAAATGTCATCTCGAGTTTGTTTGATTTCAAGTCCAAGGAAGAATGTCAATTCTCCCACTAGACTCATCTCAAACTCACTTTCCATGTGAGTGATAAATTCATTCAAATAGCCTTTGTTATTTGAGCCACAAATTATGTCATCGACATATACCTGGGCTACAAATATATTTTCACCATCTCTACGCAGAAATAGTGTTGGATCTATTTGACCTCTTACAAAACCCTTTTCTAGTAAGTAAGTTGACAACCTTTCGTACCAAGCTCGAGGTGCTTGTTTAAGCCCATAAAGAGCTTTCTTGAGCTTGTACACGTGGTTTGGAGCTTCGGTATTCACAAACCCCGGTGGTTGTTCAACAAAGACCTCTTCTTTAATGAAACCATTTAAGAAGGCCGATTTAACGTCCATTTGATAGAGCTTGAAGCCTCTATGTGCAGCAAAAGCTAGCATTAAACGAATGGACTCTAATCGGGCCACGGGAGCATAAGTCTCATCATAATCGAGGCCTTCGACTTGACTATAGCCCTTGGCTACAAGTCTTGCCTTGTTTCTTACGACTTCTCCCTTTTGATTTAACTTATTTTTGAAGACCCATTTGGTTCCAATAATGGTGGTCTTCTTAGGTCTAGGAACTAAGTCTCACACTTGGCTCCTTTCAAATTGACCTAACTCATCTTGCATAGCTATGATCCAGTCAGGATCGTGCAATGCCTCACCAACTAATTTTGGTTCGATTTCTGAGATCAAGGCGACCTCATTAGACTCATTTATAAAGAATGATCTAGTCCTAACTCCTTGTTAGATGTCTCCAACAATCTGGTCTTGGGGATGACTAGAGGCTATCCTAGATTGCCTTGGTGTTGGCGGTGTCTCATGAGTGGTCTCACTAGGCACAGGCAAGGACTCAGTATCAGGCACAAAATCAGCCTGAGCCCTTTGTTGCCTTTGCTCATCATCATCGGAGTCAACTTCGACTCTTTCTATGTTTTGATCATTTAAACTTAGACTTCTAAGTTCAAATTGAATTTCTCCTACATCCCTCGATTGATCATTTGATTTAGGGATTTCTTCAAATGCTACATCCGAGGACTCTTCAATCAATTTAGTCCTATTTTTGTAGACTCGATAGGCTTTGCTGATAAGAGAGTACCCGACCAGTATCCCTTTATCAGCCTTAGCCGTGAACTTTCCAAGATGATCCTTGGTGTTCAAGATAAACACCTTACAACCAAACACCCTAAGATGTTTAATTGTAGGGGGTTTCCCAAACCAAAGTTCATGGGGCGTCTTTCCTAAAAACCTATGTATCAAGACTCAGTTTTGCACATAGCAGGCTGTATTTACAGCTTCAACCCATAGGTAGCTCGGTAGTGAGTACTCATTGAGCATGCTTCGTGCAGCCTCTTGCAAGACTCGGTTCTTTTTCTCCACAACTCCATTTTGCTGTGGGGTCCTTGGAGTAGAGAACTCATGCCTATATCATTTTTCTTGACAAAATTCTAAAAATCTATGGTTTTGAAATTCTCCACCATGATCACTTCTAATTGTTTTAATTGTTGTTGATTTTTCATTTTCAGTTCTTCTACAAAAAGAAACAAAAATATCTATGGTTTGATCCTTATTTTTCAAAAAGAAAGTCCATGTATATCTAGTAAAATCATCAATGATCACTAAGCAGTATCTACTTCCATTCAATGAAATGACATTACTACAATCAAATAAATCCATATGCAATAAATCTAAAGCATTAGATGTACTTACAGCGCTTTTACCTTTATGAGTCACTTTTGTTTACTTACCCTTTTGACATGCATCACATAATTTTGTCTTTTGGTACTTGATGCTTGGTAGGCCTCGCACTAATCCTTTGTTGGCCAGCTTTCGAATATTCTTCATGTTCACATGGGCCAACCTCCTATGCCAAAGCCATGATTCTTCTTCTTTTGACATGAAACACTTAGCAGAGGCATTAGTAGCACTTTTAAAAGATACTTGATAAATGTTATCTACCCTTGTGCCTACTAGTACCGTGTCAAGTGTGTCAATGTGTTTGACCAGACATTGACTTGAATGAAACTCAATTGTGTAACCCGTATCACACAATTGGCTGACACTTAGGAGATTAAAGGTCATCCCCTTGACTAGAAGGACATTCTTGATTTGGAGACATTCGGATATATGAATGTCTCCAACTCCTATAACCTTAAGGCTACCATTATTACCAAACGACATATTACCTCTATTTTTGTTTTGAAGGGTAGTAAAGAGTGACTTGTCCCCGGTCATATGCTTAGAGCATCCACTATCAACAAACCAAGTTGATAGATGCTCCCCCTTGACCAATGCCTACAAGACATGAAAGATAGACATTTTAGGTACCCAAATCTTGGGACCTAATGCATCTACAATGAACGACCTAGGAACCCATGCCTTGGTCACAACCTTCCTAGTCTCATGAACCCTAGAAGCATGTGATCTATGAAATTGGGTTCTAGACACTAGCGAAATGAAACTAGACTCCTTAGGTTGATATCCTAACCCAGCCTTGTTGTAGACCGCCCTTTGGGCATTTAGAATCATATCTAAGGTCTTAGAGCTAGTTGAGAATTTTTCAAGCATTTTCTTGAGTTTCTCAACTTCACCCTTTAAGGCTTTGTTTTCATCCTCAAGGGCCTCTTGATGTAGGTCATCAACCTCATCTTCCCTAAGGGCCCTCAAGTGCTCTACTTCATCTTTTAATGATTTAATTTGAGTTTTTGATTTCTTAAGTAAAGTAGATAAATGTGCAATGGTTTTATAACATTTTTCTAAATGAGGAGAAGTTACCTCTTCATCATCCGAAGATGATGAAGTCACGGCTGAGGTATCACTCATGTCACCATCACTCCCGGAATCCGATTCCTCCCTTGCCATGAATGCTAATTGACGTGTGCTTTTCTCCTTCTTCTCTTCCTCCGATGAGTTTGAGGAGGATTCATCCCAAGTAGCTTTGAGAGCTTTCTTCTTCTTGACCCTTTCCTCCTTCTTCTTGAGTTTTGGACACTCGCTCCGATAGTGTCCTTTCTTGCTACACTCAAAACAAGTGACATTAGTTTTATCAACATTTTGATCGATAGATTTACCTTTCCCTTTGTATCTCCGGCTCCTTCTCATGATTCTCCTTACAAAGTTGGCCATCTCGCTTGCTGATGATCCACCTTCATCATCGGACTCGGAGGAGGATGAGGATGAAGGAATCTCTTTTTCCTTCTTCTTTTCTTTCTTCCCTCTTCCATCTTTGCTCTTTTCTCCTGCAATTAAGGCAATACCTTTCTCTTTTTGACCCTTGTTAGCAAATTCTTGGAGTTCCATTTCACAAAAAAAATCATTTAATTTAACAATTGAAAGGTCCTTGGAGACCTTGTAGGCATCTACCATAGATGACCACAAGGCATTCCTCGGAAAGGCTTTGAGAGCATACCTTATAAGATCGCGATTCTCTACGCGTTCATCTACGGAATGAAGACCATTGATAATTTCTTTGAACCTTCTGTGTAGTTCACTTACCGTCTCGTTCTCCTTCATGGTGAGGTTTTGTAATTGATTTAAGAATAAATCTCTCTTGGCGATCCGAGAGTCTCGAGTTCCTTCTTGGAGCTCGATGAGCTTGTTCCACAAGTCTTTTGTGCTCATGAATGGACCTACCTTGACGAGTTGATCCTTGGCTATCCCACATTGTAGAGTGACCACTGCCTTGGCATCAGCTTATCCTTTGCGAGTTTGCTCGGCGGACCACCTTGATGAGTCTAGTTCCTTACCTTCTTCGTCCTTCAGAGGTGTAAACCCTTCCTTGACGGAGAACCACATTGAGATGTCGGTCTTGAGATAATATTCCATGCGGCTCTTCCAATATTGAAAGTCCGCTCCATCCAAGTAGGGTGGACGATTGGTGCTAAACCCTTCCTTCATAGCTATCTTCTTGCTCTTTAGGGTGTTAATCCGGATGAAGAGAACCTTGCTCTGATACCACTTGTTAGGATCTTCGGATGGCTAGAGAGGGGGGGGGTGTGAATAGCCTCCTCTAAAAGCTTAAAGAATTTCTTTCTACAAATCATTTGCGCAGCGGAAATATGCAAACGAAAAGATAATACAAGAAAAAGAGACAAACACCACTAACACCAGTATGTACGAGGTTCGGGGATAACTTGCCCCTACTCCTCGGCGTGTCCGTAAGGTGGACGATCCCTTGATCTTTCGGTAGATCACACCCCGGATAGATTCCGGCTAAAGATTTCCTCCTTCTCGGTGGAGTAACCTCTCCACAAAGTCTCAGAAGATATGTAAATAAAGCACAAGACTTACAATGATCAGTGGATAAAGAGAATGAAGAATATGCTCAAAGCCACGCAAAGACGACAGTGAAAGCAGAGCGCAAGAAGGAAGCAGCTCCTCAGCCAAGAGCTCAAAGCTTAGCACACTCGCTTGTCGACAGAGAGTTTTTCTTTCTTAGTTCCTTCTTCGAAAAATCTCTTCATCCTTCTTCTTATGCCTCTGCTTTTCCACTGCATTCAGCCTGTATCGAATCACTGTCAACCTGCACCGAATCGCTGCTGCAAGCTAAGGCGTCGCCAATCACTCTTCCTCCTCATCTGGTTCTCTGAACTCACACCAATAGAACCCATGGTCTTCACAGGTGTCTCTGAGCTCGAACCAATAAAAAGGAGTCAAGCTGATTGTCAGCTAATCGCAGCCAGATCACAGCCAGTAAACATTGATGCTCCAATTGCACCATTTGCAGTGAAACACAGTAGAAAGAACACTTTGTCTTATTCTTCTGATGGAGCTTGATTTGAATTTAAGCATTGGCATGATACTTGCAAGCTGCAGATTTAAAAAGCTCACAGCAGATGGTTAAATCAGACGAATCAGAAGTTGCAGAGAAATAGCAGAAACTACAGACCATTATTGTGGATCGGTCAGCAGACCGATCCACAACCTCTTTGACCAATCAGGCTACAGCCTGATCGGTCCAGGAGGGCTCTGATCGGTATGTGGACCGATCAGGCTATAGGTGGATTGGTCCACAGACCGATCCCCCTATCCTTTCTCCCGAACTCTGTTGCCTCCTGATCGATCTACAGACCGATCAGTAATTCTCGGTGAGTTCACAGAGAGTTACTGATTGGTTACTGATCGGTCTGGTGACCGATCAGATAACTATAGTATCACTGGATCGGTCAACAGACCGATCCAATGCCTATGTAGGTTTAGAGCTTCCCAGCCCTAAACCTTAAAGCCTTCCTGGTCTAGAGAACGAGCTACCGAGCCCTCTCTGACCTAGTCCGGAGAACGAGCTACCGAGCCCTCTCCGACTTCGTCCGGTCCAGAGAACGAGCTACCGAGCCCTCTCTGACCTAGTCCGGAGAACGAGCTACCGATCCCCCTCCGACTTCGTCCGGTCCAGAGAACGAGCTACCGAGCCCTCTCCGACTTCGCGTGCCAAGTTTCCATACTTGGACTTTTCCCTTCCACCTGATCAACCTTGATCAGTAATCAATCTGAGTTTAATTAATATCTGATACAAACTTAAATCAGTGTCAACATCAAAACAACAGCCAGGTCAGACTGTATCAACAATGATATCCCTACTCTTCAGTCAGTGAAGACTTAGCTTGGGAATTATTTTTTGATGAAAGACTTAGGTGAAGTAGCCTATATTTTAGGCATCAAGATCTATAGAGATAGATCTAAGATATTGCTTGGTCTAAGTCAGAGTACATATATTAACAAGGTGCTTAATTGTTTCACCATGCATAATTCTAAGAAGGGATTACTGTCAATGTCACATGGTGTGAGTCTTTTAAAGACTCACTTCCCCTCTTCTAAGGAAGAAAGGGACTGCATGGATCCGATTTCTTATGCATCTACTATAGGGTTTATCATATATGTCATGCTTTATACTAGCCCAGATGTCTCATATACGTTAAGCATGATGAGTAGATACTAGTCAGATCTAGGTGAAGGTCACCGGATAGCAGTCAAGACTATTCTTAAGCACTTGAGAAAAACTCAAGATTATTTCTTGATCTATGGAGGCGATGAAGAGCTTATTGTAACCGATGCTAGATTCTAAACTAATAAGGATGATTCTATATCCCAGTCAGGGTATGTATTTTGCTTAAATGGTACTGCTATGAGCTAGAAGAGTTCAAAGTAAGATACAATCACTGATTCTACAATAAAGGCAGAGTATATTGTTGCTTCAGCTACAGTAAAAGAGGCTATTTGGATTAGGAATTTTATTACAGATCTTGGTTTTGTTCCTAGTATAGCAAACCCAATAGACCTCTATTGTGATAACAATGGGGCTATTGTATACGCTAAGGAACCTCGCTCTCATCAGCGATCCAAACATATACTACAACAATTCCATTTCATTTGAGAGATCATCGATAGAGGAGATGTGAGGATATGTAGAGTACCGACCGATGCTAACATTGTAGATCCTTTGACTAAGGCTTTGGCACAGAGGAAGCATGATGGTCACACTAGGTCACTGGGTATTAAATATTTCAGTGATTAACACTAGTGCTAGTGGGAGATTGTTAGTATTATCCCTAGTACCAATTATGAGACGATTAATAAGGATAATTTTGTATCATATTTGATTAATTAATAAAAGATAAAGTTGGTTATTATATTACTTTAGTTCAGTGCCAAACGAATAAGTATAATAATGTCCTAGGGTAGTAGGTTCTAGTCTACAATATATCAATTGGTTGAATTGATTGTGGGACATTGTAGATATATATAGAATGCTACTCTAAACTATTCCTACTCAAGTATTAATATACAAGGACAATATTAATGCATTGAGACTAATATATAGGTCAATGGATGACTTAATCTCACAAGTCATGGATATGAGATATCAGGTTGATGCATGGGTATATATTAGAGAATCTGTTCTGAATGACCTACCATGAGAATATTTTATAGATCATTATATGAGTGTCATAAATATTCTTATAGTGACTATTAGTATGAATAATCCTTAGACCTGAAGTCACTACGGTTCATAATATAAGGAGTTGTCAATGTTATGAGAGCCTATTGAGTCACACACACAAAGAACATGCTAATTTAGGGATAGATTATAGGGTTAAGTCTAATCCGAATTATACATATTGTGTTAGACTCGAATGAATTCAGATTAGACTCATTGGTTTATTGTGTTAATGACTTATTGGGTTAATGACTTATTGGGTTAATGGTTAATCCAATATATTAAATCCAACCGATTAAGATTAATGAATATTAATAGAGATTAATACATTATTGATCAAAAGGAAGATTAAGAGACAAAAACTTTTGTATTCATTGGATGAGTACAAAAGTCGTTTGTAAAAGTAACCTTTAGGTGAAGTAACCTTTTTGGTAAAGTAACCTTTGAGTGAAGTAACCTTTTTGGTAAAGTAACCATTTTGGTAAAGTAATCCTTTTTGTGAAGTCACCTTATCTAGGTGAAGTAACCTTTTGGGTGATGGTGATCTTCTTAGTTTTTTCTTTTCTTCCTCTTTTTCTCTTGGTCGAAAATAACCTTGTGTAGTTGCTAGCACAATAAATGTTGTTTCTTCTCTAAGTTGTGAGTTTGTGAGACGGACGGAGAACGTGTTCGTGTGGATACTAAAAAGGCGTGGATGTGCTGATCACGCTGAGATATGCATCTGAATCAAAGTTACTGTTGGGAATACCGGTTCACACAATAAAGGTAACTATTCTATCTGATAGAATAGAAAAACATAGTATACAGTATTCGCAAGGATCTCTGGAGAGATCCTTTTTTTGCTAGATTATGTATTGTTTTATGCATCAGATCCCTACAGGAAGTTCTATCAATATTATCTTCAAAAAGGTATTTTATCAATTATAGATCAACCAAAAAGAGCGTCAACTCATGTCCATGTCTTTGTTCAGATTCACATGGTATGAGGTGCAACCACTCGAACAAATCTGACTAGCCATCTCCTTAGGAGAAGAGCCTCTAATAAGAACTTGGAGGACTATCTTCATAGTGGTAGATGCACCTTTCACTTACAATGTTATCATCGAGAGACTCATTCTACATGAGTTCTGAATAGTCCTCTCCACATACTACCAAAAGATCAAGTTCCCGGTGGATGATCAAGTGGGCAAGGTGAAAGGAAATCAATTGGTGACTCGAAAATGTTATATAGATATTATCAAACAAGAGTTACGAAAGGCTCGTAAGACTCAATCAGCGGAGGTACAAGTGATGGAAGAAGCATCTCTCTCTCAGTTTATCGAAGAGAAAGAATAAGTATGAATCAGCTCTGATTGGCCAGATGGTTCCACAAAGATTGCAGCTGACCTCCCTCCAGAGCTCAAGAAGAAATTGATTGAATGCCTATCACACAATAATGATATTTTCACTTGGTCACCCCAAGAGATCACTGATATGTCTCCCATGGTGATGGAGCATCGTCTCCACATCCTCCTTGAGGCTCGGTTAGTCAAATAGAGGAAAAGAGATTTTAGCACCGACCAAAACAAAATCATCCAAGTAGAAGTTAACAAGTTGCTAGAAATATGATATATTTAAGAGGTGCAATTCTCCACTTGGCTAGCCAATGTTGTATTGGTGCCCAAGCTTAGAGAAAAATAATGAGTTTGTATCAACTTTTGGGACCTCAACAAGGTATGCCCAATAAATTACTATCCTCTTTCCTGAATCAACCAGTTGGTGGACTCCACTTCTTGGAGTGAGTTGATATGTACGTTAGACTCCTATTAAGTGTAAGTACCCTGTGGTAGTTTTGATATGATCAACTAAGTCAAGTTATGTCATGTTATATTTTGATCCTTGTGTTTAAGTGTACAAGAATTTAGGAACACAAGAAGTTGAGCGTGAGACGAGCTAACGAGAAGGATGGCATGAGAAGGAGTTGATGGGCTCGGTGCGCCCATGGGATGAGGTGCGACGAAAGAGTACCCTAGCGGACAAGAAGGAAGCACACAACGTTTCTAAGGGATGAGAACCCAGAGAGGAAGATTGCTCGAGAAGACCGGAAGATGGGTTCGGGTGAGCCCAATTCCAGATAGCCGAAATCAGCCAAGTGAGCAGAGCCTGAGTAGAAGCCCAGACTACTTTGGTCTAGTCGGGGCGCCTCAACTCCTCGACACTGTGGATTAGCATCAGCTAGGTTCGGGCGCTCGGAGCTAGTCTGAGCACCCGGAGTGGGATAAAATTTTATCTCACGTCCATTGTGTAACCATTTGAGAGAAGATGAGATTTGCCACGTTAGGGGTGCCTGGAGAGGGTCTGGGCACTCGGACTGTGCCACGTCAGCTGATACGGGTTATGATAGGTTGGCCTGTCGAATGAAGAAGGAGTTAGGATCGAGAAAGATAAAAGAGGTATATAGCCAATGTGCCTTCGCGTGCTCGGTTAGGCAAATCTCGACTGAGCATAAATGCATTTAGCCTTATAGAAGCTTTCAGTATATTATCAGCCGAGTGAAGGCCGAGCGAGCACCCATGTGCTTGCACGCTGATAATGGGTATTTTGTATATTATTTTGGCTCTTATACTTAGCATTTTATATCTTCTCACATGCTTAATTTTGTGCTTATATTATATTTTGTGAGTAGGATTTATTTTGGATTTAAATGTAAATTTCCTACCATTATGGAATTTAATCGCATGTTTTTATTTTGGTTTTGTAGGAAATTCAAAGAGCCATGGATTAGGGTCAAGTCGGATCAAATTTGACTTGATTTGAAGGTCAAATGAGGAAGATTAAGCTGAATTAATGAGGACCGTTGATCAAGATTCAGTGAGATCCTGCCCCTTCAGTCAGATCAAGTGATCCAGCCCTTCATCATGATTTAAAGCGATCTGGACCGTTGATCGAGATCAAGGCATCCAAGAGTTCTTCTAAGAAGTGGAGCTCCAATTCAGATTTGATCCAAAAACCCAATCTTCAAACCCAATCTTGAAACCCATTCTTCAAGCCTGATTATAAAAGCTCAATTTCATCCTTTTAATGGATCTGGATCTGGATCTCACTCAAACTCTCAACTCAAAATCCAAGATCCAAACCCGTTAAGAAACTCCTCTTTCTCACCTGCACGGCACAGTGCCGATCCCTCTTCTCTCGCGATCCTTTTCTCGCGCGGAGCTAGGGCACCGCGCCTCCTTCTCCTTTCTTTTCCTCACCACCGGCCTGTTGGATCGAGACGCGCTAGAGGGGGGGGGGGTGAATAGCGCTCGCGGCTATTTCGTTCAATTATCGGAATCGTAAAACATTCGTAGAGTAATTAAAGCAGCGGAATAAAGGAAACAAACACAAGAACACAGTGGTTTACTTCGTTCGGAGCCTAGGTCGACTCCTACTCGAAGGCCCGCGATCCTTGATCGCTTTCCGTGGGCAACAACTATAATTTCGTATGAATATTACAGATTAATTACAAAAATGTAACTGCAATTAAAATTATACCAACAACAGTAGTAGAAAGGGAATCTGAGCTTCGGGTCGTCGGAATGTTGCAACAGCACTTCGGAAGCAGCACTTGAGCAGAACACAGTAGAATGGAAGCTTGGAAGTTGTTGTTTTTGTGCTACTGCTCGAGACCCCTTATAAAGGGTGTTCAAGGCGCCTTAACTGTTCATCAAGGCGCCTTGAACGAGCCGAGTCACCCGCGTGGATCAGCACGGACCTGGTCGAACTCTATCTGGTTCAAGGCGCCTTCAGCCTATCCAAGGCGCCTTCAACCTCCGGTCCAAGGCGCCTTGAACTCCTTTCAAGGCGCCTCCAGTTTGCTGCGCTGGCCTTTGCACCCGAGGCGCCTCAAGCTCCATGGAGGCGCCTCGGCTCATCCGAGTTCTTCTTTGTGTTTTGGTACCTGCAAGTATGTTAATCCAAAAATACCGCAACACAAAGTTAACACAAAATAATAGTATGAATATGAAATTATGACAGTCTCCGTTTAGATTTTCCGGAAACCCTAGGTCGACCGACGCCTACTCCCTCTACGGGAACGCGTCCTCACCTACTCCACTCGGGAGATTTACCTAGTCGATCCTCCAGATCGACCGGACTTTGCTCGGCACTCGATGCTCCCGGACTTTCTGCTGAACATCCGCTTCATCGGCCAGTTCAGACTTTCACCTGGTTCGCGACACCAGGACTTTCCACCTAGGGTTACCACCCCCTAGGACTTTTGCCTGAAGCCATCGACCTGCCAAGGCTTTCCGCATAGGGTTACCACCCCCTAGGATTTTACCTTGCCTAACCGCAGTTAGGGCTTTCCTGAAACACTCAGCAAACGCTGTCAGAAAACAAAGCACCTTAACTTTGAATCCTTTGCCATTATCAAAACTTAGGTTCGATCGTCGGATGCTTCCCGCACCAACAATCTCCCCCTTTTTGATTATGGCAATACGTAATTCAAAGTTAAGAGAAAAAAAACATATGCATAAAGTTAACCAAGCTTAAGTAAATAAACTTCAAATGCAATAACAGTTAAGCTGGAAACTTTTAACTTGGTAATATTAGACTCCCCCTTAATAAAAGCCCTCCTTTTATTAAATATTTTGAATTTTCTTTTAACGTTAATTTACCTACTCTCCCCCTTTGCCATATATCAAAAATAAACCAGTTTGAAAGTAGATTTGTATTTTTTCTGAAGGAATATTTTCAAAGAGGGATAACAATGAATTTTCTTCTTAGATTGCCAAATTTGAAAATACTTAGCTATATATTTAGCTTCGAAATGATTTGTATTGAGAAAATATTTTGCCAAATAGCTAAGTTTAGAGTACAATCTAACTGAGTCTAGTTAAAATAGTCTTTAAAATTAACTGAGTTTGAAAATATGAGTATTTGAATTTTCAATAAAGGAATTTGCTTAGAAGTTATAAGATATGAGGTCACTTGAAAACTTTAAAACGTTATAAAAAGTTGACTAGTTTTGAAAATATTTGAATACTTAATTACATGGGCAAGTTTTAAAAAAACTGTAATTAAGTTTTGAATATGCATTTTGAAGAAACTTTGATATTAAAAAACTTTGATATTAAAGGGAGTAGTAGTAGTTTGTTTTCTAGTCCAAGCATGAGTCAAATTAAATTACTGAGTTTAATTTGATTTAGTATCAGAGCCTTGAAATAATCAGGTAAAGTAATTTGATTAGAACCTTAAAGTACAATCATGCTTAAAAAAATTGAAACACACTTTTCCCAATTGTCTAACCTTTAGCTACTTGCTGATTGCCTAGAGGGCAGTAGCTTTCACATGGTTAGTCAAGTTGAGTTAATTTGATCCAGGTAGACTTGACTAGAGCTGGAGAACTTAACTTGATTAATGTTTATTGCATATTTAACGCCCAGACTCATATTGATGCACAGATATAAGCATTCTTGAGTCCAGGCAATACCCTATACATCTCACGCCTTTCTAAGTTTTTCAAGACACAAGCAAGGTATACCTAGGTGATTGTGAGATGCTCTGGCTTTAATCTAGGGGTACATGATATCTAGGGGAAAACCTAAGCTAAATCCAAATTTTAACAATCTAACAAAATTGGAGTTTTGAAAACTGTTTTTCCTAGAATTTTAAAAGCAAATGATAACCAAAAAAAACATTGTCTATTCTACCCAACACATTCCTATTTGTCTTCTAAGTGAGCTGAACTCAAGTTCAGGTAAGGGTTTTGTGAAGATGTCAGCTAGATTTGATTTTGACTCAACATAGTTGAGTATAATATCACCCTTAGCTACATGATCCCTTACAAAATGGTGCTTCACTTCTATATGTTTAGTCCTTGAGTGATGAATTGGGTTTTTTGTTAAATTTATGGAACTTATATTATCAATTGAGATTTTTGTGTTATGATAGTTCAGTTGATAGTCTTTAAGAGTGTGCATCATCCAAAGCAATTGAGATGTGCATTCACCTAAGGCTATATATTCAGCTTCAGTGGTAGATAGAGCAACACAGTGTTGCTTTCTACTTGACCAACTTACTAGGCATTGTCCTAGAAATTGACAACTACCACTTGTGTTTTTTCTATCTAACTTGCATCCGGCGTAATCTGAGTCAGAATAGCCAAGAAGGTCAAAGGTGCAAGTTCTAGGGTACCAGAGTCCTATATTTAGAGTACCTTTAATGTACCTAAGTATTCTTTTAACATAGGTTAAATGTGACTCTTTTGCACAAGATTGGTATCTTGCGCACATACCAACTGCAAATAATATGTCGGGTCGGCTTGCAGTTAGGTAAAGCAGGCTTCCTATGGCACTCCTATAGTACTTTGGATCTACTGGTTTTCCTTCAGGGTCAGAGTCTATGTTAATGTTGGTTGCCATTGGTGTATTTATTATTTTTGAATTTTCCATGCAGAATTTTTTAATTAATTCCTTTGCATATTTAGTTTGATAAATATATATTCCATCTTTAGTTTGTTTTATTTGTAAGCCTAAGAAAAAATTAAGTTCACCAACCATACTCATTTCGAATTCATTTTCCATTAATTTAGTAAATTCTTTTAAAAATTTAGAGTTATTTGATCCAAAAATTATATCATCAACATAGATTTGAGCTATGAAGATGTCTTTGTCTACAATTTTTACAAATAGAGTTGGATCTATTTGACCTTGGTTGAAACCTTTGGATATTAAGTGATTTGACAATCGTTCATACCATGCCCTAGGGGCTTGTTTAAGTCCGTACAAGGCCTTTTTTAACCTAAATACATGATTAGGATATCCTAAGTCCTCAAATCCTGGGGGTTGGCTTACATATACTTCCTCCTTAATAAATCCATTTAAGAATGCTGACTTGACATCCATTTGGTATAGTTTAAATCCTTTGTTTGCTGCATAGGCTAACAACATTCTAATGGATTCGAGTCTAGCTACTGGGGCATAGGTTTCATCATAGTCCAAACCTTCAACTTGGCTGAATCCTTTAGCTACAAGCCTAGCCTTATTTCTAATTATTTCGCCTTGATCATCTAGCTTGTTTCTAAATACCCATTTTGTATCGATTATTGACTTATTTGAGGGTTTAGATACAAGTTCCCAGACTTGATTTCTCTCAAATTGGGCTAACTCTTCCTGCATAGCTATGATCCAGTCCGGGTCAGGTAGTGCTTCTTCTATTGTTTTTGGTTCGATTTTAGAAATTAGGGCAATCTGACTGTGAATTCTATAGGAGGATCTAGTTCTTACCCCTAGATTTGGATCACCTAAAATTTGATCAGATGGGTGAGAGGTACTGACCCTAGTTGGTCTGATAAGTGGGTCAGGGGCTGGTTCCTCTGGTATATTAAGATTTGGTTGAATTTCATCATCTTCTATATTTCTTGGGTCAACTTCAACATTCTCATTTATATTTGGTAGATTATATTCTTCATCAAATATTAAATTAGTTGTTTCTTCAACTTTTAGGGTGTTTTGATTGTAGACTCTATAGGCTCGACTGTTTGAGGAGTATCCTAAAAATATTCCTTTGTTAGATTTGGGTGTGAATTTTCTTAAATAATCTTTAGTATTTAAAATGTGAACTTTACATCCAAATACTTTTAAATAATTTAGGTTAGGAATTTTATGATAATATAGTTCATAAGGGGTTTTCTTGTGAAATTTGTTGATCAAGATTCGATTTTGAATATGATTTACAGTATTTATTGCTTCTGCCCAAAATTGGTGATTTAAATTATATTCATTTAACATGGTTCTTGCGGCTTCTTGTAGAGTTCTATTTTTACGTTCCACCAGACCATTTTGTTGGGGGGTTCTAGGACATGAAAATTCATGTTGATATCCATTTATTTTACAAAATTGGGTAAATTTATGATTTTCAAATTCCCCTCCGTGATCACTTCTTATTCTTTTAATTTTAGTATCTTTTTCATTTTCTATTAATTTACAAAAGTTACTAAATATTTCATAGGTTTCATCTTTAGTTTTTAGGAATTTTACCCATGAAAATCTAGAGTAGTCATCGATTATTACTAAGCAATACTGGTTCTTGCTTAGTGACTTAGCTCCATGTGAATCAAATAGGTCAAGGTGAAGGAGCTCAAGTAAGGAGCTGGTTCTTTCAAGATTTGTTGATTTGTGTGTTGACTTAGTTTAATTTCGAGATTTAGTTTTAAAATAATTTTGAAATTTAAGTTTTGAATTTTAAGTTTTTAAAATAATTTTTAACATAATTTTGAAAAAATAATTTTGAAATTTAAGTTTTTTTTTAAAATAATTTCGAGATTTAGTTTTAAAATAATTTTGAAATTTAAGTTTTTAAAATAATTTTAAGTTTAAAATAATTTTGAAATTTAAGTTTAAAATAATTTTGAAATTTAAGTTTAAAATAATTTTGAAATTTAAGTTTTTAAAATAATTTTGAAATTTAAGTTTAAAATAATTTTTAAATTTAAGTTTAAAATAATTTTGAAATTTAAGTTTAAAATAATTTTGAATTTTAAGTTTAAAATAATTTTGAATTTTAAGTTTAAAATAATTTTAAATTTTAAGTTTAAAATAATTTTGAATTTTAATTTTAAATTTCTTAATCATCTCACCCGACCTAGATTTTCAATCAGGGAATCCTATAATTGTTGTGAGATGAATTTTAAGGTTTGGGTTAACTTTGTGTTAGATTCAGGTTTAGCTTTGGGTTAAACAAGTAAGCATTCTTTGGATAAACTTCTGGGCTATGGTGAGTCACAAGGAACTCATTAAAGTAACCATGCCTTCGAGGTTTTCCAAATAGTCCTACCCATTGAGCTTAGTACTAAACCTTGGTCTAACTAGTTAGGATCCATTTAAGGGTAGCTTCGGTCAGTTCCACTTGGCCAAATGCACCAGGTCGAAGCCATATCTTCTTAGACATGCGATGCCCAAGCTTTCCTAACGTACTATCATCCAAAAACTTCACCAGTACTGTGGTTCAAGTTAACCTTAGTCCGTTTTAATCTAACCTTAATTACCCTGCCGGGTGATCTACTCTTGTTTTACCTATTTCGGGTAGATTAGGTTCAGTTACCCTGCCGGGTAATTTAGTTGGTTAGATTAGGTTCATTTTGAGTTTTAATTGAATTTTGAATTTTGAATTTAATTTTTTAATTTCAATTTGGAATTTTGATTTTAATTTTTAATTTCAATTTGGAATTTTGATTTTAATTTTTAATTTCAATTTAGAATTTAGAATTTAATTTCAATTTTGAATTTTGAATTTAATTTTTAATTTCAATTTGGAATTTTGAATTTAATTTTGAATTTTGAATTTAATTTTGAATTTTGAATTTTAAATTTTTAGGATTGTTTTTCTTTTTGCTCCCCCTGGATCATGGCCTCGATATGGTCTATCGAGGTAGTATATTTGATCCTTCGGAACCCAGTATTGGCCAAGTCCAACTTGATTGACCAAGTTAGACTTGGAGACCCATGCTTGGACTGATTTACTACTTTGTTTGTTTATTAGTGATAAATAAGATCTATATTTACTTTTGTATCCCAGCCCAGTTCTGTTGTAGACGGCTCTTTGTGTCCCAAGAATCAGGTCCAAATTCTTGGAGCCCAAAGTGAACCGTTCTAAGGTATTTTCTAAATCTTTAACCTGATTTCTTAGAGTTGAATTTTCTTCCTCAAGTTTTTGAACTTGAGTTGGAAATTCAGTCTGACTCTGGTCAGGTGCGGGTTTGGTGTCAGCCACTTCTTTAAGGACACTTACTTCCTTTAGAAGTGACTTAACTTTCAGGTTTGACTTAGCTAATTTGCGCAATAAATAGCTAACTAAAGTATTCAACCGGGAGATACTTACAGCGGGGTCTGGTCCTTCGGAAATGGATACGGATCCGTGGCTTTGCTCGGACTCTGCCTCAGACTCGCTCTCGCATCCATATTCAACGACTTGGTCCCGGGCCATTAATGCGAGTAGACTCGTTTGTTCGAGCTCGTCGTCGTCGTCCTCCGATGAAGATTCGTCCCATGTTGCCTTAAGGACCTTTTTCCTTCTTTGCTTTTTGACCTCCTTCAAGTTAGGGCAGTTGGATTTGATGTGCCCTTTTTGGTTACACCCGTAGCATGTAACTTCAAATTTCATCTTTGTATTTTGTGGGCCTTCCTTTGATTTTACTGCCTTCTTTAGATCTCTTTTGTCGAATCCTTTCGTCTTGTAGAGCTTCTTCACGAGGTTTACCAGCTCGGTTGTAATGTCACCTTCTTCATCGTCAGAATCTGGTTCAGCTTCTAATGCTGGTTCGGTTCTCCGTCGTGGTTTTGGTTCCCGGGTTCGGCTTGTACCTGCAACCAACGCAATACCTTTCTCGGTAGGCTGTGCATTAGTCTGCTCATGAAGTTCAAATTCACTAAAAAGTTCATCTAGTTTTAAAGAAGATAAATCCTTGGAAACTTTGTAGGCATCTACCATTGATGCCCACAATGTATTCCTTGGAAACGAGTTTAGGGCATACCTTATTATGTCCCGATTTTCTATCTTCTGGCCAATTCCATGAAGAGAGTTAAGGATGTCTTGTATTCTCGCGTGAAGAGAACTCGCCGTTTCGCCTTCCTGCATTTTTAGATTATATAATTTATTAAGTAAAAGATCTCTTTTACTTACCTTGGTGTCGTCAGTGCCTTCGTGGAGTTCGATAAGCTTTTCCCAGAGCTCCTTTGCAGAGGAGAACGGGCCAACTCTGTTGAGTTCTTCCTTGGTAAGACCACACTGGAGGGTGCAGGTAGCTTTGGCGTCGGCTTCAACCTTTTTTATTAAAGAAGCGTCCCACTTCTCGCAGGGTGTAGTTTTGCCGTCGTCATCGATTGGCAGTTTCAGTCCCGTCTTCAAATTGTATCTTTAGATATGTTTCCATTCTTCCCTTCCAGTAGCCAAAATCCTCTCCGGAGAATAGCGCGGAACGTACAGTGCTGAACACCTCTTGTTGGACCATTTATAATATGTAACAAAAGAAAACAACAAAATATGTTCCAAAACTGAGTCTTGGATTAGTAGTGCTGGAATAAAGAATAATAAAGACGAACTCGAGTGGTGTTGCACCTACTTGAGCAAAAGTCGATTCGAGAAACAAAAATTAGAATATAGCTATAAGGCTAAATTCTAATTCGACTCAGAAAAAAAAAAAAAATTTGTTTTGAAAGGTGGTTGCACCAATTCAAAACGACCCCGCCCGATACCAATTGTTGGATCGAGACGCGCTAGAGGGGGTGAATAGCGCCGGCTATTTCGTTCGATTATCGAAATCAAAAACGCTCGTAGAGTAATTAAAGCGGAATAAAGGAAACAAACACAAGAACACGGTGGTTTACTTGTTCGAGCCTAGGTCGACTCCTACTCAAGGCCCGCGATCCTTGATCGCTTCCGTGGCAACAACTATAATTTCGTATGAATATTACAGATTAATTACAAAATGTAAGCAATTAAAATTATACCGACAACAGTAGAAAGGAATCTGAGCTTGGTCGCTTGAATGTTGCAACAAAGACTTGAGCAAGACTTGAGCGAACACGTAGAATGGAAGCTTGAAGTTGTTGTTTTGTGCACCGCCGAGACCCTTATAAAGGGTGTTCAAGGCGCCTTAACTGCTCATCAAGGCGCCTTGAACGAGCCGAGTCACCCGCGTGGATCAGCACGGACCTGGTCGAACTCTATCTGGTTCAAGGCGCCTTCACCTATCCAAGGCGCCTTCAACCTCCGGTCCAAGGCGCCTTGAACTCCTTTCAAGGCGCCTCCAGTCTGCTGCGCTGGCCTTTTCCTGGCTCGCTGGAGGCGCCTTGGACACTGTTCATCCGAGTTCTTCTTTGTGTTTTGGTACCTGCAAGTATGTTAATCCAAAAATACCGCAACACAAAGTTAACACAAAATAATAGTATGAATATGAAATTATGATAGTCTCTGACCGTTCGGAAACCCTAGGTCGACCCGACGCCTCCTGTTCCCTCTAGTCATCACCTACTCCACTCAGGAGATTTACCTGCTGCCAGACGATCCTCCATATCGATGGACTTTTGCTCAGCACTCGATGCTCCGGACTTTCTGCGAGACATCCGCTCCCCAACCCGTCCAGACTTTCACCGTTCGCGACACCGGGACTTTCCACCTAGGGTTACCACCCCCTAGGACTTTTGCCTGAAGCCATCGACCTGCCAAGGCTTTCCGCATAGGGTTACCACCCCCTATGACCTAGGGTTACCACCCCCTAGGGTTTTACCTTGCCTAACCGCAGTTAGGGCTTTCCTGAAACACTCAGCAAACGCTGTCAGAAAACAAAGCACCTTAACTTTGAATCCTTTGCCATTATCAAAACTTAGGTTCGATCGTCGGATGCTTCCCGCACCAACACGGCCGGCCGCTACTCTTCTCTTCCTTTGCAGCCGGCCGGTCGGCCGGTCCTCCACAACCAACCTCCTCTTCTCCAATCTACTCCAAGCGGCGACGGCAGCAACCTCGGCGACTTCTTTGAGCGGACAGCGGCTTGGGTCTAGGGTTCTCTTGACGGCGGAGCGTTCTCCTCCGGCAAGGTAGTCCTTCTTCATCCCTACCTCAGCGGATCTTCCTGTGGACGGCGTTCCGAAAGTAGCGGGTTCCAACAGGGGACAGCCGGCCGATCCTTCTTCTTCTCCGGTGAATTTCTTCTTCCATCACTGAGTAGTGTTGTGGCTTCCTGTGGACGACGTTCCGAAGGCAGGAGTTCCAACAATTCAGTGTATCAAATTTCGGCAGCAGTTGAGTTGTCCGTGGTTGTTCTACTTCTTCTCCGGCGAGCTTCCCATCTGAATCCCAAGGCTGATGCTGCTGTGGACTTCCCGCGGACGGTGTTCCGAAGGTGGGCAGAACTCTAGCATCTCAGTGTGTTCAATTCTGGGAGAAGCAAACTCTAGCATCTCAGTTGTGTATCAATTTACATCCGATCATAGATCAGTCGTTGAGTTTGCTGTTCACCAGTTATGGCGTTCCAGATCTGGACCTCTGTGTGACGACGGAGGTAGTCAATTGGTGTATGATCACAGAGGAGTGGATTTGGTTGATTTTTAGTTTGTTTTCAATGTTTGATTTGTTAGTCTTTGTTCTTATGCATTTTGGATATTGTAGTTAATGTTTTAATTCATGTTGCTTAGTTGTTAGTTTATCTTCATGTTAATTGTTTTAGGTTAATGGAGCTTACTTTCTTACTTAATTAGGTTGTTATGTTTGTTATTGCTTTTTAGATTGTTAAATTGCATTATGTTTAGTTCGTTAGTGCATGTTAGTTTCATTAATGTATGATTGTTAATCTTGTATCATAGGGTGACAATGTGGTACAAGTTTAGCTTTTATGCATAATTAGATTTTGTTTAATTATTGTTAAGTTTGTTTAGTTAATTGTCTTTGAGTATTGTTTTCTTTATCAATGTTTCTTGGATCCTCATAGTGTAGAGTGACACTGCATTGTGAGTTCATATTTGCTATTCAGTTAGGATTTCCTTATTTGCATTAGGTGTAGAAATTCCAAAACAAAACCCCATATTCGATTTCGTCTGAGAGCAAGCGTCCTATCATTAGTTCCTTGGAGAGACGACCAGGTCCTCTACTATACTACCTTAGTGTAGGTTAAGGGGTTCGGTTGAGTATAAATGAATTAATTTGATTTACGAGTCAGGTCCTCTACTATACTACCTTAGTGTAGGTTAAGGGGTTCGGTTGAGTATAAATGAATTAATTTGATTTACGAGTCAAGTCCTCTACTATACTACCTTAGTGTAGGTTAAGGGGTTCGGTTGAGTATAAATGAATTAATTTGATTTACGAGTGTGACAGACTTGTTATCACACGCGCTCGGTCAGGCAAAGCTCGATCGAGCATAAAGACATTTAGCCTTACAAAAACCTATAGTATATTACCGATCGAGTGAAGGCCGAGCGAGCACTCATGTGCTTACACGCGCTCTGTCACGCAAAGCCCCATCAAGCATAAAGGCAATTAGTCTTATAGAAGCTTGTAGTATATTACCAGCCAAGGGAAAGCCGAGCGGGAACTAATGTGCCTACACACTTTCGGTCAGACAAAGCTCGATCAAGCATAAAAGCATTTAGCCTTATACAGCTTGCAATATATTACCGGCCGAGTGAAGGACGAGTGAGCACCTATATGCTCACATGCACTTGGTCAGGCAAAACTCAACCGAGCATAAAAGCACTTAGCTTTATAGAAGCTTGTGGGATATTACTGGCCGAGCGAAGGCCGAGCGAGTGTTAGTATGCGCTCAGTCAGGTAAAGCCCGACCGAGCATAAAAGTATTAAATCTTATATATAGTTTTTAGCATATTATCGGCCAAGTGAAGGCCGAGCGAGCACTGATATGCTCACATGCGCTCGGTCAGGCAAGGCCCGACCAAGAGTAAAGGCATTTAGCCTTATATAAACTCTTAATATATTATCAGCCGGTTGAAGGCCAAGCAAGTATCGGTGTGTGTATATGTGCTCGGCCGGGCAGAACCCAACCGAGTGTAAGGGCATTCAGTCTCATAGAGTTTATAAATATTCTCGGCTAAAACATGCTTAGCAGAAGGTATTCTCAATATAGACATAGTCGGCTTGCACAATCGGTCGAAACATGCTTAACAAAAGTATATAAGTATGATAGCTTGACAAACTTGACGGGAAATATCTTCTAGAAGTTTCTTCAGTTATAATGACGTGTTCATATGCATATCTTATCATAAATATGAGTCACAAATGATAAAAGAGGTACATCTGGGGTACAAAAAAGATTCCTTAAAAAGATTATTGCACGAAGCTCAGGAGATGACTTCATCTCCTAACAAACTCTAATAAACCGAGGATCATTTCATGACTACGGAGGTCACATGAGGTAGTATAAAAAGGGGAATCCTCTCCGTTGGAAAGGTAAGCAAGTTCTAACATCTAAACTCTATTTCAGAGTACTTCAGTTACTATTCTTCTTCTTCTTCTTCTTCCACCTTGGAGAGAGAAACTAACTTGAGCGTCAGAGGGCCTAGCCAGGGATTCCCACCCCGGTCTTAGGTCACCAACGCTTTGTTGGTATGTCTCACTATGCGCAGGATCATGGAGGGGTTCTTCCAGATCTTCAGAAGGTCATTTTCATTAGAGATCATTGTTCGCCAGAGCTAGTGCACCATCTTGCAGATTTCAGACAAGATCAAATTTGGCGCCATCTGTGAGAACTATTCACCTGAATATGAAGCTACAAAGATGGAGGAAGCTGGAAAACTCAACACTATTACTATATCACAAGAGGATCTGAATTGCTCATCCAGGCCAAAGCGCAAAAGCTTTTTCAACAACATCAAGCCATCACTGGAGGTATGGTGCTTGGAGCTCCAAATCCTGCTATATCAACCACTTCTCATCCAAGGAAAAGAGGAGTGGACCCTGCTCTTCTCTCCCCAACTCGACGTCCTAGAGCATTCTTCCATACCCCTTTGGAACAAGGGGGTCGAAAGGAATTTCCCCAAGAATCCTCTGGAGAAGTGCCTTGTCGGTGGCAACATAACCCTCTTTTCTAAAGTAAAGTTCTAGGTTTTATTTATACAACATGTAGCATGAAAACTTAACTAACAACATATAATAAATCATGTATCATAATGGAGCATAAACAAGCATGTTTAGGTTTCAACACTTTGATCTAAACCTCATGTTCCACCTTGGATGAAACCTAAAGTGAACTTCTAGGTTTTATTTGTACAACATGTAGCATGAAAACTTAACTAACAACATGTAATAAATCATGTATCATGAAGGAGCATAAACAAGCATGTTTAGGTTTCAACACTTTGATCTAAACCTCATGTTCCATCTTGGCCGAAACCTAAAGTGAACTTCTAGGTTTTATTTGTACAACATGTAGCATGAAAACTTAACTAACAACATGTAATAAATCATGTATCATGAAGGAGCATAAACAAGCATGTTTAGATTTCAACACTTTGATCTAAACCTCATGTTTCATCTTGGCCAAAACCTAAAGTGAACTTCTAGGTTTTATTTGTACAACATGTAATAAATCATGTATCATGAAGGAGCATAAACAAGCATGTTTAGGTTTCAATACTTTGCTCTAAACCCTATGTTCCATCTTGGCCGAAACCTAAAGAGTGAGGTTCTAGACTTTTTGTTACAACATGAAGCATGAATTATAAACTTGACAACCATAAGTGATCACAACTCCTTATCTTGGCCGAAACTTGCAAGGAAATCCCTAAGTTTTGTTTCAACAACCTTTAAACATAAAGCGTACGAAACTATTGTACTGCAGGTGAGGGGATACTTACATCTCTCGCTTAATCCTCTAAGAGAAGTACCCTTGGTTGTGAGGCTTTTCCTAGATAGAAACTCCTTTGCTTGGTTCGGCAATGGTGAGGAAGGAGAGGTTTGTTTGGTTTCGGTGGAGAGGAGGAGGGAGGAGGAAGAGAAGAAAATGAAAATTTCTCTTTCTTTTCTCCTTTTATTCCAAATGAAAGGAAGAAAGAAAAATGAACTTTTCCTTCCCTTTTCTTTTACTCATCCTAAATGAAGGGAGGAAGTAAAGCTCTCTTTTCATTGTAAGAAGAGGAAGGAAACTTGGACTTCTCCTCTTTAGTGAAGAGAGCCTTCACTTTCCTTACCTTTAACCATAATTTCCCTCTTTTCATATCAGCACACCCCTCCTGGGGCTACTGGTTATAACATGGAACCACTTACTAAGAGGTCCAAGGTTCAATCCTTGGTCATGCCTCTTTTTGGTTCTTTATATATATATATATATATATATATATATATATATATATATATATATTTAAAGAAGAATCCACATGAAACCTATTTAATCATAAATTCATGTAAAATTTCTAGGGATCCTATGGGTGTTATAGTCCCCCATACCTCATAAAAGTTCATCCTCGAACTTAAAATAGCTCCGGGTAACTAAGGTGGCCTAGGACTTCCTGCTGAGTGCGTCAGCCACTTTGTTCGTCTTTCCCGGATGGTAGAAGATCTCGCAGTCATAGTCCTTGACTAGCTCAAGCCATCTACATTATCTCATGTTTAGGTCCTTCTGTGTGAAGAAATATTTTAGACTCTGGTGATCTGTATAAATCTTACACTGTGCTCCATATAGATAATGCCTCCATATCTTGAGAGCAAAGACCACGGCTGCTAGCTCTAAATCATGAGTGGGGTAATTTATTTCATGTTCTTTGAGTTGCCTAGAGGCATAGGCAATGACCTTGCCATTCTGCATGAGTACAACTCCGAGTCCTAATCTGGAAGCATCACTATACATATCGAACCCTTCGCTACCTTCTGGAAGAGTGAGAATTGGAGCACTGGTCAGTTTCCTTTTCAATTCTGTGAAACTCTTCTCGCAATCGTCTGTCCATTCGTACTTCTTGTTCTTCCTGGTGAGAGCTGTCATAGGGGCTGCAATTCTGGAAAAACCCTCTACGAACTTCCGGTAATAGTCTGCTAGCCCGAGAAAGATTCTGATCTCACTGGCATTCTTTGGGGCTGTCATAGGGGCTGCAATTCTGGAAAAACCCTCTACGAACTTCCGGTAATAGTCTGCTAGCCCGAGAAAACTTCTGATCTCACTGGCATTCTTTGGCCTGTTCTAGTTGCTCACAACTTCAATTTTGATTGGGTCTACCATTACTCCGTCTTTAGAGATAACATGACCCAAAATGATACTCGATCGAGCCAGAACTCGCATTTGGAAAATTTCGCATACAGCTGCTTCTCCTGAAGAATTCACAAAACTATGTTCAGGTGTTCGGCATGCTCCGCTTGAGTTCTCGAATAGATGAGGATATCATCGATGAACACGATCACAAATTTGTCGAGAAATGCTGAGAATACCCGATTCATCAGGTCCATAAACAAGGCAGGAGCATTTGTCACTCCGAAAGGCATAACTACACACTCATAGTGTCCGTATCTTGTTCGGAAAGCCGTCTTTGATATATCATCCTGTTTCACTTTTACTTGATGATAGCCAGACCTCAGGTCAATCTTAGAGAAGACGGTGGCACCCTTTAACTGGTCAAATAGGTCGTCAATCCGTGGTAGAGGGTATCGGTTCTTGATGGTTACTTTATTCAGTGCTCGGTAGTTTATGCACATTCGCATAGACCCATCTTTCTTCTTCACAAACAGTACTGGAGCTCCCCATGGAGAGTGACTAGGGCGGATAAGTCCCTTGTCGAGTAACTCTGATAGCTGTTCCTGAAGTTCCTTCAATTCAGCCGGCGCCATATGGTAATGTGCTTTAGAGATCGGTTTAGTACTCGGAATCAATTCGATCTCAAATTCGATTTCTCTATCTGGGGCTAACCCTAGTAGTTCATCGGGAAATACCTCTGGGTAGTTGCGTACAACTCTGACATCTTCCAGCTTCAGTTCCTCTGCTTGACTTGTATCAACCACATGTGCTAGAAACCCAGTGCATCCATTGTCTAACATCTTTTGTGCCTTTAAGGCTGATAAGAATTTCTTAATTTCTTTCCTTGTCTCTCCGATAAATTTGAACGTCGGTTCTACTTCTGGCCAGAAGACCACTTTTCTCTTACGACACTCTATCGAAGCACCGTACTTGCTCAGGAAATCCATGCCCAATATACCATCATAATCCTGCATGTCAAGCACTATCAGATCACAGTAGAGTTCTCTGTCTGCGATTCTGATGGGCGCGACTCGCAACATATGAGTAGATGACATTACTTCTCCCTAAGGTAGGGTCGTTAAGAATTTGCAATCTAAGGCTTGGGGTGACATGTCTATCTTTCTTGTGAACAGGGTAGAGACGAACGAGTGCGTTGCCCTAGTATCAAATAATACAGTAGCATGCTGACTGAAAATAAATATCTGACCTGTGATAACGGTAGAAGCATTCGCCACATCTTCCTTGGTGAGGGAGAAAATTCTGGCATTCGTCGTAACTGGCGGGGCCTCCAATCGCCCTTGACTTATATGAGGACCTTCTATCGCAGCCTGCATCAGGTGTAGCTGTGGGGGAGCACCTCTGTTCTGGACATACTGCTGAGGAGGTGTCTGACTCTGGGTAGGACAGTTTCTAGCCATATATCCTTCCAATCCACAGTTGTAGCACTTATTCGTGCCCATACAACATTTTCCCGGATGCTTCTTCCCACATGTTGTACACTGAGGGAACGTAGGTTGCTTGCTTGCCGGACCTCCCTTAGAGTCGTTCCATTGCTTTCTCTTGCCACTGTGGTTTCCTTTCCAGTTGGATTTGGTGTTTTGAGATTTCTGTCCTCCCGGCTGGGCTTGACTCTTGTCTTCGTTCAGCGCCTTCAAGTAGTGTTCGGTGATCAGGGCACTGCTGATTAACTCTTCGGCAGTTTACGGTCTATTAACTCCGCCGGCCACATTTAGAGCTATCTCGGGTCTGAGCATCTTCAACATAAGTCTGACCCTTTCTCTTTCTGTGCTGACCAACTCTGGGCATAGGCGCGCTAGACGGTTGAATCTCTTCACCGCTTCATTAACTGAGAGGTCACCTTGTCAGAACTCGGTGAACTCATCGTAGTGCTTGTTCGTCACACGCATGTGGAAGAACTCCTCGAAGAATTCAGTCTTGAAGTCCGTCCATCTCATTTGATTTACTTGTCTCTTTGCTTTAACTCGGTCCCACCACATTCTGGCATCGCCCGTAAGGCAGAACGATGCACATTTGACTTTCTCGTGTTCAGGCCAGTCCAATAGCTCCACTATGCTCTCCACAGTCTTGAACCAGGCTTGGGCGTCCCATGGTTTACAGTTACCGGAGAAAGCTTCCGGCTTCAGCCTCTGCCACTAAATCAGATACGTCTCCTGACGAACCACTGGAGCTGGGCATACCGGTGGTACAGGTGCCGGTGGCACTGGTGCAGCCGTAGGTATGACGGGCATCGTATTCTGATTCCCTGGTGGGGTAGCAGGGTTCCCTTGCTGATTCATCAGAGTATTTATTATTTGCTGTTGTTCTGTGACCTGACGCTGAAGTTCAGTGACTACATGCATCAGATCAGGTGGAGGTACTGTCTCATCGGCTCTAGTATTGCGTCTTCTAGCCATGCTTATCTTCATGAATGACAACAAGGCTAGCATAAGTTATTATTATTATTATTCCTAATCTACCATCATGCATACTTAAACTAAACTGTAACTTAAAAAATATGAAGTAGACATGCATACTTAAATTAAAGCATTCCTTATCATAATAAAAAAAAATATATAGCGTGGGCATAGAAATTCTTACTTGGAGCGGCAGGATGTAGGCTTGATGTGTGTGTAGTGGAAAGGCATACCTGCTCTGATACCAAACTGTAACGCCCGCCCTCCCACTGCTTAAGGAGGGACGGGGTTACTTACTGACATACATGCATACATATAAAATCATGGCAGCGGAAACAGTTATTTAATTTTTTTCTACACTAATCATCATGCTTATCATACTGAACATGTGGACTTACTAGTATATAACTTAATTAATACCAACTACTTGAACATAATTCATGACATCATAGGCATACTAACATGAAACATGAAGAACATAAGTGCATAACTATCCATACTAGTTAAAGTACTATCAAAGCATACAGATAACACATGGTTCATATGCAAACTTAGAACTTAGAAACATATAGCAGTTTTCTTCCACCGTGCCACTGCCACACACACTCTTGCTCTTCCTACTGCTCCCCTTAGTTTAGCCATTCCTTTCCTTTTTTTGCAGTACAAGGAAACATAAAAACTATAAGCCCATAGGCTTAGTAAGTCCCTTTCCTACTCACAAAAGCCATGAATCATGCATGAACATAAAGTGGTAAATCATAACATAACATGTGAGCGCATAACATAAAGTCATATCATATCATGTGAGAGCATAACATAAAGTCATATCATATCATGTGAGAGCATAACATAAAGTCATATCATATCATGTGAGAGCATAAACATAAAGTCATATCATATCATGTGAGAGGATAAAATCATATCATAACATGTGAGAGAGTAACATGATCATATAAGCATCATAGACATATTTCAAGAGCATCTTAAAGAAGCATAAAGAAAACATATAACATGAACTTGTAGATGCAAGATGTTCTTTTGAAAACATGTATCATGAAATGAGTATATGCAAGATGTCATTTTCGAAAACATATATCATATATATACTTAAACATAATCTCAACATGAGGGTCCGGCTTGTACTACATACATATATAAATGCGCGCATCCTAAATATATCCAAGGTAGTAAATCTTGAACCTATTAGGAACTAGGCCCATTTTATAGACCATCGACCTAGGGACACTTAGGAGCCCATCCCTTTTACTAGGCCCGTTTCATAGACCATCGACCTATGGGCGCTTATGGAGCCCACCCTTAGTACAAGTCATACAAAGTAAAATAGCATGTCATATCATGTCATATCATAACATATCATGTTCTTGTCATATCATAACATTTCATATTCTTGTCATATCATGAAGAGTGCTCTTGATCCCAACTTAAGGGAAGCATCTCTTAGGCTTTTCATCTTACATAAGCCTTGCATAAACATAGCATGATGGCTCCATGTGCACATAACATATAGCATATCATAAAAATATAACATGATAACATGAAGTGCACATATCAATTAACATGGTGACATAAAAATTCATATCATATCATAAGAGTCAACATCATGCATGGTTAAGGTTTTTGAAACTTCTTACAAACCCTAAATCATGCTTGGTCGAAACATATAAACATACATCATAGATTTTCAAACAACATGGATACATGAAATCAACTACCTAAGTCCTCATAATCATTAATCATAACATGTAAGACCTTAGGAACCCTAGGTAGCTTCTTAACCTCATTCTTCTTATCTTGGCCGAAACATGAAGGCATGTTTTAAAATTTTCTTTAATCAATTTAAAGCATGAAACTTTTGCAACCTATATAGCATAGCAAGTGAGTCCTTTGGTAACCATAAGTGAGGTTCTAACTCTAATATTCAACCTTAGCCGAAACCTCAAGGTGGTGTTTCTAGGTTTTTCATGCAACATAAGCCATGGAAAATTTAACCTAGCATTGCATAGGAAATCATACATCATGAGGAAGCATAAAACAAGCATGGTTAGATTTCAAAACCTTGCCCTAGACCTTGTGTTCACTTGGCCGAAACCTAAGGTAAGACTCTAGGTTTTATTTATACAACATGTAGCATGAAAACTTAACTAACAACATGTAATAAATCATGTATCATGAGGGAGCATAAACAAGCATGCTTAGATTTCAACACTTTGATCTAAACCTTATGTTTCATTTTAGCCGAAACCTAAAGTAAAGTTCTAGGTTTTATTTATACAACATGTAGCATGAAAACTTAACTAACAACATGTAATAAATCATGTATCATAAAGGAGCATAAACAAGCATGTTTAGGCTTCAACACTTTGATCTAAACCTCATGTTCCACCTTGGCCGAAACCTAAAGTGAACTTCTAGGTTTTATTTGTACAACATGTAGCATGAAAACTTAACTAACAACATGTAATAAATCATGTATCATGAAGGAGCATAAACATGCATGTTTAGATTTCAACACTTTGATCTAAACCTCATGTTCCATCTTGGCCGAAACCTAAAGTGAACTTCTAGGTTTTATTTGTACAACATGTAGCATGAAAACTTAACTAACAACATGTAATAAATCTTGTATCATGAAGGAGCATAAACAAGCATGTTTAGGTTTCAACACTTTGATCTAAACCTCATGTTCCATCTTGGCCGAAACCTAAAGTGAACTTCTAGGTTTTATTTGTACAACATGTAGCATGAAAACTTAACTAACAACATGTAATATATCATGTATCATGAAGGAGCATAAACAAGCATGTTTAGGTTTCAACACTTTGATCTAAACCTCATGTTCCATCTTGGCCGAAACCTAAAGTGAACTTCTAGGTTTTATTTTTGTACAACATGTAGCATTAAAACTTAACTAACAACATGTAATAAATCATGTATCATGAAGGAGCATAAACAAGCATGTTTAGATTTCAACACTTTGATCTAAACCTCATGTTCCATCTTGGCTGAAACCTAAAGTGAACTTCTAGGTTTTATTTGTACAACATGAAGCATGAAAACTTAACTAACAACATGTAATAAATCATGTATCATGAAGGAGCATAAACAAGCATGTTTAGGTTTCAACACTTTGATCTAAACCTCATGTTCCATCTTGGCCGAAACCTAAAGTGAGCTTCTAGGTTTTATTTGTACAACATGTAGCATGAAAACTTAACTAACAACATGTAATAAATCATGTATCATGAAGGAGCATAAACAAGCATGTTTAGGTTTCAACACTTTGATCTAAACCTCATGTTCCATCTTGGCCGAAACCTAAAGTGAACTTCTAGGTTTTATTTGTACAACATGTAGCATGAAAACTTAACTAACAACATGTAATAAATCATGTATCATGAAGGAGCATAAACAAGCATGTTTAGGTTTCAATACTTTGCTCTAAACCCTATGTTCTATCTTGGCCGAAACCTAAAGAGTGAGGTTCTAGACTTTTTGTTACAACATGAAGCATGAATTATAAACTTGACAACCATAAGTGATCACAACTCCTTATCTTGGCCGAAACTTGCAAGGAAATCCCTAAGTTTTGTTTCAACAACCTTTAAACATAAAGCGTACGAAACTATTGTACTGCAGGTGAGGGGATACTTACATCTCTCGCTTAATCCTCTAAGAGAAGTACCCTTGGTTGTGAGGCTTTTCCTAGATAGAAACTCCTTTGCTTGGTTCGGCAATGGTGAGGAAGGAGAGGTTTGTTTGGTTTCGGTGGAGAGGAGGAGGGAGGAGGAAGAGAAGAAAATGAAAATTTCTCTTTCTTTTCTCCTTTTATTCCAAATGAAAGGAAGAAAGAAAAATGAACTTTTCCTTCCCTTTTCTTTTACTCATCCTAAATGAAGGGAGGAAGTAAAGCTCTCTTTTCATTGTAAGAAGAGGAAGGAAACTTGGACTTCTCCTCTTTAGTGAAGAGAGCCTTCACTTTCCTTACCTTTAACCATAATTTCCCTCTTTTTATATCAGCACACCCTTGCTGGAGCTACTGGTTATAACATGAAACCACTTAGTAAGAGGTCTAAGGTTCAATCCTTGGTCATGCCTCTTTTTGGTTCTTTTTATTATATTTTTTTATTATTTTTTTTTAAAAGAAGAATCCACATGAAACTTATTTAATCATGCATAAATTCATGTAAAATTTCTAGGGATACTATGGGTGTTACAGAGGACCCACTGATGGTGATTCTAACTGGGTGAGAAAGTCGCACGCTCGGCGATTAGTAATTCTTGCCATCGGATGTAGTACCGAGAAGGCAGCCGCGGCGGAAATTAGTTTTGGGCCCAGAGATTTAGTAGGGGTAGAAGTGTCCCATGATGATGCATTAATAATTAAGACTATTATAGCCAATTACAATATTTCTCAAACTTTCATTGATACCGGCAGCTCTATTAATATTATATTTAAGCAAGCTTTTGATCAGCTGCAGATAGACCCAAGTGAACTTCAGCCTATAACTACTCCATTATATGGGTTTACAGGCAATGAAGTATAACCACTGGGTCAAATAAAATTAGCCATATCTTTAGGGGAGGAGCCCCTTTTGCAGACACGCCGATCGTCCTTCATGGTGGTGGATGCCCCATCAACATATAGGCTATGTTTACTCAAGAGTGTGGATGAGGAAAGGAAAGGAATCAACTATGGAAAGTTATCTTTGGAGGAAGAGAAAAGAAATGGTGAAGAAATCTTTTCCTTTGCACACTTGTTTACCTTGATAGAGGAAGGTGAATACTTATGATGTAATTTTGTAAATAAAAAAGGGTGCATGCGTCATTTTTTTTGGTACATAGTGTAATTTTATGAGTTAAAAAGGCTACATGCGTCATGTTTTTTTGGTATATGGTGTAATTTTGTGAATGCAAAAGGGGTACATGCGTCATTTTTTTTTCCATCCGCTGCTTTCCGTCCGATTTTGAGGTGATCGATTTTGGCTCAAAAATTATCCGCGGATGGATTGCGTTACTTTTCCTTCGGAAAATTTTAATGAAGTAAACGACGGAAACTTTTCCACCGTGGAAACTTTTCCTTAATTTTGCTTTCCACTCTCCCAAGTAAACATAGCCATAATGTTATCTTGGGCTAGTCGATCTTGAATGAATTCAAGGCGGTCGTTTCTACTTTTTGTCAGAAGATTAAATTCTCTGTTGATGACCAAGTGGGTGAGGTAAAGGGAGATCAAGTAATGGCACACAAATGCTATGTGGAAGTGGTTAGGATGGAGGCTAATGCCACCCATAAGGTACAAAGGATGGAGATTAATGTCATCCATGAAAAGCCGCCCGTTCTTGTATATGAGGAAAAGGAAGAGGTCAAATACAAATCGGTCTACCGGAAGCTACTACTCACATCGCGTTTGATCTTACTCCTGAACTTAAAGAGGACCTAGTAAAATGCTTGGTGAAGAATAGCGATGTGTTCGCATGAACACCCAAGGAGGTAAAAGGAGTGCCACCAAACATTTATGGAACACTCTCTTCATCTGCACCCGGACGCCCGACCGGTCAAGCAAAAGAAAAGAGACTTCAGAGCTGAACAGAATAAAATTATCAAAGAAGAAGTGGACAAACTATTGGAGGTTGGATATATTTGGGAAGTACAATTCCCGAGCTGGATGGCTAATGTCATCCTAGTTTCTAAGCCAGGAATAAGTGGAGAGTTTGCATTGATTTTTGGAATTTCAACAAAGCTTACTCGAAAGATTATTATCCTCTACCTCGCATAGATCAAGTGGTGGATTCCACTGTCAGGTATGAATTTATTAGCATGCTGGATGCTTATCAGGGATATTAACAGGTCCCGCTCGCCAAAGAGGACCAGGAAAATGTTAGCTTTATAACTGCTGAAGGTACTTACTATTGGTACGATTAGCACTAATGGTCTAACTCAGGTTTTGATGAGTGACAAAGTAGGTTAAGTTAGTTTTGATGTGATCTAACACTTTGACTGAGTGTACAGGAAAAATCCAGCTAGGTCAACGGGTCGACCGGACAGTTGGTGCGAAGCCCAGCTAGATTGACGAGCCGATCGGATAGCTGGCAAGAAGTCTAGATAGGTCGACGAGCTGACTGGATATCTTCCATGAAGCCAAGCTAGGTCGACGGGTTGACCGAATAGCTAGCATGAAGCTTAACTAGGTTGACGAGCTGATCGGATAGTTGGCACGAAGTCTGATTGGTCGACGGGCTGACTGGATGTCTAGCAAAAGGTAAGTAACAGTATGTCACTCGAGGAGAGTGACTGTGAGGACACGTCCCACTTGAGGGATAGTAGGCGTCGATCCAGTTTAGATCCATTTGGGATCCCTAAACTGAGACCTTGACTAGTTCCTGGTCCTAGGTATTATGCTCTTGCAGGGTATTTTGAACTAACACATTTGTTGCAGGGAAAGAAAGTAAGCAAAGAAGCAAAGCTGCCTTCGGATGAACTGTACCCGAAGGTGCCTTCCATGGCTATGGAAGGCACCTCGGTACTGTTCATAGAAGGCGCCCTCCGTGGCTATGGAAGGTTCCTTCCATGGATAAAATTTAACCTGTTCGCAGATAAGGCGTAGCGATGTCGAGATTGATTTTTGCCTCATCGGAGGCGTATTCCATGCTTATGGTGTTAGAGTGTATACTAAAAGCCTAGCTTTTATAAACATTTATTTTGAAATAAAGAATCACATTGGTCAAAAATGTCTACATTTATATGCTAAGTGTAGTTGTTCAATTAATTTATTTTCTAGATAACATGGTGTGTGGTGTCACACACAGAAGATCATGTTATCAGTTCTTTATAAATTAGAAACAGTAGCTCATGACTAAGATGGATAGGAACAAACCATTGGAATATGTTGGGATTTTCGGGCCGCAAAAACCGCTTTTTCGCGTTGCGGAAACCCCGAATCTCCCATGCCACCAGATCCGCGCGAAGTTTATAAACAAAATTTCGAGTACGAGTTTACTAAAGTATAGATCTACACTAGAGAAGGAATTTACCCTCGATGTGATGCCCTTCGCAATCCCGCTCGTCTAACGGTTAGTCGAATCTTGAGATCGTCAAGCGTACGATCCTCTAGAAGTATCCACACGAACAAACTAGGTGGAGAAGACCAAACAAAGGTGTGCTAGCACCTTAGATCAGTCACGACAAAGAGGAGGAGAGGGAGAGCAAGAAGAGAGGTGAGGAATAAGAATGAATCAATTGGCTTGAATGAAAAATCAATTTTCATTCCTCACAATAAGTGGTCGGCCACTCAATGGAGTTGTAACCTCCATTCTCATTTATTGTGACCATTAAAGAGGAGATTTGTAACCTCCATGAGGTGGCACACACATGTGCTAAACATGATGATGTGTAACACCATTATTGGCCACTTAATGCCAACTCACAAATGAGGTGGCAAATAGTCAAGTCAAACTTGACTTTTCCTATTCCTCTCAAGTCAAGTCAAACTTGACATTATTACTCCCATGGTTGATCAAATCCAACCATTTGATTCAAGCCAATTTAATATAATGAATCTAATTCATTTAATTAAATTGATTCAATGAGTCATAATGTAAATTAGACTCATTGAACACATGAATCAAATTGAGTCTAACTCAATTAGCCCAATTAGGATTACTCTTAATCCAATTTGATTCATCACATGAATCTAATCCTCTTGGTTCATCATATGAATCTAATCTCCATCTAATTGTCCTTTGTGTGTGACCCTATAGGTTCTTATAACGTTGGCAATGCTCCTAAACCCATTCAGAAGCATAAGTAATGAGCGGTATCTAGCAACACATCATTACTACCCAAGTTATAAGAATGTTGAGATCCAACATCACCTTGTGACTACTAATTGTGACTCCTCACAATATATGACAAGTGTCCTTCTATCCTAGACATCTAGATTGATCAATATGAGACATAGATCATGTCATCCTCTAATTAATCTAAATCTTGAAGTCCAAGTAGACTCACTAGATCAAATGAGCTCAATATCTCATTTTGACTCATTTGGGCATGGCCATGCACTTCGTGGTCTCACTCTATCAAGAATATCGATGTCACTCTCGTCATATAGGAGGGATAGATCCCATCTACATCACTCACATCCCTCTGCATAATTTGTTACATACCCAGTAATTGCCTTTATAGTCCACCCAATTACGGGTGACGTTTGACGAAGTCAAAGTATGTAACTCCTTATGTAGGGATCCATGGTGACTTCAGGTCCAAGGACTAGTAGTCATACTAATAGCCACATGAGAAAGTATATGACACTCATATAACGATCCATGATACTTTCTCATGACGGGTCATTCAGTATACATTCTCCAATGCATACCCATGTGTCAACTTGATATCTCTATATCCCTGACTTGTGAGATCAAGTCATCGAGTTGACCTACATGCTAGTCTCGTCGCATTAACATTGTCCCTGAATGTTAATACTAGACTAGGAATGATTAAGAGTAGTGTTCCCTATATCATCTCACTATCGGTTCAACTAACTGATTGATATAGGTAAGAACCCTCTACTCAAGGACACTATTATACTTAGTTTATTTAGCACCAATACAAGTAAGCATAATAACCAAAAACTAAATGTCTTTATATATAAGAATATGATACAATGAGTCCATACAACAATCATCAAATGATTGACTCTAGGGCTCTAACTAACAATCTCTCACTAGAACTAGTGCCAATCAGTGTAAGCTCTAAGCCCCAATGACCTAGTGTGACCATCATACTTCCTCTGTGCAAAAGCCTCGGTCAAGTGATCTGCGATGTTAGCCTCTATAGGTACTCTGCAAATCTTCACATCTCCTCTCTCGATAATCTCTCGAATGAGATGGAAGCGCCGTAGTATGTGTTTGGTCCGCTGGTGTGAACGAGGTTCCTTAGCCTGTGCTATAGCTCCATTGTTGTCACAATAGAGCTCAATAGGGTCAGCGATACTAGGAACCACCCCAAGTTCAGTGATGAACTTGCGAATCCAAACTGCCTCCTTTGCTGCCTTTGATGCAGCAATATACTCGGCCTCTGTCGTAAAATCAGCTACTGTGTCCTGCTTCGAACTCTTCCAGCTCACAGCACCACCATTTATGCAAAACACGAATCCTGACTGCGATCGATAATCATCCTGGTCGGTCTGGAAGCTGGCATCACTGTAATCCTTTACAGCTAGCTTGTCATCGCCTCCATATATCAAGAAATATTCCTTAGTCCTTCTTAAATACTTAAGAATATTCTTGACCGCTATCCAGTGACTTTCACCTGGATCTGACTGATATCTGCTCGTCATGCTCAAAGCATACAAGACATCAGGTCGAGTACATAGTATGGCGTACATGATTTATCCTATGGCTGAGGCATAAGGGATCTGATCCATGCGGTCCCTCTCCTCTCTAGAAGAGGGACCTTGAGTCTTCGAAAGACTCACGCCATGTGACATCGGCATAAATCCCTTCTTGGAGTTCTGCATGGCAAACCGAAGGAGTACCTTGTCAATATATGTAATCTGACTTAGGCCAAGCAATCTCTTAGATCTATCTCTATAGATCTGTATCCCTAGAATACGGGATGCCCCACCTAAGTCCTTCATTAAGAAACATGTCCCTAGCCAAGTCTTGACAGACTGTAGCAAAGGGATATCCTTCCCAATGAGTAGTATGTCATCCACATACAATATGAGGAAGACAACTATGTCCCCTACAACCTTCTTGTAGACACAAGGTTCATCTTCATTCTTGATGAAACCAAACTGTTTGATTGCATCATCGAATCGAAGATTCCAGATCCGAGAAGCTTGCTTTAGTCCATAAATGGACCTATGCAGCTTGCATACTCTGCTAGTATGTTGTGGATCTACAAAACCCTCAGGTTGTGTCATGTACACATCCTCGAGCAGGTTTCCATTCAAAAACGCGGTTTTGACATCCATCTGCCATATCTCATAGTCATGGTATGCTGCAATACCAAGCATGATCCGAATGGACTTAAACATCACTACTGGAGAAAAGGTTTCATCATAGTCAATACCATGAATTTGCTTGAAACCTTTAGCTACCAGGCGACCCTTATAGATAAGTCTATCCATGTCAGTCTTTCTCTTAAAGACCCACTTACACCCTATGAGTTTTACCCCTTCAGGTGGATCAACCAAAGTCCATACTTGGTTGGTGTACATGGATTCCATTTCGGATCTCATGGCCTCTAGCCATTTCTCGGAATTTGATCTCATCACAGCTTCCTGATAGGTGATAGGCTCATCCTCTATGAACACAACGTCATCATGGTCAGACAAGAGAAATGAGTATCTCTCAGGCTGACGATGTACCCTATCAGACCTGCGAAGAGGCATGTCTACTTGAACTGGTTGTTGTTCCTCAACTCTTTGTGGAACAACATCATCCACAACACTTTGTGGTTCCAGTTCAACTTCCATCGAGGCTTTAGTGCTATGGTCCGCATCTTGAACTTCTTCAAGATCGAACGTACTCCCACTAGCCTTTCTAGAAACAAAATCCCTTTCTAGAAAGACCCCAGTCTTTGCCACAACTACCTTGTGCTGACTGGGAATGTAGAAGTAATATCCCTTAGTTTCCTTGGGATATCCAATAAAGTAGCACTTGTCAGATTTGGGTCCTAATTTGTCTGAGACATGACGTCGAACGTAAGCCTCACAACCCTAAATCCTCATAAAAGACACCTGAGCATCTCTCCCAGTCCATATCCTATATGGTGTCTTTATCACGGCCTTGGATGGAACTCGGTTGAGTATAAAAGCTGCCGTGTCTAGAGCATAGCCCTAAAGAAATGTAGGAAGATCTGTGTGACTTATCATAGATCGTACTATATCTAATAGGGTATGATTCCTCCTTTCGGATACACCATTCCACTGTGGTGTTCCAGGAGGAGTGAGTTGGGATAGAATCCCACACTCAGCTAGATAGTCACGAAACTCATGGCTAAGGTTTTCTCCACCTCGATCTGATCGAAGTATGTTAATACTTGTGCCAAGCTGGTTCTGTAATTCATTCTTGAATTCTTTGAACTTTTCAAAGGATTCAGACTTATGTGTCATCAAGTACACATAACCATATCTACTGAAGTCATCAGTAAATATGATGAAGTACCTATAATCGCCTCTAGCAGCGACAATGAAAGGGCCACATACATCACTATGTATAAGTCCTAACAAATCAGTCGCTCTTTCGCTGTGCCCACTAAAGGGAGTCTTGGTCATCTTGCCTAGTAGGCATGACTCGCATGTCTCATAAGATTTAAAATCAAATGAGTCCAGCAAACCATCCTTATGGAGCTGGGATAAGCGCTTGTCATTTATATGACTTAAGCGACAGTGCCAGAGATAGGTTTGATTTAAGTTATTTGACTTGAACCTCTTGGTATTTATGTTATAGATAGGGCTTTCAAGGTCTAGAATGTAGAGTCCGTTCATCAGAGGTGCACTATAATAGAACATATCTTTTAAATAAACAGAACAACATTTGTCCTTAATTATAAAAGAGAAACCTTTCTTGTCCAAACAAGAAACTGAAATTATGTTCTTAGTTAAAGCAGACACATAACAACAATCATCCAACTCTAGTACAAGCCTAGAGGGCAGAGATAGAAAATAAGTCCCTACAGCAACAACAGCAACCCGTGCTCCATTGCCTACTCGTAGGCCCACCTCACCCTTTGCCAATGCCCTGCTATTTCTCAGCGCCTGCACATTAGTACAAATGTGAGAAGCACATCTGGTATCTAATACCCATGATGAAGAAATAGATAGATTGACTTCTATAACATATATACCTGAAGTAGAAGTCTCACTTCGCTTCTTCTTAAGATCTTCCAGGTACACCTTGCAGTTCCTCTTCCAGTGCCCGGTCTGACCGCAGTGGAAACAGGTAGCATCCTTGGTGACCTCTCCTTTAGGCTTCAGTGCCTTGCCTTTTCCCTTGGATTGGGACTTTCCTTTGCCTTTGGGCTTGCCCTTGCCCTTGTGTTTCTGAACCATCAGAACAGAGTGGGGCTTAACCTTCTTAAGGTTCAGCTCAGTAGTTCTCAACATGCTAAGCAACTCGGGCAGTGGCTTGTCAATTTCGTTCATGTTGTAGTTTAGAATGAATTGACTATAACTATCCGGTAAGGATTGCAAGATCAGGTCAGTGGCTAGCTCTTGGCCAAGCGGGAATTCCAACCTCTGTAGGTTTTTTATGTACCCAATCATTTTGAGTACATATGGGCCTACGGGAGCCCCATCTGACATCTTGCACTGAAACAGTGCCCTTGAGATCTCAAATCTCTCGTGCCGCGCTTGTCCTTGATATAGTTGACGAAGATGTTCAACCATATCATAAGCACCCATTAACTCATGTTGCTTCTGAAGCTCAGAGTTCATGGTCGCGAGCATTAGACATGATACATCTAATGCGTCATCTTGATGCTTCTTGTAAGCATCTTTGTCTGCTCGCGTGGCATTGGCAGGAGGAGCCTCCGGAATGGGCTGCTCCAAAACGTACAGTTTACGTTCCTGGGTGAGAACTATTCTCAGATTCCTGTACCAGTCCAGGAAATTTGCTCCGTTGAGCTTGTCCTTGTCAAGGACAGAACGCAGAGAGAAGGTGTTCGTGTTTGACGTCATGGTTATCTACAACAGAAATAAAAGCAGAAAGTAAATATCATATTCTTTTCATTTAATTAGGCCTTTAACTAAATGATGCTCCCACTGAATTCTATAATTCAAGTGGAATAAGATCCACATCATACTAACCCTTGAGTTAGCTTTGGCTAATACGCCCAAGATTTAGTATGATCGGTAGGTAACGATTTACCAATTACATCTCTATGCAACTCTTGTTTATAGGATCATTATCCGCAGTTATATTAAAACTTGAGTTAGCTTTGACTAATATGCCCAAGAATTAATATAAATGTGATTTATGTCCTATCTTTCCAACCGTTTGAAGAATGCCTACAGTTAAACTCGATTTAACTAGTTGTACTCAATCAAATTGAGTCTCTACTCACCCATGCGTTGATAGGCGGGACCAAGATTGTCCCTCCGTACCCTACCAAGATAATATGTGTTGCTCTACTTTGGCAGATTCAACAACACATGTGATCGAGGTAGTGATAGGTATCACAGCATGGTAGGCATTTTAGAGTTGATGCGATTGAGATCTAATCTAATCGTAGGGTGCATCTTGTACACGATTTATATCTAATCTATTCGTTAAGGCGCTAATTAACTACTTTACTAGCATGCATCAAATACATACACATAAGCAATTAATTATACTATTTGTGATTAGTCATGACCCTACTACGATCTTCTCAAGCCAATGAGAAGATCGAATGGTCAACCTAGGGTCAACAGCTTCTCAAGCTCCTCCCTTTGACCACCTTGTGTTGCTCGCGCCCTCCTCGTAACTCCGTCTCGAGTGGGCCTTCCACGACTCCAATTTTGTACATTACAATTTTGAAACTCGAGTTACATTCGAGTCTAAACTAATTTACAACAAGAATAAATGGAGAAAGGCACGACGCGCAGGTCGCGTATCAAGTATACAACAGACATAATCACATAACGGCACGCAGGCCGTATTATGAATTACAACACAAATATACCAATCAAATTGGGTCTTTTTGGGCCATGACCATCACAAATTATACATAATTCTAAATTATGTAATTTCCATAATTTTCTGTAATTTTAATACTATTTTTTACAATTTTTATGAGGAAAAATTCCCGGCGGTCCCGATTAGCGGTTTTCGGGCGCAATCGCGGAACGAATCCCCTTGCGGGGCCAGGGGCAGGCCCCTACCTGCGATATAACCATTGCGAGTGTTCCTAAGCGATCCTACAGCGCCTTAGTCCGCTGTCCCTAAAGGATTTGGGGCGAAGCCTTGCCGTTTTGAAAAAATCTTCTCGGTAGTCGAAGCCTACAAGTGTCTAAACACTTGTGCTTCGCTTCTACGAGAAAAATACTCATAAAAACCATAAAAAACCTAAATTTACAGAAAGTTACAGAACCTACATTTTTCATAAAAATGCAAACTAAGCTCGTACACGCTTCGCACGTAGCTCTGATACCACTGTTGGGATTTTCGGGCCGCAAAAACCGCTTTTTCGCGTTGCGGAAATCTCGAATCTCCCATGCCATCGGATCCGTGCGATGTTTATAAACAAAATTTTGAGTACGAGTTTACTAAAGCCTTGTAACGACCCAATTTTTCCTATTTCAAGTTCTAAAAGTCCATAAAAATATTTGGAAATACTTTTAAAATATTCCAGAGATTTTTAGGAATTTTTAGAGTATTTTTACGTAATTTTTGGAGGTCGTTTAGTAGGGTTACAAAAAGAAAGAAGTTTAAAAAAAAAAAACGTTGAAGGTGAGATTCGAACCCACGACCTCGGGTCGGACTGACCCAAGCAAAACCGACCCAACCAGCTGAGCTACACGGTTTTTGTTAACATTATATGGAGAGAAATAGATTTAAGCTATAGTCGGAACAAATAAAATAAAAGAGAAGAAAAATAAGTTTGTAGAAGCAGGGGTTCGAACCCAGCTCCTCGGCCCAAGCAGAAACCGGCCCAACCAGCTGAGCTACGCGGGTTTTGTTAACCAGGTATGTAGCGAAATATATTTAAGCTATAGTTGGAACGTTTAAAATAAATTGGAATTAAAAGTGCGCGGCTGAGGGTTCGAAGCCAAGACCTGTGGCTTCGAGCAAAACCCAACTGACCAGCTGCGCTAGCGGTCGGTGTTAATCAAATATGCAGCGACATATATATAATCTATAGTTATAATCGAAACCCTAGTTTTAAAAGGATCTAATTCCTTTTCTCCCGAGCCGAAAACCCTTTTCTTCTTCTCACGCGACGGCGCGACTCTTCTGCTCGGGCGAAAACGCAGCGGCGTTAGGGCTTCGATCCGGCGGCCGACGAGCACCTTTCTTCGAGAGCTCTTCACACATTCGTGACCGGCTCGTCGAGGGGAGCACGCAGACACGAAGAGATCGAAGAAATTTCAAGTCTCTGCAAGCCCTAGAAGCCGATCTCGGCTGTAAGTCCAAGAAATCCAAGGTGAGTTGCTTCTCACCTGCAGTAGGAGTGGTTTCCTTCGATTGGTTTTTGAAAGAGTTTTTGTCTTTGAAGATTTCTGCAGTGATTTGAGGATTTAAATTTCTACACGAATTTTGTGTTTTGTACTACTTCTTCTAGGTAGTTTGGGATTCCAGATTAAGAACGTGAAGGATTAGGCATGTGGATTAGACTCCTCAGCCTTATGATTTGAATTTCATGTTTAGATAATTAACTGTTGTTACCTTAGTGGGCAGAATCGATTGGATCAACTTGTTGCCTTACAGATTTCGGGTTTGTTTCATGCTACAGCAAATTCCATGAGTAGGTGGCTGCAAAACCCTAGTCTCGGTTGTAATTAGATCAACCTTTTTAGAGAGCTTTTCAGTTTGTTTTCCTTGTAGTTTAACAAGCATGTACAGTTTTGGAATTTAGAGGTTTAATTTTGAATTCTTTGTTGAATTTTCTGTTGTACAGTTAGCATGATCGTGCTATATAATGTCATGGTAGGTTTAGATGTTTCCCTTGGAGTAGATAGCTTTTCTCAATGTGATACTAGCTTGGTCACTGCACTCTCAATTCCATTGTGCATTCTGATCATGATTTATCAGGATTTGTAGCAAACCAATTTTGATTCTTCCTTGCTAACGTTACTGCTGTTGGTTTTTGAACAGGTTTTGGTTGAGTAGATTTATCTTTAGTTTCATTTGCTATTTTAATAAGCAATGAACATAAGATAGTTTGTTTAAATTTTACAGCATGTTTAGAAAGCTTAGAGTTACTTTCTTCTGCTCTATTTTATAGCATGATTAGTAAGCTTAAAGTTGCTTTCTTTGCCCTATTTTACAGCATGTTTAGAAAGCTTAGAGTTACTTTCTTCTGCTCTATTTTATAGCATGATTAGTAAGCTTAAAGTTGCTTTCTTTGTCCTATTTTATAGCATGATTAGTAAGCTCAAAGTTATTTCCATTTGCTATTTTAACAAGCATGAACAGCCATTTATTCTAATGGAAAAATAAGAATCCTATTAAATACTTTTAGAAGTATTAACAAGTAAAAGGAAGATAAAGAAAAGAAAGGGAAAAGGCTAAGGCCTTAAGTAAAATCCCGAATTCAAGACTTTAGGGATTTTGGCACACAAGGTGCTTATTAAATGCCAAGGCATTTTATTATAAGAAGTATTTAAAGATAAAAAGTATTTTACTTTTAAATGGCATGTACCGGACACAAGATCCAAGGGATGGGCTCCAATTTGCCACCTCAAGGCACATTAAGAAAGGGATGGGCTCCAAGTTGCCCCTAGGCATAAGTCCTAGAAGTATCTTAGTAGTTTCGGGATTAGCTACCTCGATTCTTATTAAGAATGCGCGCAAAGTGGTACAATGCCGGGCCCAAAAGAAGTTTATTATCTATTTTGAAGTATATATATATACATATATATATAAGCTTTTGGAACAAAAGAAATAAACTTAATTTAAGTTCAGAAATCAGCAAGATAGTTCTTTTGTTTCAATTTCAGCAAGTTAACTGTCTTAGTTTTATTTCAGCAAGATAGTCACTTCTATCTCTAAAAATTCAGCAAGTTAGTTCTTTTATATTAGCATGCCATTGAGACTTTCTACTGCTATTTATGAGCATGACTAGCTTCACATGTTAGTATTTCAGTTAGTTATACTTACTTGCTGTTCTTAGTAAGCATGCAGTAGTAGTTTCAATTGTTTCCTTGCTACTAGATTATTCAGCATGTTTAGCTTTATTTGCTTTCAGCATGCAGTTAGTATATTATTCTTGTGAGCATGAGTAGCTTTACAAGTTTAGTAGCTTTACATGTTTAGTATTTCAGTTAGTATGCTTCCTTTATTGGATTATGAGCATGATTAGCTATACATGTTTAATATTTCAGTTAGTATGCTTCCTTTATTGGATTATGAGCATGATTAGCTATACATGTTTAATATTTCAGTTAGTATGATTCCTTTATTGGATTTTGAGCATGATTAGCTATACATGATTAGTATTTCAGTTAGTTTGATTCCTTTGCTATTTATGAGCATGAGTAGCTTTACATGTTAGCATTCAGTTTTAGCATGTTTTTATTTATATACGTGCATATCGAGTTTTTGTGAGTAGATAGCGCTCACTAAGCTTTATGCTTATAGACTGCACTTCCTCCTACTGCAGATAAAGGAAAGGAAAAGATTTAGCAAGGAATGCGACAAGGTGGTGGTGATGAAGGTGTGTGATGCCAGGACTATGGAGAGATCATGAGTTTGCTAAGGAAACTGTCAAGACTCCTTTGAGTTTTCTTTCAGTTATTAAGTTGATAGAGATTGTATTAGTTGTTTCCTTTGTCTATGTTGATTAATTGAGTCTATTCCGCATTGTTAGTTGAGTTATTTCCTATTGTTGGAGCTATATAGTTTTCTATTGCTAGAATAGTTTCTTTTTAGTGTCGTGTTATTATTTCTGCGTGGTTGTGAAAAATATGTTCCAGCCGCCTGTGGCTGTGTATATAGTGTTTGTATCCCAGTTTGGGGTCACCGGTACAGGGGAGACTCTGCCGAAATTTTTCGGTAGGGTTTTCCTAGAGATTTTTAATAAACCGGTTAAGTAGAGTAGTAGATAAGTAACGGTCACTCTTAGAGAGTAGTAGTAGTAGTAAGAAGGGTGGTCGTTACAAGCCTAGATCTACACTAGAGAAGGAATTTACCCTCGATGTGATGCCCTTCACAATCCCGCTCGTCCAACGGTTAGCCGGATCTCGAGATCATCAAGCGTACGATCCTCTAGAAGTATCCACACGAACAAACTAGGTGGAGAAGACCAAACAAAGGTGTGCTAGCACCTTAGATCAGTCACGGCAAAGAGGAGGAGAGGGAGAGCAAGAAGAGAGGTGAGGCAGAAGAAGGAATCAATTGGCTTGAATGAAAAATCAATTTTCATTCCTCACAATAAGTGGCCGGCCACTCAATGGAGTTGTAACCTCCATTCTCATTTAATGTGGCCATTAAAGAGGAGATTTGTAATCTCCATGAGGTGGCACACACATGTGCTAAACATGATGATGTGTAACACCATTATTGGCCACTTAATGCCAACTCACAAATGAGGTGGCAAATAGTCAAGTCAAACTTGACTTTTCCTCTTCCTCTCAAGTCAAGTCAAACTTGACATTATTACTCCCATGGTTGATCAAATCCAACCATTTGATTCAAGCCAATTTAATATAATGAATCTAATTCATTTAATTAAATTGATTCAATGAGTCATAATGTAAATTAGACTCATTGAACACATGAATCAAATTGAGTCCAACTCAATTAGCCCAATTAGGATTACTCTTAATCCAATTTGATTCATCACATGAATCTAATCCTCTTGGTTCATCATATGAATCTAATCTCTATCTAATTGTCCTTTGTGTATGACCCTATAGGTTCTTATAACGTTCGCAATGCTCCTAAACCCATTCAGAAGCATAAGTAATGAGCGGTATCTAGCAACACATCATTACTACCCAAGTTATAAGAATGTTGAGATCTAACATCACCTTGTGACTACTAATTGTGACTCCTCACAATATATGATAAGTGTCCTTCTATCCTAGACATCTAGATTGATCAATATGAGACAAAGACCATGTCATCCTCTAATCAATCTAAATCTTGAACTCCAAGTAGACTCACTAGATCAAATGAGCTCAATATCTCATATTGACTCATTTGGGCATGGCCATGCACTTCGTGGTCTCACTCTATCAAGAATATCGATGTCGCTCCCGTCATATAGGAGGGATAGATCCCATCTACATCACTCACATCCCTCTTCTTAATTTGTTACATACCCAGTAATCGCCTTTATAGTCCACCTAGTTACGGGTGACGTTTGACGAAGCCAAAGTACGTAACTCCTTATGTAGGGATCCATGGTGACTTCAGGTCCAAGGACTAGTAGTCATACTAATAGCCACATGAGAAAGTATATGACACTCATATAACGATCCATGATACTTTCTCATGGCGGGTCATTCAGTATACATTCTCCAATGCATACCCATGTGTCAACTTGATATCTCTATATCCATGACTTGTGAGATCAAGTCATCGAGTTGACCTACATGCTAGTCTCGTTGCATTAACATTGTCCCTGAATGTTAATACTCGACTATGAATGATTAAGAGTAGTGTTCCCTATATCATCTCACTATCGGTTCAACTAACCGATTGATATAGGTAAGAACCCTCTACTCAAGGACGCTATTATACTTAGTTTATTTGGCACCAATACAAGTAAGCATAATAACCAAAAACCAAATATCTTTATATATAAGAATATGATACAATGAGTCCATACAACAATCATCAAATGATTGGCTCTAGGGCTCTAACTAACAGAATAGTCGTAGTTTAATTTGGTATTAGTTTATCTTAACTATAAAATCACACTAGTACACTCTGAGTGTATTGAGCAGGACCATTTAAGCTAAGTTCTTTTTATACTGATTTAATAAAAGAACAAGACCTTGGTTATTATGGAAGTGTGTGCTCTTAATCCTAATATAATAACAAACACATATATTTAGTATTTATTTCTTTGACTTATCAAAGGGTGAGATTTAGCTTGATAAATCAACATGGCCGATAAGTTGGGAAATGATATTATTTATAGTGTGTGTTGTTGATTATAGAAGGAAACTATGTCCTAGTAATCTAGGTTGATAATGTCCCCAAGAGGAGCTCATAAGGATTATCATGTTAAACCCTGCAGGTGGACTTAGTCCGACATGACAATAAGGTTGAGTGGTACTACTCTTGGACTAAGATATTAATTAAAATGAGTTGTCAGTAACTCAATTAATTAGTGGACATCTGACATCTTAAACACAGGAAGATTAACACACTCATAATAAGAAGGAGCCCAAAATGTAATTTTGGATTGGTGCGGTAGTTCAATAATAATTCTTTAGTGGTATGAATTATTATTGATGAAATTAAGTTGGGTGTTCGGGGCGAACATGGGAAGCTTAATTTCATTGGGAGACCAAAACCAATTCCTCCTCTCGGTCCCTATCGTAGCCTCTTATTTATAAAGTGTTATATCCATCTATACCGACCTTCTTACCCAACCTTAGGTGGCCGGCCAAGCCAAGCTTGGAGTCTAAGCTTGGGCCGGCCAAAGCCAAAAAGTTGAGCCATTATGGTGGCCGACCAATGCTTGGAACTCAAGTTGAGCCATAATTTTATTTTTAAAATCTTTTCTTATATGGATATCATGGTTTTAAAAGAGAGTTTAAAATTTAAGTCATTCCTTTTATAGCTTTCTACAAAAAGATTAAGTGAAAGATTTGATATCTTTCCTTATTTGTAGTTAAAAGGAATATTTTAATTTTTGATAAAACTTTCCTTTTTTGTAACCATGTTCATGATTTAAAAAGAGAGTTTTAAAATTAAATCTTTCCTATTATAGTTTCTACAAAAGATTAAGAAAAGATTTGATATCTTTCCTTATTTGTAGATTGAGAGGAAGATTTTAATTTTAAAGATAACTTTTCTTTTTGGAAATCATCTACATGTTTTAATAGAGAGATTTTAATTTATAAAATTTTCTTTTATATCCAACCATGCAGGGAAAAATTATTAGAGAAATTTTTATTTTAAAAATTTTCGGAAACAAATAAGGAAGTTTTAATTTTAAAACTTGTCTTATTTGGAGCATGATGGTGTGGCCGACCATAGCATGGGTTAAAAGGAATTTTTAATTAAATTTTTCTTATTAACCAATGACAAGGAGAATAAGGGAATTTTAATTATAATTAAATTTCCTTATATGTCAAGACCAAGGAATATAAAAGAGGGGGTAGAGGTGCCTCACCTCACAACATATCTTCTATAGTTTCTCCTCTCTTCCTTGGTGTGTGGCCGACCCTATTCCCTTCTCTTTCTCTTCTTCTTTAGTGGCCGGTGCATCCCCTTTTTGGAGCTCTTGTGGTGGCCGGTTCTTGCTAGGAGAAGGAGAGAAAGGAGGCTTTGCTCTTGCATCCCTTGGAGCTTGGTTGGTGACCGAGACTTGCTATCTCTTGGAGAAAGGTGCTTGGCTGAAACTTGGAAGAAGGAAGAAGGAGGCTTGGTGGATTCTCATCTCGGTAGATCGTTGCCCACACAATGTCCGAGATAAGAAGATGAATACGATAGAAGATCAAGAGGTTGTTTCTTACAAAGAAAGGTATAACTAGTAATTGTTTTCCGCATCATACTAGTTTTCTTTGTATGAATTCCAAACACAAGAGGCATATAATTCTAGGTTTCGAATTTGTGATTTGAGTTTGTGTTTTTTTTGTTTTTCAAATTTGTGATTCGATTGTTCCTTTTGGTTAAACCTAGGGTTATATAAGGAAATTAAATATTAGATTTCATTGAAAGGCTTTGTCTAGGAAGTGGTGGATGCTCCCATACCCAAGAAGGCTTAGTGTCTCGCCATGTTTAACCTGGAAGCCGATTTCTGAAATAAATATTTAATTGAATTTGTAACATGGGTGGATTTGGATCAATAATGTTAAGCATCGTTTGCGATCCAAGTCTAAACCACTAAGAACAGATAAGTTAAATTTGGAATCAATGATGTTAAGTTCCGTTTGCGATTCCGAATTTAATTTCTAAAGAACACAATAGGTTGTTAGGAAAGGTTCGACACTTGTACAAAATTTTTGTACAATGGAACCGGTACGATCTTCCTAGGACCAACCAACATATGGAAGGCGCCTTCCAAGCCTTATATAAGGCAGTTTTGAGGAGGCATGGGAACAACAACCACATTCGAGCTATTGCACGCACATTTGAGCCTCCGATTGCTCCCGGTTCCTGCTGCGACTATACTGCGAAGCTACTGAGCTCGATGACTGCTCCGATGAGTTTCAATCGTGCCCGATAGATAGACATCAACACAAAGTGCTTCAAGTCAATTCCTAAAATGTGTTGGTAACATTTGTTTTCTGTACTTAATTTCTATAAAATGGGCAAGTGCAGTGTGTGACACTTGATCTAATTCCTTTGTACTCGATTATCTCTTCTGGGGGTACCGAAAGAACTTTTTAGTGGATTGCTTATCGATAGGTCCGCGGGACTTGGGCCTTGGAGTAGGAGTCACCGAAGGCCCCGAACCAAGTAAAAATCACTTGTGTTCTTCTCTTGTTTTCTTATTTTCGTTTTCCGCTACATACTCGAGTTTTTAAAATAGAAAAAGAAGTGTTTTGAAAACCATGTGATTTACCCCCTCTCACGTGCGTCATGATCCAACACTTACTATTATAATGTTATATCTTTTGGTTTAAAGAATACAGGAGCTACTTATCAACGGTTTATGAACAAGGTTTTTTAGAAAGAGATTGGAAGAAACATGGAAGTTTATGTGGATGATATCCTTATTAAGTTTATACGGGCTTCTAGTTTATGTGTTGATATTGAAGAAACTTGTAGGACCTTGAGGAGGTATGGACTCAAGCTCAATCCTAGCAAATATTTATTTGGGCCCAAGAGTGGGAAGTTCCTGGGATACCTGGTGATTGAGCGGGGAATAGAAGCCAATCCCAGCAAAGTAAAAGCATTGCAAGACATGGCTCCCCCACGGAACCTAAAGGAAGCTCAAAGGTTGATAGGAAGGATTACTGCCCTGTCTCGCTTCCTCTCTCGCTTGGTTGATCAGAGTCTTCCCTTCTTTAAAATAATCCGACGAGCAACTAAATTTTAATGGGATGAGGACTGCAGCAAGGCATTTGAGGAGCTAAAAGAATATTTATCTACTTTCCTTGTATTAACCAAACCAATAGTAGGAGAGACCTTGTGGATGTACTTATCAGTCAATGAACATGCTGTTGGTTATGTATTAGTGAGACAGAAAGAAAAAGAACAATTACCTATGTATTTTTTGAGCCATTTATTAAAAGGAGCAGAGTACCGATATATGACACTCGAGAAGTTGGTGTAAGGACTGGTTTAGCAGCTCGGAGATTACGTCCTTATTTTCTATCACACCCAATTATAGTATTGACTAATAGCACTTTAGGTCAGGTACTCATTAACCCAGAAGTGTCTGAGAGGTTGATCAAGTGGACGACTGAGCTTAGTGAGTATGATATATAATATCAACTTCGGACGACCATCAAGTCTCAAGCTCTAGCAGACTTCATAACAGAAATACCAAGTCCAGAAATAGAGGAAACCTGGATCATCTATGTGGACAAATCTTCTATTCGACAAGGTAGTGGAATAGGGATTCTTCTTATATCTCTTAGAGAAGATCGAATACAACTATCTGTTAGATTGAATTATAGAGCTACCAACAATGAGGTCGAATATGAAGCATTGATAGCAGACTTGCAGAGTGCTAAGCATGTGGGAGATGCTCGTATGACAATTCATTCTGATTCTCAATTGACAACATAATAATTAACAGGTAACTTTGAAATTAGCAATGAATGACTCAAACTATATGCAGAGGCATTTGACAAATTAAAAGTTGAATTTCATGAAGTAAGTATAAAGAAAATCCCCCGAGCAGACAATCAAGAAGTAGATGAATTAGCTAAATTAGCTTATGCCATTATACCTTGGAATTTGGATAGATTGGTAGAGAAAACATTATTAGTATCTTATGTTGAGCAACAAACCAATTTAGAAATCCAGAGTGATTGGAGAATGCCCATCATTCTATTTTTATGGTAAGGAATTCTATCCACTGATGTGGATCAAGCTAGGGTATTCAAGAAGAGGGCAAGCCAATACACTATGATTGGAGACCATCTATATAAAAGCCACTGATGCAGAACAGGCTAGGGTGGATTTAGATTAATAATGTTAAGCATCGTTTGCGATCCAAGTCTAAATCACTAAGAACAGATAAGTTAAATTTGGAATCAATGATGTTAAGTTCCATTTGCGATTCCGAATTTAATTTCTAAAGAACACAATAGGTTGTTAGGAAAGGTTCGACACTTGTACAAATTTTTTGTACAGTGGAACCGGTATGATCTTCCTAGGACCAACCAACAATTGGTATCAGAGCTAGGGTTTGCCTTTGTGTGTTTGGTTTTCAGTTTAATTATGCACATTTCATACATAATTTAGGTAGGATAATAGTAGGATGTGCTAACTCTTTGGTTGAAGGCTCCAACTATTATGGCTTATGGTTATTATGTGTGATTGGACCCTTGAGCATGTCAAGGGTATTTTATTGTGTGTGCATGATTGTATTTAACTAATACAGCAGGAGTTGTATTAGCCTTAGGATTTTACATTTATGTTCGATCTAGACTTGATGTACATTCCCTTGTGGAATATAGGATCGATGTATGCAAAATTTTATTTTTTCTGTCATAGATCGAATCCTTGCAAGGCGTGGTGCTATTGGAGGACCAGAGGCGCAGCGGAAAAGGAAGCTCGATGGACCCGACGACATGAACCCTAGGGCTAGCAGCACGTGAAGGACAGTGATGAAAAAGGCCATAATAGTTGAAAAATTAATTTCCATATTTATTGCTTTTATTTACTGCGATGTATGTGATGTGTGTTTGCTAGGTTAAAATTCCTCACCTTAAATAACTAAGTGAGAGAGGGATTTTTAAATAAATTCCACGGTCTCCATTACTGGTTTGTAAGTGATACAAACAAACTTGCGCGTTAGCTCTGAGTGTCTTCCTCCATATTGGATGAGTTTGTTTGCGGATCACTAAATCAAACTTTCATTTTGGATGGTTATAGGAAATTAATTAGGAGCGTGTGATCTCCCCCATTGGAAGGGGCACAATCTTATTTAATGGACTAAGTATCAAGTAATGATATACACTTAGGCACATTTAATAGTATCATCCCCATCGGAGTCACTGCTATTATTTGTGTGACCGAAGGAAAATCAACTATTAATTTTATTTGTCATAAAGTTAGGTTGACAAGAATAAAATTAATGGGTAAAATTTCCTCTTACAAATGTTTGATTTTGTATACGTCCACACTATCATGGCATGCAAAATTCACGGTGTTTTGAGGTGTTGGTAAATTTAAATAGTATTGTTTGAGGAATCAATATTATTCTAAATTTAAAGTCTTGACCAAAGTTTATTTTGTGATTCTTAGGATGACTTTCAACCCACTGGCCATTATACTGAAAGAGAACAAACTTACTAGTCCCAATTCTATAGATTTGAAAAGGAACCTGGACATTGTTCTAACTGCTGAAGGCTATAAGTTTATACTGTCAGAGGTTTGCCCTAATGTGCCTAATAGTGATTCTAACCAAGAGGAGATTGAGTATCATAAGAAATGGGTAAAGGCAAATGAGATGGCGCGGTGTTATATTTTGGCTTCAATGTCAAATGTGCTGCAACATCAGCATCAGGATTTGTCAACTGCTTATGATATAATGAACAATCTCAAGGATCTCTTCGGACACCAGGATCGGGCTGCTAGGCAAGAAGCCATGAGAAAATTAATGACAGCCACTATGTCAGAGGGGACTCCCGTAAGGGATCATATCCTAAAGATGATAGCTTATTTGAACGAAATACAAATCCTTGGAGGTGAAATCGATGGCGAAACCCAGATCGATATCATTCTCCAAATGCTACCCAGAAGTTTTGAGCATTTTCGCCTGAACTATAATATGAATAAAAGGATATATTCATTGGCGGAACTACTGACAGAACTTCAGGCAGCAGAAGGGCTATTTCGTCAAAATTCTCAGATTCACTTTGCTGAAAATGGTTCTACTTCTAAGTCGAAAGGCAAGAAGAAGAAGAAACGAGCTGTCTCAGCAAAGAAGGTGAATAAACCTCTAGGTACAAGACTAAAAGTCGGAATGAAGAAGCCGAAGGGCAAGTGCTTCATCTGCAAGCAGTCAGGACATTGGAAGGCAGACTGTCCTCGTATGAAAGAGAACAATAAAGGTATATCTCATTCTCTAGTAGTTGAAATATGTTTAGCGGTGTTATCTACCAGCACCTGGTGCGTAGATACGGGAGCCACTGATTATGTCTGCAACTCTTTGCAGGGGTTCTAGGAAACCCGACGACTATTTGAAGGAGAGATAACCGTCTACATGGGCAATGCTACTAAGGTGGTGGCTGTTGCAGTGGGAGACGTCTACTTATCATTTGATAGGAATAGAAGTTTGGTTTTAAGAAATTGTCTTTATGTACCCAGTTTCAGAAAGAATTTAATTTCAGTTTCTAAACTGTATTTTGATGGATATTCTGTTTAATTTAATAACAATGTAGTTATCAAGAGAAATAGGGTTATTATCTATTCTGGTGCATTGGTTGACAATTTATATACTTTAAATCCAATTTCTCCCACAAAAAAACAAATGAAAATTAATAACATATATTCTAATTCCAATAAGAGAAAGGAACCTTCGAAAATGAACCAAACATATCTTTGGCATCTAAGGCTTAGTCATATTAACTTAAGTATGATTCAAAGGCTTATAGCTGATGGACTCTTGGGTTCATTAGTGGTGGAAAACTTTTCAACCTGTGAATCTTGCTTGGAAGGTAAAATGACCAAGAGACCTTTTAAGGTCAAGGGATATAGAGCCAAAGATGTGTTAGAACTGGTTCATTCAAATTTGTGTGGTCCTATGTCTATCCAGGCAAGAGGTGACTTCGAATACTTTGTCTCTTTCATAGACGATTATTCGAGATATGGATACATTTACTTGATGTGCCGCAAGTCTGAGTGCTTTGATAAGTTCAAAGAGTATAAGGTTGATGTGGAGAAACGTCATGGTAAAAGTATCAAGACACTACAGTCTGATCGTGATGGCGAATTCCTCTTAAGAGAGTTTAGGAATTACTTATCAGAGGCCGGGATTCAATCCCAATTATCCGCACCTGGTACACCCCAATAGAATGGTGTGGCAGAATGAAGGAATAGGACTCTTATGGAGATGGTTAGATCGATGATGAGTTATTCAGAATTACCAAATTCATTTTGGAGATACGCTCTGGAAATAACAACGCACATTCTGAACTTAGTACCTTCTAAAACAGTATCTTCTACTCCCACAGAATTATGGAATGGCTGGAAGCCCAGTCTAAGACATATTCGGATTTGGGGTAGTCCAGCACATGTGCTGAAACAAGATGCTGATAAGTTAGAATCTCGTACAGAAGTTCGTATGTTTGTGGGGGTATCCCAGAGGAATGAAAGGCGGTTTATTTTATAGTCCTAAAGACCAGCACCTGGTGTGTAGATACGGGAGCCACTGATTATGTCTGCAACTCTTTGCAGGGGTTCCAGGAAACCCGACGACTATTTGAAGGAGAGATAATCATCTACATGGGCAATGCTACTAAGGTGGTGGCTGTTGCAATGGGAGACGTCTACTTATCATTTGATAGGAATATAGAAGTTTGGTTTTAAGAAATTGTCTTTATGTACCCAGTTTCAGAAAGAATTTAATTTCAGTTTCTAAACTGTATTTTGATGGATATTCTGTTTATTTTAATAACAATGTAGTTATCAAGAGAAATAGGGTTATTATCTATTCTGGTGCATTGGTTGACAATTTATATACTTTAAATCCAATTTCTCACACAAAGCAACAAATGAAAATTAATAACATATCTTCTAATTCCAATAAGAGAAAGGAACCTTCAGAAATGAACCAAATATATCTTTGGCATCTAAGGCTTAGTCATATTAACTTAAGTAGGATTCAAAGGCTTATAGCTGATGGACTCTTGGGTTCATTAGTGGTGGAAAATTTTTCAACCTGTGAATCTTGCTTGGAAGGTAAAATGACCAAGAGACCTTTTAAGGCCAAGGGATATAGAGCCAAAGATGTGTTAGAACTGGTTCATTCAAATTTGTGTGGTCCTATGTCTATCCAGGCAAGAGGTGACTTCAAATACTTTGTCTCTTTCATAGACGATTATTCGAGATATGGATACATTTACTTGATGTGCCGCAAGTCTGAGTGCTTTGATAAGTTCAAAGAGTATAAGGTTGATGTGGAGAAACGTCATGGTAAAAGTATCAAGACACTACAGTCTGATCGTGATGGCGAATACCTCTTAGGAGAGTTTAGGAATTACTTATCAGAGGTCGAGATTCAATCCCAATTATCCACACCTGGTACACCCCAACAGAATGGTGTGGCAGAATTAAGGAATAGGACTCTTATGGAGATGGTTAGATCGATGATGAGTTATTCAGAATTACCAAATTCGTTTTGAGGATACGCTCTGTAAACGGCAACGCACATTCTGAACTTGGTACCTTTTAAATTAGTACCCTCTACTCCTACAGAATTGTGGAATAGGCGAAAGCCTAGTCCAAGACATATTCGAATTTGGGGTAGTCCAACACATGTACTGAAAGCAGATGTTGATAAGTTGGAATCTCGTACAGAAGTTCGCGTGTTTGTGGGTTATCCTAGAGGAACGAAAGGTGGTTTATTTTATAGTCCTAAAGATCAGAAGGTCGATATTTTTTACCTACTTTACAAGCAGATGCTGCTCAACTTGTGAGAACATGTTTATCTTGTCATAAACATCAAAATATTCCTCATCATCCATCTGAATTGTTGAAGACCTCCATAGTATCTTGTCCTTTTGATTAATGGGGGCATGGATATAGTTGGTCCTTTTCCTCTTATGCCTGCTCAAAGAAGATTCTTATAAGTAGCTGACAATTATTTTTATAAATGAGTAGAAGTATAGCCATTGACTAGAATTACTGAACATGTAGTTATCAAATTTCTATGGCAGCATATTGTATGTAGATTTGGTATTCCACACAAAATAGTTTCTGATAACGGAAGGGAATTCAGGGCAAGAAAATTTAAAAAAAATGGTGTTTTGATTATGACATTACACAAGCTTTTACCTCTGTGGCGTACCCACAAAGTAATGGACAAGCCGAAGTAACCAACAGGGAAATTATTAAAGAACTTAAAATCAAATTAGATCATGTTGGTGGTAGCTGGGTAGATGAATTACCCAGTGTATTGTGGACATATTGTACCACTCTTAGAGAAGCCACAGGAATTACTCCTTTTCACCTGATCTATGGGGGAGAAGCAGTGATTCCGATTGAGGTTAGAGTGGAATCCGACCGAAAAAGGCTTTATGATGACAACAATGCAGATAGACGCCTCATGGAACTTGACTTAATAGAGGAAGCACGGGACGAAGCTGTTGGACCCCATGGTAGTTTTGATGTGATCAACCAAGTTGGTTAGGTCCTGCGTTTTGTCTGATCATGTGTCTAAGTGTGCAAGAACTTAGGAGCACAGGAAGTCGAGTGGAAGACGCAGCTAGCGAGAAGGACGACACGGGAAGGGAGCCGACGGGCTCGGTGCGTCCGAAGGACAAGAGAGCTGCGGAAGAGTGCTCCGGTGGAGCCAGAAGAACGTGCACGGTGTTCGAGGGACAAGAAGCTGGACGGAAGCCTGCTCGAGGAGAAGGCCGGGAATTGGGTTCGGGTGAGCCCTATTCTGGATGGCCGCAATCACCCAAGGAGCCAAACCGGAGCAAGTCAACTGGGAGTCGACTTGTCAACGGTTCGGTCGACCGAACCTATTGATCGGTCGACCGAACCCTTCATTAACCGAAGCCAACCGCAGCAGACACGTCAAATGCCACGTCAGAAGCTGACCGTTGGTGAAGCTGATCGGTCGACCAAACATCCTGATCGGTTGACCGAACCGAACCTAATCCAGAGACCAAGTCAAGCAGTTTGATTGGGCCAACTCAGCTGGAGACCATTGGCCGATTGGTCGACCGAACAAAAGGATCGGTCGACCGAACCTAGCTCTATCCATAAAGACTGCACCTGGACGGAAAGCTGGGCAGGTACAGCAGGTTCGGTCGACCGAACCTAGGGATCGGTCGACCGATCCCTCTCGAGTCAAAACTTGATCCCGAAGATCAGGTCATCCGATAAGCTCTAGAACCCCTATATAAAGGTGGGTCTCGGGCAGCTTTAACATAACGAATACGAACAAAATTCAACTCTTGTACTTTCTAGTTAAGCAATAGTTCTGTGCTCTTCAAAGTGTACTCCGCCTTCAGAGAAGGAGTTTCTTAGTGCACCTTTCATCGCCCTGGATTAACAACCCTCTTGGTTGTAACCAGGTTAAAATAGCTGAGTCTTTCTTTTCTGTTCATACTTTAGTTCTGTTTAATCTTGTAGCTATTGCATCTATTTGAGTTTAAATTGGTTGAGGAGGGTTTAGTTTTTACTTACAGACAATTTACCCCCCTCTTGCCGGTCCCCGCTGCACCAACAAGTGGTATGAGAGCCTGACAGCCTCAGAAGGACTAATCTCCGTCTTAAGCACTAAGATTAAGACAATGGCCGGCGCGTACATTCATCCCCCGAAGTTCGACGGAGATTTCACTACATGGAAGAGAAGAATGGAGGTATTCTTTAAAACAGACTTTGATATTTTAATTACTATGAAATATGGTTTTGTAGCTCCTAAAGACAAAGAAGAAAACACGTGGAGCAAGAAGGAGCAAGCCGATTTCGTCGCCAACGGAAAAGCTGAATTCCACCTCCTCAGCGTTCTGCCACCTCAGGAGGTAAGTCGGATCGGAAGCTACAACTCAGCGAAATATCTCTGGAAGAAATTTCTGGAGCTTCACGAAGGTACCTCTGAAGTGAAGCTGGCGTGGCGCGACATCCTCCGGACACAACTAACAAACCTCCGGATGAACAACGACGAAAAGGTAGCGCAACTCCAAGCGAGAATCAAGGAGCTGATAACGCAACTAACGAACCTTAGAGAAAAAGTAACCAACCAGGATTCCATCCGATACGCGCTCAATGCCTTCCCGAGGAATTCAGAATGGGCGTCCTTAGTAGATGCTTACTACATCTCTAAGGACTTTGAGGTAAGTAATTTAGAAAACTTGTTTTCAACTTTCGAACTTCACGAGTCTTGACTTGTAGAAAAACCAGTAGAGAAGTCGAACATCAACGTTGCTCTACGAGCTGAAAAGGACGATCCCGACTCCGAAGCGTCAATCGACGAAAACAAAGCTGCGTTAATGGTAAGACGTTTTAATAAGTTTTTTAAATCTAACAAGTTTAGATCGCAGTTAAGTAAACGCCATCAAAAAGAAAGGACAATCCAGTGCCACAATTGCAACGAAGAAGGGCACATCAAGGATGATAGCCCAAAATTGAAGAGTAAACAGAAAGATAAGGAAAGAAGCAAGAAGCCAGCTCGACCCAAGCACAAAAATCTGAAGGCGACATGGGACGACTCTTCATCCTCCGAGTCAGAAGTCGAAGAATTCTC